>NC_070635.1:14197984-14514484 GCF_947347685.1 Pleuronectes platessa | reverse complement strand
GGGACAAATTCAAAAACAAAGTATGGTACCCCCACACACACTATGGAGCCTTCCAATCCACTAACCTGGAGTAGGTGGGGGTCTATGACTCCAACACTCAGCCATAGCACAGGACGTTTTTGTTGTTTTTATGTCTCCATGGGGGCGGTTTGGTTTCCTCACATCCGCAGATGATTCAGTCCAGGGTTCATTTATTTATTGCGGGAGCTTTGGTGGGGCCTGGAAATAGGGGGGGGGGAGAAGACATCTCAACCCCTCTGTTGAAACGTCCTGATTGACACACGAGGCAGGAGAAGACAACGTAGTGACAGGTAGCACAGGTGAACATCCTGTCTGCTAGGGTGGACCTGTAAGGACCTGCCAGCAACGCCTCGGATGGAAAACAATGTTGCTGGGGTTCCTCTGATCGACTGTCTGCTCCACTGCCACCCAGCGTGACTCCTCTTTTCTATAATTCACCTTTAAAATGATTTGAGCCGGTCTAAACAGGCTTCCGGTATGAAACTAGAAATCTGTTCGTATGGAGACAGACAGGAGCAGAAAGGGTTCAGTGAGCAGGGGGGGGGGTAACCGGCCACCCAGAACTTCCTTGGCATTGCGGCCTCTGGGGCCTCCCGGCGGAAGGTGACAGATCCACGCTCTGTTGCCCACAGTTACAGTTTGTGGCTGTGGCATTTCCAGGGGATCCCTAGGGAACCCGAGGAGGGGCAATAACATCTAAAGGTTTATGGTATTACGAGCTGGAGTGTCGGGGAGCCGGGGCACGGCTGGTGTGATGCAGGATGTGTGTGACACAGAGTAAGTGGAAGGTTATCTTCTTGTTGCCCCTCAACAAACCTTCAGGAGCCTTATATGGAAGACAGGGACCGGGAATATGTGCAGGCTTGGGTGGACCCTGGTGACCTTTTTAATGTTTTGACCATTCTCGGAACTGGACATTTTTGCGGGGGTTGGATTCATGTCTGCCGACCCCACAGCACTTATCTCTCTGTGACCACTGTCGGAATTGACTCATTTATTTTCCTTGACCGACGGGTATATTAGACGCTCTAAATATTTGTGTTTCCAGTTCCAGTTCAAGTGTGAGTCACAGCAACCGCAGGTCGGAGGATGTTATGAATCAACGTTAAAAAAAAAGCGGTTTCAGACTTTTGTCAAAGTTGTGTCATCTCACAGTTATGATCAGAAGAGTATAAACATGCCCTGGTCTGCTGTTCAGAGCAGACTCATTACTCATCCATCCTGAAATGAGGCATTAACAAATCCCTTAATATTCTGTATATTGAATAAAGGATATGAATGATGAAAACTGTCTGCGGTTAGTGATCTTTGCCTGAGATTGACCCTTGATTGTTTGGGATGTCGGCCAGTAACTCCTCTGTTGTAACAGCTGTTGTAGAAATAAAACAGTAATAAAACATTATATTTTATGTACACACATATGATACTGATATCTACTAGCTGTGTATGCTAGAACTTGTAATTACAGGATTGACATTAAACTGCACAGTTTCCATGTTCCTTCATAATGACAAGAGATTCATTCTTTACTAAGACAACTTGTTTTTAAGAAAATCATCAAGTATTATTATTTTTAAAAGCAGATTAGATGATTGACAAATGGACAGTCTCCTGCCACAGCCTCACTATTGTCCTTGTGTGATTCCAGGTGATGGCTGTGGACACACGCTGCTGGGCACGGAGTCCGGCACCTTGGCCTCTCAGAACTATCCAGGCACCTACCCCAGTAACACTTTGTGTAAGTGGAGAATTCGAGTGCCAGAGGGCCGCACGCTGCAACTCTTGTTTGGGGATTTTGACGTGGAGAGAAGCCCGGGTTGCCGCAATGGCTCCCTCGTGATCACGGACAAAAATGGAACACCCTGGCTGGGTAAGTTTGTTCTCTGTGTTCAGGTTTTTATCCAAACAGCAGGTGTATTAGGCAAAACATCACAAATCTCCCGTGTACCCTCAGTCTTTTTTACATTCCGTGTCATATCTGTTACTCTCCTAGCCATGATTGTGGAATCCACACAGGGCATGCCATTCCATTGACACATTGACAGAGGAGGCAAGGCTCATTACGCAACAGACAAATGCACATTTTCAAACCAGGTGTATCAAGTCGTGTCTCGAGGGTATGCAGGTTGGAAGACTGAGAGATTCAGGAGGGATATTCTGTTTAACTACCTTTTGTGTTTATTATTGGATTCCAGCAATCCTGAGCATGTTTTCTAAGTGACAGTCCTCATGACTCTAACGTGCTATACAGTATTGTATAAATGGGATGAGATCATGAAAAAGTATTCTTTTATGCGTCATTGGATTTGTAAGTATTGTATACAGATTTCCTGCTGTTCAAACATCATTACTAAGAACTGGAAATACATGTGATTCTATTTGGAGAAACGTAGAGTGCTAACAGATAAGCAGCATTGGGGTTTGTGGGCTTTTAGAAATATGGCTTGTGGTTGTGCATGTTGCAGGTCCAGTGTGTGGGAAGCTTGATGAGCTGCAGAAGAACGTGACACTCGTAAGCAATGAAGTGATAATAAGCTTCATGTCAGGACCGCACCGCTCTGGTCGAGGGTTTCTGCTGTCCTACACCACAGACCAGTATTCAGGTATGAGAGTCATATGTGCACTCTGATGTAAAGCCATGCTAGTCTGCTACGTTAAACTATTTGTGTTGCTATGATGAGTATGTGAATGCTGTGTATTACCAGCTATGTGTCGTTATTGTCTTTGTGGAGCATAAGTCTTAAAAATGTGTAATTCTAGGTTTGAATTCGATTTCGAAAAAATCTTCTCATGAAAATGGTGCAGTTTTAACACAAGTGACTCAGTGAATAATTGTCCCTATGTATATGTGCACTTGTGCGACGATGTGTACACATGTGTGGTTGTGAGCGCATGAGTCACTGCTTATTGGCATTCATCCTCCATCACTATCTTTGCTCTGGCGTGTTTGTTCAGAAAGCAGGAGTCAGACTCCTTCTCTCAGGCTGAATGGAATGAGGCCTCGGGCTTCAGTCTGTTTCGTGGAGTGGCTCGATTTCTTTTTCACTCCCCCCCACCTCCCTCCTCTTCACCAGCCTGTTAACCACTGCAAGCCCCATCCCATTCTGTGTTTGTCGCCATAAGGCATCTCAATGCAGAAGGTTGTTGATTTAGAGGCTGTAAAGTCCACAGATGGACCATAACTTCCCTTATTCTTCCAGGGCAGCAACAGATTTAAATATGTTGGAACATCACTTTATCTGCGGTCTAAGCTACAAATGTAATCTTTAGATTCAATGACAAAATAAAACAAAGGTTAATGTTTATCCTGTTAAGTTTTATTTGTAGTTTAGTTTGACTGCTACTCTATATTTAGAGCTAGTTTCCTCTCCTCTGGATGAAGTATCCTGCCCTGCTCTGTATGTATCATAGTTTCCTGTTTTTACTGAGCTGTTTATGAAATCCGGCCATGTCTAGAACTAAGTCTGCGTTTAGACATACAAACCACTGTCTGTTAACTGTGATCACACTCGGCCATTTAGCTGTACTCGTGAACTGTGACAAAGTCACAGTAACAAAGGCCATAGTCACATCAACTGTGATGAGCGCTCATCCCCTGATTTAGCGCGCAGATCGTGCTCCACTGTCTCACACAGAATCTGTTTGTGTGTTGCTGAGTGAGTGGCAGGGGCAGTATTATGTAAGCCTGAGATACTGAGTCCCACTGCGTACTATTAGAGAAATGTTCAACTTCATTCTCAGGAGTGTTTGTGTTTAACATCTGTCTGTCTTCTTCTTTTTACAGATCTCATTTCTTGTTTAAAACGCGGATCTCATTTTAGCTCGCAACATTTGAGGTTAGCGGTTGACCTCTACGCTTTCTATAAAAGAAGTTTCAGTTTTAGTAGGACAGAGTTTCTCACAGTTCACACTTTATTCTGTTGTTTCTCAGCGTTTACTGCCCTGCTGGGTGCAAGAGTGTGGCAGGTGATGTGTGGGGGAACTCTGAACTTGGTTACAGAGATGTATGTACACTTCCTTTCTTTTGGCCAAGCTGATGTATATTTTAAGATAAGCGTGCATCTAAAAACCACATTCACCCTCTCTCACAGACCTCGGTGCTGTGCAAGTCCGCTGTCCACGCCGGAGCTACATCTGACACCATGGGGGGTCGTGTCACTGTGACTCGTGATAGAAGTCTCACCCTCTATGAATCCACATTTGCCAATGGAATCCTCTCTAAAACGTGTGTTTGCTGTTTTGGCAGTAAAGTCACAGACGCTGCCCGTTAGCTCCAAACTGGTTTACTGTATTTCTGAGTTGTTCTGACATTTTGCCTTTCCTCTTTTAAAGGGGATCATTATCTGAAAAGAAGCTGGTCTTCAGCCAAGGTATGATCCAGATGAGACATTTTCACCTCAGGTTTATACAATTTCCACGTATAGTATATTGACAACAAGCCATTTCAAGACATTTTCTGTTTTAGTTTAAAACAATCTTCAATAATCTTTAATTTCTTTCACTTGAGTACAAGAAATCTGCTATTTGATTTATTTTACTATAGTGCACAGGAATCTGAAATAACGATCAGCAGTAAAGTTGAAATGACTTGTAATCCAATGACTACTGTCACCATATATAGAAACAATAAGTTACACACTGAACCATTTCCATCCCTCCATCCTCTCCTCTGGTCTCTGCACAGAATGCAACAACATCCTACCGGTTTCTGGTCTTAATGCCTCCTCTGTCTGGAACAAAAATAGTCAAGAGCAAAAAAGGTTCTGGTCCTCCAGAAACATGGATTCCAGCCATGAGTTCCTACTCTGGACAGCAGAAAATAATGACGCCAACCCATGGGTGGAGCTGGAGCTGAGTGATAAAAGCACCATCACAGGTATTTTATAAATGTAAATATAAACTTAGTATTTGTGCGTGAAAGAGTGCTTATTTAATATTATTTTTAATAAAGTGTTAAAATGAAAAGTCTGGCAGAAATCCGTATTGTTTTGGGAATTTATTGACAATAGCAAAACGACAGAAAAAACCTGTTCTGCCCTTTAATTTCTACATCTTTTTTTCTTTATTATGTCAAACCATTTTCTTTTCCTAAATGTTGATCTATAACATGCTGTGTTCTGTTCCCTCAGGAATTATAACAATGGGATCCAATCTGTACTACACAGAATCCTACACTCTTCTTTTCAGTAGGGACAGAAGGAACTGGAAGCCTTACAAAGGTGTTCTCAGCAAAGATAAAAAGGTATATATTGCTGTGGATTGATGTTTACTTGCTGATTCTTCCTGAGTTTCTTACAGTCCTGAGCTTGTGTGGCAGCTGACTTTGTCCTACAGGCTGCACGCGGCTATTCTCTGTGAATAATTAACTCGGTTGTTATGGTTCCCAGGTGTTTCAGGCGTATACCGAGGGTCACCTCAGAGTTCTCAACAGCTTGTCTCCACCGGTGGTTGCTCGGTTCATTCGACTAGAGCCACGGAGCTGGCAAGGCAGAGCCTCAGCTCAGGTCCAGGTCCGGGGTTGTCCTGTCACAAAGCTCACACCAAGGTCCCGCTCACCTGGAGGTAGGCATAAGCCCCCAGTCTCACAATGTATCCAGAATAAACCTCATCTATTCAAGTGACTTGTTCAGCAGTTTAGTTTTTCTGACCGTAAGTTTTTTTGTGCTGCTGCCTGTCCGACAGAATCTCCGCCGATTAAAGTTAACACGGAAGCGCAGCACCCAGGCTCCTCTCCCACCACCACAGATGGCCCAGTTTTAGTGGAAACAAGACCCAGTATGAACCTTTATCTCCCTCTAATAAATCTATATGTGCACAATGATAATTAATAGCGATCTGTTTTGAGAAAGATACTTGTCACACAAATTAAAAAAAACTTAAAATGTCTTTTCTTCTGTCTTTCAACTCTTTGTACATTGCGATAAAGTGTGTCCTTCCTCATACTTAAACAACTGTTTACTCACTCTGACTCTTGTGCTCCAGCAGGCACCAGTCAGGCGGTAATAGTGGCGGTGGGAGTGGTCCTAGGGTTGATAATGTGCGGCAGTTGTTTGTTGGCTGGAGTCTGGTGGAAGAGAAGGTACCGTATTTCTGTTTTTACTTTAATATAATAATTTATTTGTACATTTGACACGGACTGTGATTAAAGTAGATTTTATAACACATACACTGTCCCTCTAAATAGATCAATCTGATGATATCCATGCCGAAGCTCAGTAAATGTTCAGTCTATGAAATGTGACGTTTGACCAAGAGTCCAAAACCCAAAGATATTTTGTTAACAAAATAGAATCAATTGTTCTGGCAATCAATTATAAATCAATAATTTCTTCTGTAACAATGATGCACTATTAGATGTAGCCCACAGAAAAGCTATCAAGTGTGTAAATTACTGAAACGTTTTGTGTCCTTCCTCTCCAAACAGAAAAAAAGAATCACAAATGAAGTACTCTTTACCTAAAAGTAAGTCAAGTGCTGTTATGATTTTCTTGTATTTGTTTAATCGCTTGCTAAAAAAGCCTCTGACTCTGTTTGTGTGTCAAGTAGGTTGTCAGAGTTTCCAGGCAAAGAGTCTCCCCTGCCCGCAATCTGAGCTTATCTCCTACCCTCTGGAGCGAAATGTCCATGACGCTCTACCTAGCCCTCCTCTCAACGGTGAGAATTCATAGACATGTTCTATAAATATGTACTTTCTTAAGAGAACAGGGGCCAAGTCAGTCTTTCAGGAAATACTATCAGCTGCTGCCTTTTGCCTTCCTTCCCTTACCCCATTCAAACAGTGTGGTTTCAGTGGTCAGTTTGAGGAGCTCATGCCAGGCCTGACAGGCAAACAGCTCTCTCCACGAGATGGCCATTCTTTCCCCCGGCTCAGCCCATCACCCAGTCACAGTATAAACATTCCTTTCTTTGGTCCACAGAGCCGCTCTGAAAGAGACCCTTTAATTGGAGCTCGATAAAGAGTGCTCAGCCTTCTCCCCACCACCTCCTCCACCAGTTACCCTCTCTGCCTCTCCCCTTCCCTTCTCCCAGTGAGGGGGCCCTTCACTGAAAGGTCCAGTGATAAACAGGACAGAGGGTCAATGCTAAGACAAAATATAGCTCTCACTAAAGCCGGTCTAATTTAAATAGTTCTGGTTCTAAGGCTCCCTGCGGGCCCTTGAGTAAGGTCCAGGCCTCCCACACCCCAGCCTCTTATGCTGGGGTGAAGAGTAGGGTCTGGTCTGACTGCTACACTGCCCCCCCTCCCCGTCCCTGTGATTAAAGGAAATGTTGGTGGCAAGGCTCTTCTTGCCAGGGCTCAACAGTGGCCTGGTATGAGACTGCTATTGAGTAGAAGAGAGGCACTTGCCAGAAACCGTAAGACACAAGTAAGCAATAGGAAGTGGTCCCCTTAGTGAAAGGACCATGCTATGGGGTGATGGTAATGGTTTCAGACCAATTTAAGCACATTTTTATCACAGTGACAGAGTATCAGTGGTGATGATAGTAGAATAGTTTAGTTGCTTAGCTAATTTTGAATATTGCAGGCGCATCTCACAGCTTTCTTCAGCAAAGAAGACTCTAACAGGTAGTGAAATACAGCAAGAATTTTAGCAAGTTAATCTTGATCTTTGAATTATATCACAGTATTTTTAAATATATATGTAAGCTAAAGACTAGACTTTTATCCCATTTTTTATTTGACAGTTACATTAGGTGACAAATGATTAATTATCAAGGTTCAGCCACAAAAGTAAGAAAGTGATCAATACACCGAGACATAAATGAAAATGATGGCTGGTAATATTTTGGTGATTGAGTCAAATATGGAGAAACTCACAGTAAAGGTCTGATTTCTTGTCGACAGATAGATGACAGTATCGATAGTGTTCTCCCCTCTGTCTGCCACATGCAGGCTGTACCTCCATCAGCGGGTTAGCTTCGCTTAGGGAACAAACTCTTCCTACAAAGCTTGTCAACAGTTTCATCAATATTAAACCTCAAGTATAAAAAGGAGAATTCACTGAGACCAGTAACTTTGTGCTTGAGCTTGAAAAGTGCTATAAAAATGAATTGTATTTTTATTAAATCCTCATTGAGTCTCCACTGGTGGCCTAGCAACAGTACAGCTGGTTGACCAAATACAAGTATTTAATGATATGTGTACATCTAATATTGGACTGGTTTTTTAATCTAATGTGAGGAGCACACTGGTGTTTGTTGTATCTCCCATGAATAGAAACTCAGTCTGACTCATTTGTATTCATCCATTCATTCTCTCCAGACTACGCAGAGCCCACTGCTGCAGCTATTGGACAGAAGGTTGGGTCGACGTTTAGACCCTCCACAGACGAGGGCTACACCACCCCCTTCCTCTTGAACCATTACGACACTCCTGGAAACCTGCCGGAGTACGCTGAGCCACTTCCCCCCGAACCCGAGTACGCCACCCCATTCGGCGATCAGCCCTCTGAGTCCAACCTGCCGACTCTGATGGGGAGGCTTCACAGCAATGCGCACGGACCTCCTGTGACAGGGCCACCGCCCACCACTAGTGCCAGGACAGCATCCAGCCACACTCAGTATGACTGCCCCTCACACAGAATGCTATCCAATGGTTACTGCACTCCTGCCCTACACAACAGCGGCCCGCGACCTGTCAGTGTGGTCTACGCCGAGCCAACCTCATGTGACTCATTATTGCAGAACCCCACATACGAGGAGCCTTTGTGAGCACAACTCGGCTCAGATACAGAGAACATAAAGACTCTCTTGAGCTAAACATGCAGTAGGACCAGAGGAGCACTTGTACTGATCTCAAGTGGACCTTGAGTTGTACATTGTGTCCAGAGGGTTCTAACGCTGACAGAGCTAAACTTCCAGTGAGGAGTCACTTTGGACGTCTTTGCATATGTGATGGAACAGAATTATCTGACACCCATGTGGACAGGTATTTCCTTCCAGGAAATATGTGTTTGTACTATGGAAATATCCCATGATGCACAAAGAAGATCCAGGTTCAGTTGTGTCTCAGAGATACTGTTTATTGTTGTCATGTGCTGCACTTTCAGAAAATACATACAGTAATGTATGGATCAGTCTGTTTAACAGGTTAATGCAAACAACTGAATGTTACTCGAACTCACCAAACCTTGTATTCACAAAGTGTCATTTCAACGTGTTTTGTAAAGAGGAAACATTTAAGAAGCACTTTAAATGGTTCACTGTAACGAAGTGGTTCAGATGTTGCTGTGATTTTAAATAACCACTAGGTGGCTCTCTTTGAATATCTAACAATAGTGGATTGTTGTCTTTAATCGGCAGGTTGTTGTTCCTCAGATAACCATCATCCATTTATAACGTACATTGTACAGTAACAAACAAATACTGGTTTCAAATATGCTTTAATACAGAAAGGCACAATAGGCAAGGTTACGACGTTATTGGGAGAGAGGACTTCAGATGTTATTTAAACTACTGCAGTTTCCTAGAGCAAGACTTGGACCAACTCCAGAGCTTTCATCACAACAACAAAAACTATACTAATACTAAAGGAGCCAGGGTGTGGCCTCTTCGTTGCTTATTCAACTTTGAACATTTTTCTCAGTGAGAAGCACAAATAAAGTAAATTAGCTATTTTCATATGAGATATAAAGGTCATAAACAGTTCAATAACATAATTTAATTCAACTGATACGACAAAAATATATGATATATATTTAAGATAAAAAATATTACTTTTCTGATTACAATGAGACCAGGTGGTAGAGACAGCCCTCCGTTCTATCTGAAACTGTTACTAAAGTGTTGTAATTCCTGGGGAATTTTGTGATTGTTTTTTGTGGCTCTAATAAAACAAGAAGAATACAGCTTCTTCCACTGCTGGATAAGGCACAATAAAACGACTGAAAACCGTTCAGACGTTGGCCTGGTGTGTGGGTGTGTTACTGCAGCATCGACTTTAAGCCAATAGCATGAAGCTACACACACACCTGATTATCTCACTAATAGAAAATCTAACAATGATCAATTAAAGGCTGAAGAACTATTAAGACTATTTTGCTTTGATAATTGGAACAAGTGCATATTATGTGTACAGAATCTCTCCTTGAAAACCTTTAAGGGGTGAAAAAAATTTTTAAGTCTATTCAGAGAAAACTTATTTTAAAGCCACATAGCTCAAAAAGAAGTAGTTCAATAACAAGAATATATATGTTCCACACAAATATTTTTTAAACACTTAAAAACTTTACATACTTTGGTGTTGTTGATGCCCCAACAACATTCATTTTAGGTATGTTCTGATATCGATACCAAAAATGGTAACTGTCGAAAATTGTTGTTTTAGGCTGATACGCAAAGTGGTATCATCTCTCATTGATTCACTCTCCCCCTTTACCCTGGACCTTCTCATTTGTGCTTAACTCTTTCCTCTGCTCCAACCCCCTCCTCCTCGTCTCTCCCCTCAGAGGAGTAGTGCTCCAGGGTCTGGTGTCTGTTCCTGGACGGGGCATCTTTAAAACGCAGGCCACAGTCTTCACATGTGTACAGAAGCCGCTCTCTGTTACTGCCTGGGTTTCTTGCTTCAGCAGCGGTCGACTCAGCAGATTCTCTGGAAGTCGCAGGTGGATGTGATTCACTATCCGTCCTGTTGGGTGCATTTTGGCCAACACTGGCCGGGGGCAAAGTCCTGGGATAACCCCGGCCTGCTGCCCCACCATGCGCTCCCCCAGCCCCAGCTTCACCTGCATTTTCGAACGCCAGGCCGTGGACTGTGCGGTAGTGGAAGCGGATCCCAGAGCGGTTGGAGAAGCTTTTCCCACAGAGGCTGCAGATGAAGGGCCTCTCTCCTGTGTGGATGCGGGTGTGAATCTTCAAAGCCCCCGACTGCGTGAAACATTTCCCACACTGGCTGCAGCGGTACGGCTTCTCTCCGGTGTGGGTCCTCTGGTGGGCCCGGACCCCAGCTAGATGGGGGAACCCCCTGCCGCAGAACCCGCAGGAATACGGCCTCTCCCCTGTGTGAATCCGCCTGTGGATCTTCAGAGCCCCTGATTGGCTAAAGCTCTTCCCGCAGTCGGAGCAGGTGTAGGGCCGGGCTCCGGTGTGCACGTTGAGATGGATGCGCAGGTTGCTGTGGGAGTTGAAGGCCCTGCCGCATTCCGTGCAGATGAAGCCCGACGGCTTGTGGGCGTGCTCGGAGCGCTGGTGCTGCAACAGCTGGGACGGTCGTGTAAAGGAGGCAGAGCAGTGCATGCAGGGGTGCAGCGACAGCAGCGGGGCGGCCGGCCTGCCTCTCTCCTCCCGCTGCTGTGTCGGCCTCTGCTGGTTGTGGAAGACCTGAGGGCAGGTGGGAAAGGAGCGCTGGCAGGAGAAGCAGGGAAAGGGACCAGACAGCTGCTGGGAGCTAGAGTGGGCAAGATGAGGGCAGGAAAAACAAGAGGTCAGAGGGCAGTGGTGGTGATGAAAATGATGATGGGCGTGGGTTTGGGAAAGCGGCGAATCTGAGCCGTCCTGGCTGCTTGGCGACTGACTGCACGGCTGGAGGCTGCGATGGCAGCACAGGCAGGGGAACACGGACAGACTGGACAAGGAGCTAGAGGACGCTCTGGATGGATGAGCCTCTGAGTTCTGGTTCGGGCCCTGGGTCCCTCTGTCTGCGTCCTCCCCCTGCAGCCGGCCCGACGTCCTGGTCCCTAACTCGGATGCGCCGCTGCTGCTGCTGCTTTGTCCGGTGGTGTCCGGGAGGCACACGCTGAGGTCTTTGGGGTGGCACACGGCGTCTGACCTCCCCATCGAAGACAGAGATTGTCTGGGTTTCAAGGTCTCAAAGGAAGGCGGGGACGTGGAGTAAGGGCAGCCAGGGCAGGTGCAGGCGTGATGCACACCTAAACATGAAGAAAACAAGACACTCAGTGAAAATATTCTTTGACAGAAAACGCCCTGAACAAACCGTTGCATGACCTCTGACCTTCTCTTCTGTCCCCGGCCTCTCCTTTCCTCTGAGGGGACCGAGGCTGGGTGTGTCGGCCGGCCTCTGCCTCCGTCTTGTCCAGCGCAGGTGGAGGATGTTGCAGAGGCTCGAGCGAAGCGGCTTTGAACCCCAGAGCCGCTCCAGCTCCTCCACTCATGCCCCAGGCTGCGTTTAGCACATCTGGCTGATCCTTGGAGGTGTTTCCAGATGTGATGAGCTCCCCAATGAACTGATGCATCTCCATCCAGGAGCATGGAGCATGCTGAAGCACAGACACGTGAGTTCAGCGACACAGAGACACGGTGTGTACAGATCACTGTGGGCCAACATTCGATTTAAAGATAAATTAATTAAAATTGTTAGCTTCTATCACAACAGACCACTGCTACACTTAGCTGACTCAAATAGCAGCGTCGCACACTTACAGTTTCGTGGCTCTTGTCTTTGTCCATGAATTCAAACCGCTGCTGCTGGCGACAGATAATCCTCACATCAACACGCTCAGTTATTCAGAAATGTGTTAAAAACCATGGAAGCGACACAAACACACATTTTTCACAACATGATTTCCTCTCTGCTGTAGCTTTAGTTTTTTCCCTTTCCTTAGCGTTTGCCGTGTCTGTGATTGGCTTACTCTGTTAGTCTTCCGGAATCATAACCAATCATCGCTCTTCACGGCGGGGTAGGGGAGGGTCTTCTTCTCACGAGAGTGGGAAGGTAAAAACAACGCTTCATGTTACATACGTCACCAAACGAACACGATAGTATTCCGGGGTTTATTATCAATCTTGTTATGGGAGATGTAGTTTTCTCTATTTCCCCCTTAAAAATATAAAATGCAGTCGAATAGTATGTTTAAAAATAAGATAAATTTGAAATAAACGTATTAAATCAAATGTTCAAAATTATTCACAGAAAAAAAGTGGGAAAGAATATACTATGCACAGTATTTCAATTGTTTTCGATTTTCCTGCAACATTGTTTACCCCATAAACAACAAAAGTGTTTTATGGACTCAAACACTTCACCCACCTATCCATCGGCATAATGGTGATTAGATAAAGATTGATTCTTCATTTTGGATGAACTATAACCGTAACCCTCTAACATTAAAATTTGTGAGGACCAGCCAAAATGTCCTCACAATGATGGTATGGAACTAAAATTTGGACCCATAACTATAGACAGACACACTCACACAGCCGTCTTGTAGATTTACAAACGAAAAGAATATTGGCAACACACACATCAGCTGATATTTCATGAAAGACATGTTTATTAGCATTTAGAAAAACATAAACATACCTGCAAACTTTTCGATATCAACTATTATTGTAATATTATTGAGAGGTGCTGTTATTTACTTATTTATTCATCGATACAATACTTAACATAGAAATAAAGGTAAAGTATATATAGACAAAAATGCAACCATTTCAAGTTTTCAGCTGAATACCAAGAAATCCAGTGTTTTCATTTAACTTAAGAGATACATAAACCCATGTTTACTGGAGAGACTTATAATTATTAAAGTACCATTTTTGCTCTGGTGGCCAGAGTCACAAGTCTTATTCAGAGATCAAATTCAGAAAAATGGAGATCGGAACATTTTGTTAGGAGTTAAGACCAAAAAAATTGTCTTTTCTTAAAGCAGAAGTCATACAGTAATCCGATAGAGATATAAATCGGCTCATACACATGGAAGAAGAAATTCTGCCCTGTCATTTATATAATGACGGGGAAAGAAAAATAGCAGGCGAGTCCTTTAAAGGCTAGAAAATGTGACCTGCCCTCAACCCATGTAACTTCTCCTTTTCCAAACATGCAGGGTGTGAAACGTCAATCCTTAAATCTTTCTTTCTCTGGCATCCTGTTAATCAGCTAGCAGGACTTCGCTGACTCTAATCACAATCCGAGCCATCAGACTGAGGCTCATTCTTAATATCCATGATTAGTTCAGAGGAAGTACTAAGTGGGGAGATATCCATCTGGTCCATATCTGCCTCTCCAGGGTTTGTTGCAGCAATTGCTTCAGTGTCACTGCTTTTACAAACTTGTTTTTCGGTACCACTGGTCTCTCCTGAGAATTCCACTTCTTGATACTCATTTTTAACAGAGTGAAGAGGAATGACGCTCAGAGCAGTCTTGGATGAGTTACACTTCTTAGACAAATCCAAAGGTGCTTCACATTCTGGATCCTGTTTGATACCAGTTGCCAAATCCAGAGGGGTGTTCGGCTGCCTTCCCAGAGCAGTATCCTCTCCCAGCTGAAGAGAAATCGCACGTGAGAGGGGACCTCCGTTGCTTTCAGTTTGACCCACGGGAAGAAACAAAACAAGTTTTACACCGGGGGGCGGCTGTTTGTCAAGGGTTAGACTCCATAATCCATCTGGTTGACCAGAGCCAGTGGACACATCCTCTGCCACAAGTCCAGCCGGTTTGTTGGAAACAGCGGCAAACGTGGCGACCACGTTAGCTGGACTTGATGAGCCTGTTTTTGCATCGAGCTTCTTTTTCTCAGATGAAGAGGTCTTTGAAGTCTGATGCTTTTTGGGCGCACTCTGAAATGGGAAAGACAACAGACACCAGTGACTAAAAATAATATATAATACATAAGTGTGACAATTCAACCAAAAAAGGGATATTGAAAGTTATACCTTCGGCTCATTTACACTGCCTCTACATATGATAAGGGATAAGTCCTTTTTAAACAATGTAAACATCACTGTCCCAATACTTCCATGCCTTTGTTGTTGGATGTTGTTAAGCAATACATCCAGTAGAGGGCAGCGCAGAATCGAAAATGTATGACACCTACAAACATGGCAACAGCAGAGGAGGTTGTAATAGTGCAACTTAGATTTGTCTGTTTACTCAGATGAAATAAGATCATACAGACGCTTGTATTTTCTTTTCTTTTTTTAAACGGGTAAGAGTGGCCGGGCAAAGTGTTTGTTACTGGTAAAGGAATAAAGACCAACAACCAACATTTTCTACAAACCTACATTCTATCTAAAAAAACACTCCACAAAGTGGCCTACCACTAGCATTGAGTGCATTTTACAGAACACATGCACTAGTATCTTAGTATTATCTGGTTTATCCAAATGATATGTCACAAAAGTAAACATCTAAAGTTGGGTTTTTAAAAACGGGAACTGCTATTTGAGAATCCAGGAAGTGTTTTCTAGGTTAGAGATTGACAAACAATGAGCTTATCGATTAGTAGATCAACAGAATCTGTGTCCGTATTTAAGTTAAAAAAAATTCCAACTTCTCCAGTGGGACCCCACCTTCACAGCTATTAAATTCACATCTTAGTTCATTTGGATTGGACTGCTTTTTTTGTTTTGCAGTTTGAATGTCTTGAGGGTTGAATCATTTGAAGTAGATTTAATCAAGCTCACATTAAATCAACGGCTGCATGGGAGGTCAGAAATGTAACTTTACCAAAGAGAAAACAATGCTTCAGAAAAAAGGGTGGCTGCAATTAAAAACAGTGTTATTGTCTTTTAAAAATCTGTCCCAACACTTACCCCAGGTTTGGGCGTTTTCCCACAGGTCTTGAGGTGGCTGTCATAGTTCTGCTGGTGGGGAAAGCCAAGTCCGCAGCTCTGACAAAGGCAGGGTGACTGACCAGCATGCCCGCCCATGTGGGACATTAACAGCAAGGCTGACCGGAACCCCTTTCCACATTCAGCACATTTCAGTACCCTCTGGTGAGCTCCGGCGTGTTTCTTAAGCTCTTCTGTACTATCAAACATCTGTCCGCACTCCAAGCACCTGATCTCATCCCCTTTAGGCTCCTGGTTGCCCCAGCAGCCTGTGTCCTTTTTGTGCTGCTGGAAGTCCTGCTGACTAACAAACTGTCTCAGACATGCCACACAGTGAATACGTTCAGGTTCACACTTGTGTCGGCGATACAGCGCTGCCAGGCGGAAGTGGCAGCGGCATCGTACGCAGGTGTAAGGCTGCAAACCAAGATGGGAGAAGCTGTGTTTCAGGAGAGCATTCTTCCTAGTGAAGGTCTTTGAGCAGTCTGTGCATTTCAAGGCGCGGTGGCACAGCTTCTTTCGGTGGCGCACAAGGGATTTCGGAGAGGAGAAATGGCGGCCACACACTTCACAAACAACAGGGAGCATACATTTGTTTAACCGCACATGAGACTCGCACAACTTCAGGGATATAAACACATGTTTACACATGTCGCACTCGTAGAACTCTTTCTCAAAGTGGGTTTTCGACAGGTGGACCTCCAGATCCTTCTGTGACGCAAAATTCAGACGACAAACCCTGCAGGAGAGATGGTCCACTTTGGTCTCAGCGTGGGTGCGCAGGTGGACTCGGTAGTTGTAAATCTGGCAGAAGCGCTTCCCACATTCAGCACAACAATATGGCCGTGCTCCGGTGTGCAGGTTCATATGGTCTTGCAGTTCTAATTTGGAGGGAAGCTGGAGATTGCAGACACTGCAGCTGTAGCAGTCTGAAGGACTCGACCCTGGAGAAAGAAGAACAATTTGATATTGAATAGATCATGATCAAATATGTACACTTTAGAGACAGGTGTAAAATGGAATATTAGAACTAATCAGAGGACTGACATATTCTGGTTCAGTTGGTATCACCTTACATCAGATTTAAAAAGGAATAAACAGTAAAAAACTATAATTCATTACTGTTAACAAATCCTGTTAATCACTGAAACAGATGTGATCCCTCAATGTATTTTTCCCAGTTAGCCCAGTGGACATTTGATTTCATTAAAGCAGAACTGTATACTTTTATATACGAAGAACTGGTTAACTCAAGAGGAGGAAATTATGCTTTTGTTGAGGAGTAGGAAAAATGTTTCAAGACTTATTCCTCTGAAAAGCTTTATCCAAATCAAGCCAGATGACTTCAACTCCAAATAAATGTTTTGTTATTGTTTGTTACTTTTGTCAGTGCGCCACCTGAAATAACTGAGTACAAGAGCAGCATTAAGACAGTGCAATCAGTCAGCACTAGTATATCTGCACATATTGCATTTTAAATTCAAGCAGTTCAATTGTGCATTTGTAGAGTTTCGGTCATACCATTGTTTAGCCCGTCTTCTTCCTCATTGTCCTCTTCTACGTCAACCTCTTCTTCCTCATACACATCTGAGACTTCACTGTCGTCTGACTCATCCTCCACACCCTGCTGCTCCGCTGTGGAACCGTCCTGTGCAGCGTCTCCATTGTGAACACTTTCCTGTTCGTCTTCTTTCTCGATAATGATCAGCTGTGAGTCGTCTGTCTGTCCAGCGGTGGGGACCTCCACTGTGGTGTCTGAAAGCTCCACGTGTGCAGACTGGTCATCTTGCACACTCTGTGCCAGAGGTAGTCTTTTAGCATGTGTGGTCCGTTTAGCTGGACCCACTTCCTCGCCATCCAGTATCAGCCGTCTTCTTTTGTGTGTGTTGGACAGAGAGGGGACAGGGTGACTGGACGCCTCTAGGACTGAGGTGTCCGGCGGCTGCAGGAGGCCCGGAAATCCCAGCTCCGTCAGCTGGATATCGATGGTATATTCAATGGACATGACTGTTGGCTCTGTCAGGGTGACACACAGTGAGGGACAGGCGTTCAAATAAATCACAGGTGATGCTCCAGGTTATGGGTTAAAGTTTAAAGGTTCAGCGTGTAGAATTTAGTGACATCTAGTGGTGAAGTTTCATGTTACGGATGAATACCCCTCACCCTCCACTTCCAAACATGAGGGAACCTGTGTTAGCCTCCAGCTGTCCTACAAACTCCTGTTCTGTTTGTCCTGTCTGGGCTACAATAGCTACTATAAAACATGGCGGCCCTCGTCGATTGGACCCGCTTCTGATGTAAATATGAAGTATATAAATATAGAGGGACTATTCTACAGTAAAGAAAACAACAATCTGTAGAGTTTAGATGATCACACAGAATTAAAAACATCATTAGTAGTATTTCTATATTCTGCCAATAGATCCCTTTCACATAAATCGTACACACTAGACCTGTAAGACATAACATTTAAATTAAATATGTATTATGAAACTGGACAAATACTCTTTTCTCCCAACCTGACGAGCGCCTGCCTGTGCGACACGTCCTCCAGCTCTTCGTTTGCGTCCTTCTTCGATTTGAGACAGAAGTTGGCAAACAACTTCCCCATGGAGACTCTTCTACGACACACCCGAGCTCACCTGGCGGGAGGAGCCGCTAACAGACGTCGCGTGCTGCAGCACAATGGGGACATTGGCTTTATCCTCGACGTTCACTGCTCCGCCTGGGTTCAAAACGACTTTTATACGTAGATTCAAACCCCGAAATAAGGGAGTTGATCAGACGCCGTGATGACAGAGCGATGAAGAGAGCAGGACAGGAAGATACACACACTGACTCTCCCCGAGGATACACGAGAACCGAATGAGGAAGAGAGAAAACAAATGAAGAGTCGCAAGAAGAGGGGATCGGAGCACTCGTGCACACCCAGTGTCTTGGCGGGGTACTACATGTCAGAACAGCAACACAGCTATTCTACCTAGAAGATGAGTAATGTGCAGCGCTGTCTCTAAGTTTAACAATAAATGAGAACATGCATTGGCAAAAAACTTAGTTATTCCCAGTTATTTGCGTCCTTATAACTTGATTAAAAGGATACTTCACCCAAAGGGGAAATTCACTTATTATCTACTCCCCACAATGCAGATGAAGGTCTGCGTGAAAGTGTTTGAGTCAACAAAACAATTTAGGAGTTTCAGGGGTAAACAGCGTTGCAGCTCAATCTGATACAATTTAAGTGAATGGTGACATTCTTCAAACAGTAAAAAAAAACATGAAATCCCTCCATACTGCTCCTGTGGTGTCATCCAAGGCTCTGTAAGCCCTGACTTTCAAATTCGACCCAAAACGGCATGATTTACACCATGTTTTTAGCCTAAACACCATGTCTCCAATCCATGCACAAACGTGGTTACAGAAGAGGTCCACAGGGGACATTCAGGCTAAATACATGGTGTATGACGCCGTTTCGAGTCGAGCAGTATTGAGGCATTTAATTTTTTTTTCTATTTTAAGAATGGGTCTCCAATAACTTTGATTGTGTCGGACGGGGCTGTGACACTGTTTACCCCTGTAACTCCAAAAGTGTTATGTGGACTCAAATACTTCACCCACCCCACGTATGTTGGAAATTCAAACTCGCTCCATACAGTTAATGTTACCATATTTGCAACCAGTGCCACACTGCGCCTCTGAATGTATACAGTATAAGTCTAGTACTTTATCTGACTATTCTTTTTAGTAAGCTCTCACTACCTTGCTAATGAATATGATGAATAATAGGACGTGCAATTCAAACAGTAAAGAGAGTAACCATAACTCACATTTGTCTCAATTATGCTGTTTGGTAGGAAATAATGATATTAATATTACACAACAGGCCCATATGATGTGCAGTGTGCAAGTACAAATACTGAGAAGTGTTTTCTGTATTGGAAGTAAATGACAATAAAGACAGAAAGGAACTTCATTTCATCAGCAGCCTCCCTCAGGATAGCATGTTTATTACTTTTTTTTTTGCAGTGTCCAGACACATTGCAGTGGGGAGAGAAACAATCCAATCAGCAAATAACATGATATACACAGATCCTTATGGGACTCAAAAGTATTACAAAGCAACGAGTTCCATTTCAGAAATGTCTAAGACATGAAGTATTATTCTAATAAGTGAAAAAATAAAGGAGAACCTTTTTACACTGCAAGAAAAATTATGATTACAGGGGATCGTTTCTGCCCACAAGCCAAACACTCCACAACGAATCTGAAGAACTTGGCCAAAATAAAATGTAAGCAGAACGCAATGTTGTTAAAAAAAATATTTTTCAATGAGACTTAATTTAGGGGAGCATAATCAAAATATTAGGTGTAAAAAAAAAAGCACAATATGAACCAGAAGCTGTACATAACATTTCTTTTGACACATATTCAAACATATCATTACTAGGCATCTAATTTGCTTCATAATATGTTCTTACCCAATTGGTTTTGAAAAAAAAGAGGAAAAAACATTAAAAACGTTTTACCACAAAGTGAGTTAAACTCAAGACACAGTTATAAATTCACACATTTCACGCATAAAAAACTGAAACAAATCATAAAAAAAAAAAAAAAAAATTAATCAGGACTGTTTGTTTTTACAAATAAACTATGTTCTGGGACAAAGGGTGTAATAGATGGATTTAACATCATTTGGTTAGTCAATTGAGAACATGTCTGTTCGTCCATAGTTTAAATCAGCTCATTATCAATACGTCAACCCAAAATTTGCTAAAACGTCATTCTCAAAACCATTTCAAAGTCATCTGAAACCATGGTGTGGAGCATCAAATATTCAATATTGAAAAAGGACAATTCCTGGCTAAAATCTTCAAAAACCACACACTTTTTAAAATGTCCCCATAACTCAATTATCTCTTCGCAGCTGGCTCTTCTGGCTTTTCATCCGGGTGGCTTTTTTGGTGAGCTCTCATTGTGCGCTCACGGCCAAAGCTCTTTCCGCAGGTCGGACAGGCAAAGCGCCCGATAGCATGAGCCCTTGACATGTGGGCGTCCAGCTGCTCAGGGCGGGCAAAGCTCTCTTCACATTCGTCACAGGGGTGGGCTTTCCGCGGGGCGTGTTTCTCCTTCTTGTGAGCGCGGAGCTGAATCAAGCTGGAGAACGAGAGGTCACATTCAGGGCAGGGGTGCTGACGCGAGGGGGCTGGCTCTGCTTTAGGTTTCTTCTCCTTTCCTGCAGCTTGGCCTTCATCCTCTGGGGTCTTTTCTTCCTCTTCGGCTTTTGCTGCTGCTTTAGGAGGTCGGCCTCGCTTTGCTAAACGTGGCTTTCCCTTCTCCTCGGGTGGAGGTGCTGCCGACTCGGATGTGCTGCTGGCCGTCACCGCTTCCTCAGGTGCATCTGCCTCATCCTTCTTTTTCTGCTTTCCCTTTTTCTCAGCTACAGCCGGTTCTTCGGTTTTGGTGGGCCGTCCTCGTTTCTTGGCGGTTGAACTGCTGTCGTTGCATTGCTGACCTTCCGGGTATTTCTCCTGGTGAGCGACCAGCTCAGACTCCTTTTCAAAGCCCTGACCACACTTCTTGCATTGATTGGTTTTCACAGGCTCCTCTGGCTGTTGTGGAGTCTCGACATCAGGGCGGGGGTGCTGGATCAGGCGATGAGTACGCAGAAGTCCAGCACTCCGGAAGGTTTCATTGCAATCTTTACACACCAACTGTTTCTCCGGACACACTTGTCTTCTATGGGTTGTGAGCTGCATAAGTGAGGAGTAAAATTTTTAACACAATCTTTACATAGGTAGAATTAAACTAAAAGGGGTGTAGAATTTGAAAAAGGAACATAGTTTTAATTGTATAAAAGATATTCATTTTACATCCATGTTTTACTCAGTTTTAATATTAGCAGTGATTATGAAGAAATGTTGTGATAAAAAAAAAAAAAAAGAGATATAAATTATACGCACTTCAGAGAAGGTTTTAAAGCTCTCCTTGCAGTGAACACATTTGAAGGGCTTGTCATCCTTGCTGTGAGTTGGCTGGTGGGCCGTCAGTTCTTCAGAAGACTGAAATGTGCGATCACACACATAACATGTGAACAATGTGTTTCCCTGTAAAAAAAAAAAGAAAAGAAGAAAAGACATAAATATAGAGCACCCCCAAAAATTAAGTATTCAAAACTAAGAAATGCTCGGAGTATCAAATTCACTCAGTTCAAGGACAAAGCAGGCAACAGGTGTCTTTCTTAATAGTCTACTTTCTTGAATTACAATTATATTAACTGTAAAGGGACAGGGAGGTTAAACAATCACAGAATAGGAGAAACGGTAGCTTTAATGTCTTATGGAAAATAATATAATAATAATAATATATAGTATAATATAGGTGCCAAAAGCATTTAAAAATGGAAGTGTGTGATAAACACCAATTCGAAGAGGTATTAATCAGTATATATAAATTGTTTTAGAAATTTGTGAGTGGCTCAAATTGTCACTATTTCTTCTGAACTACATGAACTAGCATTGTGAAACTCACCTGCTGAAGCTGCTGCTTATACTCTTCCCGGTGGCTCTTCTTCATGTGCCGTTCCTTGGCTTTGGCACTGCAGAATGTGATGAAGCACTGGAAACACTGCAGGTTTTCATGCTGGTCTGTAGGGTGGAGACGTATAAGAATTACAGGAGGGCTCCACGTGTGATCTTGCACTGGCGTTCAAGAAACATGTTATGGCCACTATGTAACTTACAGGACTGAACAGCAGGAACAGGGGGTCCATTCAAAGTGATGGGCTTGTACACCACTGCTGGTTTTGCCGGGGGCGCTTCAGGAGGTGGGTCCGGTAGACCCCGGCCCATCACTATCTCCTCTATGTTCAAAATATCAGAGTCCATCCTGGGAGGCTGGCGGGTCACAACAAATTCCCTCTGGTTAAAAAAAGATGGAGGCAGAAAGACACAGCAGCAGTTTGATTAACAGCGGGAAACTACACGGGTATAAGCCCACAGACGTCGAGATATACATTAACAAGCAGCTATGTTCAACAGATGATTATATACGAATAATCAGCAGCACTAGTTAGGGGGTAACAATAACGTGGTTGTTTATAAAGCCACGTTTAAGCAAAGCGTCGCGGTTTTTAACTGAGTTCCTAGCTGGGATCTCTCAAGTTTCAGCTCATCCTGGCTAACGTACGTTAGGGCCGCTAGCTGTGCTAACTAGCTGCGTGCCAGCTTACGGACATCCGGCCGTGTGTTAGCTGATCTAAAATGCATTACCGACTATATCTGGTAAATAAGTGCGATTTATACCAAAGACATGTGCACCCGTTTAACGCCTGCACACGTAGCTAAAGCTAATCGTAAAGAAAACAGTCAATCGAGCAGGCTAACGCTAGCTAGCAGTTAGCGCTAACAACACCAGCTGCCATTCAAAACGGACCGAAGACTATTTCTCTCACCAAACCAACTTTTAACTTTTAACGCACAAAAGCATCTCCCACAAATAAATACCACGCACGTTAATATCGGTGCGTATTGTCCGCTATTCCTATAACAAGCTAGTAGAAGTGAGTCAACGCCAGCGTTACCTCTGCCCGCTCTTTGAATGTAGTTTGACTGAAGGAGAGTTGACCTCACAGAAGCACAACACACAGAGCGGCTCCCACACTTCCTGGCGCGGTGTGTTTTGATCACAGGACAACTAAGATGGCCGCCGGTCACTCCTCAGTAACAGTGCACATTCACTGCATGTGAGAGAAGCGTTTTTAGAAATAAATGAACAAATGTCGATCTGTTCCGTGGCTCGTGCAGAGAAGCTAATGATGAAAACAGGAAGAAACAGAAGCATTGCATGGAAGCGAAACACGTGACCTCAACTTCAGACCTTGTTATAAAATAAAGTAAATCACGGTTTAAATATGTTCACTTCACCTGTTGATCACAAGCACTGCGACTGTATAGCTTTAGATCGGTGTGTTGGGGAGTGGGACTCGTCTCATTTTCTATCAACTCTAATTCTATGACTGATCCTCGTCACGTGACCAAATCCAACTTGGTGAAAACTACTTCTTGTCATTTCCACCCACTCAGCTTCAGTGGTTTTGTGGATCTCCCTATGTCACACAAACGCTTCACATCAGTTACCACGTGTTAACAAGCACATGGAAAACTTAACATGTACTATCTTACTAAATCAACTTCTCACTTCCCTCAACATTTAGAAGTCTATTTTCAATAAATATACACCATGTGTTTCTTCAAAGTATTGTGTTTTTCACTATTTTGTCAGTGTAGTTATTGGAGTATATTGGTCCACTGTATTTTCACTTTGAGATGAATAATATTTGACAGATTACACAATTTTACATTTAGGAAAAGCACAGATTTGAATAGGTATATATATCAAATATGAATTGTATTGTATTTTATTGTTAGCAGCAAGTAAGGAGAGATGTCTTAATATATAAGGTTTTATTCTACTCAACTATCACTAAATTACATGCCAATATAGGACTTTTATATGATTTTCTGCGCATGTTTATACAAAAGACAAATTTTAACAAAACGTATTTATTAAGGTAAATCTTAACAAATACGTTGATTACTATTATGTAAAATACTGCAGCATTAATTAGGGTTCTGGTAATGTGATCTACTAATGCATCTTGCATCAATCTTATTATTGTATCTATTTTTTTATTCCTCATGAAGCTTTTACTGATACACCAAAAACATGTTGCAATGGTAGCATCAATATTTTTGGATCAATCCAACCACCCTGATTTTCAATAATGAAAACTATGCCTGAATTCCATCTTGAAGCTTCAGTTTCAGGGTCCGGCTACCGTGCACGCCAGCTCCCTGTCAACCCGACTTAGCTTAGACAGCTGAACATTAGTTCGAGTCAGTTGATAAGAGTAACTCCTGTTTTTTCCCCCTAGTATGAAAAGTCCACAAACCTATACAGGACCTATTTATCAACATTTTAAGCAAATCAACAATGCATTTATTATTCAAATCTTTTTTATTGTTTCATGGAATTCAAATAAATAATGTTACAATCACAGAGCTAAAATCAATCAAGCTCATTATGGAACGTAAACTGAGTCAGGTTTAAATAAATAGATAAAAATATCATGGTAATTAAAATTTCAAATTCATTTTGATCTCTTTTACAGAAAAAGTGTATAGCTATGAGTTCATCTTTTTTACATTTCTTAGGGACACAAATTCATTTTTACACTCACTCAATAATATAATAAGCCATATCACAAAGCATTTGTTTTTGACGTTGCAGTTGCAGCACAATAATCTTACAAAAAAACAGACACTGCCAGTGAAAAGCATCATGGGAAAGTTGTAGGAAAGCGGACATTAAAGCATAGTTTTTTATTAGCTGAACAGAGTTGAATCCTGGAACAGAAAGTCAGATGTTAAAAACAATGGGTAAACACTATTCTTTTCCGAAACTGCCATGATTGTGGAAATTCAAAAAACAGTTGTGGTTGCGTGAGATACAAAGAAAGACGCAGCACTTAAGGCATAGCACTCGAGATGTTCGCTGACAGTCCCCAAAGCGGCACCTGCCCCCTTCTCCCTCCCCAAGCTGCTCTGGCCAGTGGCCCGAACCATCGTACCGCGTGGCTGCATCCGGCAGAGGACATTCCTCCACCGTGGTGGGTTTGGGGGTTTGACTTGTTGAGTGTGTTTTCTCTACAGGGGGTTGGGGGGGAACAGAGTCCTGCGTATCAGAGCCACTGGAGAGGATTAAAGCCTTAGACACCTCCAGTCTAAAGGCCATGAGAGTCAAGGGTGCAGAAGGTGCCTTGTGATCCTGTCGGTACAGGAGCCAGGAGTTGACCAAAGCCAGGTCCGTTAGGTACCAGAGCACCGCTTGAGGCCAGCAGGTTGGGGCCGAGGCAGTGAGGGGAATAGGGTAAAGGTTTCGCAAATCTCTGTTGAGAACAGCCGACATCTGGGCCTTCTCAAAGTTGTCGGTGAGAGAAGCCATGCTCCTCTGGCCGTTCCCCGCAGTAGAAAGAATAAAGCCGCAGTGCGATCTGCGTAACATCAGCTTCCCGTCTGAGCTCACAAACTCATCCCCGATCTGTCCTCGTGCTCCCCCCACCCTGCCTGCACCATGAACTCCAGCTACCAGCAGGCGTTCCAGCATTGCTGGGGTGGAGAGTTCCTGTTTGCAAAGAAACACCATACTTCCTTTGGGGACCATTTTTTCTACAGCATCTTCTTTGTCTGAGAGATTCAATTTAAAATCCACATGTAGGAGTAAACCCCCAAATCCAACTAATGTAGTGCAGTAGAGAGACACTTTGTAATTGTGCAGCTTCCCGTTCAAAGGAAGTAGATATTGGTCAACTGCATAATCACCCTCTCTTCTCAGGGACTGGCACCCTGCTTTGAAGCGGCTCAGTAATGGCTGAACCTTCCACATGGGATCAGTCTGTGTTTCGGAAATGTTCGGATCATTTGTTTTGTCAAGTTGGCTTTCCCCGTTACTTTGCTGAGGAATTACACATTGACTGCTTGGCAGAGTTTTACCTTGCTGTCCATTTTGAAAGTCGACATCGTGCCGTTCTTCCTGAATAATACTGTTGACTGGATCTTTTGCAGGAGATGCAAACTTCAACGTGCAAGTCAGCTCGAGGAAACGTGAAAGTGGCATGGCGTCAGCAACTAAGGGAACCTTTGTCAAGTCCTCCCAGTAGAGCCTTGGACTGGGAAACTGAAAAGAAAAGAGACCAAATATATGAACAACTTTTGGCGATATTGAATATATAGAAAGCTAGGGTAAGCAAGCCTGGAAAAGCTAGCAAGTGCAAACGACCCTTTAAATATGCAACCGATTTGTCAACCTCCAATCAGCCTTAACTTTGAAACAAACGAGCGTGCACTGCCTGACAACAGCAGGAAACCAACTTCTGTGACCCGCTCGCTAACTTCTGGTCTTTGTCTGATTTTGATTGTTTTTTTTTTTTTTGGCTTGAGATGACTATGTCCATGCAGAGTGAGAGCCTTGGCAGGATGCACGCAGGCAATTACATCAGTTAGTGGCAGACAGCTAGGCTAGCTAGTCAGGTTTACTCTAGTCCTGCGAGGGCCACAGACACATGCAGGCTTTTTCCTTTATTTTTAAAACAACTTCCTTTATTGATGGCTATCAAGACGTTCTCAAGAAATAAGATAAAAAGGTGTCTTAGAAACAACTTAAGCAACCCTATCTTTACCAGAGTCAATCAATAATTAAAGAAGCAAATCAAATAGTAGGACAAACCTTCAAAGTTCCCATTGCAACGTGGATCCCAACAAACTGTGCAACCTCTCTGGCTGTGACGGGGTTCGACCTGCTGGATAGTTTATTTGTGCAATCCGCAATTTCTTTCCAGGTATCCCAACCGAAATATTTGGAGAAGTAATCAATAGGCTCTCTGTTCCTGTTTTCATCTCCTGGTGCAAGGAGTTGGTTTGTTGACAAACTGTGGAGGAAAAAGAAAAAACACCCTGAACAAACAGGTGAGCACCACACAAAGATAACAATATAATGGATTTGCAATGACTACGCAACTGCCTGTTAATATCTACAACCCAGAGTTTGCCCATGACTGTACCAGTTAAGACAAACTTTAATGGGAATTAAGTCAAATTTTTGCACAGTTTGACAGTCAACGTGTTTCAGCAGTGTTCTGTGAAGGCCTGTGAAAACTGTACCATAGAGATGTTTGATCTTTGGTCTTGTTCTTGTCAAAATAAGCCATCACATCTGCTTCCGAGTCGAGCTGAGGCTCAGACAGTTCACCTCGCTCCTCTTCATCAGAGCTCCGGAGGAGAAAGTCCCGGACATCTGGCGGATGAGGCCACTCAGCATCTGCCTCTGCTGAGAGAATGGTTACTTTACAGAGACTTCAATGTTCAGCAATTTTTGATAAATAGTTCATTTATAAAGTTATTGCAATTGTTTGTGTTATTTTAAACAAAAAACAAACCTTGTCCATGTGCGAAGTCACAGACCCCTGGTTCTGACAACAGCCCTCTCACTCCTATCTCCTGGTAGTCTTGTGTGGCATGGCTCCCTTCATCTGTTGATAGCGTGGGGCATTTTTTAATAAAGGTTTTACTAAACTCTTCAATATACTGAGGATATATATCTAGAAATCACTCACATAAAGCAGGATCAGGACTTTGAAGCTCTGTCTGATGTGCAACACTGGATCCCTCCGGTGTTATACTCCCTCTGCTGGTCTGAGTGGCTCCCAGTAGAAGCTCCCTCTCCTCCTCTTTAACCGGGTAGAAGATACACTGTTTGGGGTTGAACTCTGGTGTGATGCAACTGTCGTTTATTGTCTCCCCCGTCTGTATCACTGAAAACACAAAGTCCAGGAACATGACTCATCCATCTCCGACGAGGCAGAACACACTGAATTTACCACCACATACGGCCATTGGTTTATCACCAAACTTCGGGAAAAACACCTATACCATGTAATATATCACATTCTATTGATGGTTTTTTATTATATAATCTATGGTGGAGTTATAAGAACAGGTCATGTCCATGCTGGACGGACCATTTCCGATGAATCATCTCCCTACTCTCTCATCTTGTTTCCTGTCTCTATCAAATAAAGGCAAAAAAATTGAAACAATCAGATTCCTGCAATGTTTTTGAAATGCTCAAACAGTATGTGCTCATACTTACATGGAGTTGCAGTGTTTTCATTGTCCACTGGCTCCACATTCCATCTGATGTGTCTGCTGCCCTGTGAGGCCTGGGCCTCATTCAGCATGAGGCTGCTCTCCTCTTTCACCAGAACAGTCCTGATGTCACGATGGGGATGTGACTGCACATTTAACCGCGGCCTATTCTGTGTGGAGGGTTCAACCAGTATCGGGTCGGAGATATTCTCTTCAACCTTGATCTCCTGGCTCCCAGGCACTTGAAATACATTCGCATTGATGTTTTTCAAACCCTTGAAAGAAAAAAAAAAACTTTAGTAAAATAGCAATACTTAATTAATTGTGAATGTAAAGTGTTTGTTCATATCTAACCTGTCTCTGATTGCTCCTCCTCAGGCACGACTCTTTGTCAGCAGTCTCTCTCTGTCTGGAGGTGAGGAATTTCTCCAGTATGACGCCTGGAGACTGGTCAACCTCCCGGCCATGTTCCTCTCCTTCATTCATTACTTCCTCCACACTCGTGGTGACCGACTCCAGCTCAAACACGACTTGCTCTTCAGGAGATTCTTCTAACGCAGGGGGCACGTGAGGCAAACACGCAGCAGGAGCAGTAGCTTTTTCGGCCGCACATTCAGGATTTGTCCCTGGCTGCGAAGTCTTTGTGCCACTCTCTACTTCATCATGAGTTTCTGAATCAGTGGTGATGGCATGTTTTTCATAAACGACCTGACATTCATCTTGATCTTTCTCCGATTCTGTTCCTCTGACAGTATCCCCACCTAAAAACGTCTTAGTCATCACCCCCCTTTTTAGATTTCCCCTTCCTCGTCTCCTGCCCCTTGCAGCATTCTTTTTTGCAGCTCCTTTCCCTTCAACTTTTTTTCTCTGGACTAAAATGTCTTCCTCTTCTTCCTTGATCTCCACTTGATGCGTGGAGCACGAAACTGTTTGCCAAGTTAAACTCTTTTCCATTTGTGTTTCATCAGCTTGCCCAGGTGCTGTGGGTGTTTCAATGCTTCCACTCTCAGAATTTCCCTTGGATTCATCTTGAGCAACACTTTCTTGCGATGAAGCTGGGTCTCTTTCATCTTTTTCATTCTGCTCCCCAACAGTGACCAAATCTACCTCGAGAAGTAAATCCTCCTTGACGTCTTCATCCACGTTAGCTTGAACTTCGGAGTCTCCGCTGGGATGCTTCAGCAAGCCTTTTTCTTCCTCTGCTTCATCTGATTCTAAAGGCGCCCCAATCTCAAAATCCTTTGTCCGAGTGGAGGCACTTAAACCGGATTCAGAAGGGAAATTTCTAGGCTTCTCACTGTTTTTCACTTGATCAGATAATGAGCAGTCGTCTGGAGAGGTATGAAATTGAACATCTGCTCCTGTTTTACTACCACGCTTCTCTCCATCGGCACTCATTGCAACATCTGACGGAGGAACAGGTAAAGACGGGGATGGAATCAGAGCTGGAAAACAGACACTCCGCTCTCGGTCTTCTAAAGCCAACTCAGTCATCTCAGGCTCAGTATCCCAGTCTGCAGCTGCATTTTTCACCCCAACAACCGTATCACTCTGTTTGGGAAGCTGGTAAAGATCCATCCTGGAGACCCCTTCAAAGATGTTCCCATTGGTGTACGTGAGACTGGGACTCTCGACGGTATGCACCGTCGCCTTGTGCTTCTGAAGGGACGAGAGTTCACTGAATCGCTCCCCGCAGTCCTTACACTCTAGGGCACGTTTGGTACGAGAGGAAGTTATTACTCCCTCGGTTTCTACTTTCGAGGAGGCCTTGCGCTTCCTGGTGGTCTTTGGCTTGGTGGGTAGTGTCTCTGATGGTTGACGGGAAACTTGTAGTGAGGACAACAACGAAAGAGCCTTCTGCTTTTTTTTTGGTCTTCCACCTTTCTTCTTGTTTTCTGCTGTGAGATTATCCGCTGACTCACTTGTTGGGTGTTCGTTGTCTTTACTCTGTTGGGACATTGTTTGGGCGTCATGAGCTGAATCCTCTTGTGTCTGACTTGATGCCTTTGATGGGTCTAACTTGTAAACTTTCAGCTGGGGCTGTTTGTGACCTTTCAGTAGAACAAGCGGGTCTTGTGTTGTGTGTGGTCCTTGTATTTCTGCTGAAGCTGTGTCTGTATTAACGTCTTCCTTTTTTGCCCGTTTTTTCTTTCTATTCCCATCCTTTGCTTTCTTGGGCTGATCTTTTCGCATTATTTTCGTTTGTTTTTTCTTTTTAAAAACAGGCAAAGCAGCAGTTTTGTGTTCACTTGCTGGCATCACACCCTCCCTGGCTTGTTCCTTTTGCTTTTTTATTTTATTTTGTTTCGTATGCTCTTTGATTGGCTGCGCCTCTGGTTCCTGGTTTAATGAAGGGGATTTTATGTCCGCTGTCGAAACCAAGTGTCCCTCTTCCCGCTCTATTTTCCCCTTTCTTCCCTTCTTCTGTGATGATGCTTTTTTTGGTGAGGGATTTGATGTTATCTGTTTTTCCCCTGTTGGCAGATCCTCCTGTGATGGCTTCTTCTGTTTCTTGATTTTCTTTTCTTTGCTCGGTGGACCAAATTTAACAACAAGATGAGACTTTTTTGTTCTTTGGCGTTTGGCCGGTTTAGCTTCAATTAATAAATCCTCCTTTCTTATGGATCTGACCTGTTCTTGTATATATCCTTGAAAGATAAACGCCCTGGATGGCTTTCTTTTCCGCACTTTAACTAGCTCTTGAGCCGACATTACATTAACAGGTAACTCTGAAATCTGTGGCAATTGTGATGGAACCTCTTTTGGAGCAGATGCGTCCTCAACTTCAGACAACTGTTCCTGACCCGTCTTGGGATCAACTAGCAATTTCTCAGATGATTTTTGTTCAAATGGCTCCTGCACAGCTTTTTCCTGCATCTCTTGTGGTGCACCTCCGTCCATCACATTGTGGATTAGATCTAGACTTTCTGTCTGCACTAGTGACTTTGCATGTTCTTTGATGTTTCCTTGAGGCTCACTTGGGGTTTCTGTAAGTGTATCTGATTGAACAAAAGGGGAGGTAGTGACATCCTGTTGCTCTGCTTGTAAAGGTGTCAGCTCCAATTCAACAGTTGACATAAATGTTGGGACTGAGAGGCCGGCCTCCTGCTCATCTATCACAGTCTGACCTGGAATCTTCTCCAGTTTAGTGGTTGGCACAAGAGAGGAAGAAGGGATTTCTTCTGTTGGCAAAGATTTGGATTGTTCCAGCTCCACAGTTGGCATCAGAGCAGGAGTAAGTTCTAATATGAACGTTTGCTCAAGGTTTTGTTTGAGGTCAGCAAACTCATCCTGACAAACCATTTGATTCACTGGGTCAGATTGAATTGCACTAATCTCAGGCTGTTGAAGGATCTGATTCATCACTTCTCCCTCGGGTCTCTCCGTTTGTTCAGTCTGAACAAATGTCAGCTCTATACTTTCACCTATGGTCATGTGGGAACCTAATTCTGAGAAATGAGGGTTTTCCAATTGGTCTTCCGGTGTAATAGGTTCCAGTATAATTGTTTGCTCCATTGGATCAAAGTGGTGGTTTAAAGTGTCCAGTTCAATTGTCTTTGATTCTGACTGTCCTATAAAATCTATCTGAGGGGGACTGACGTTTACTGGTTCTGCCAGATGTGATATTTGCTGCATTTCCAGTGGTGGGACATGAGACGGCACCTGCCCCAATATGACAACTTGGTTCACTTTCTGCACATTTCCTAAAGACTCAATCAATCTGCGAATCTGCTCTGTGTCAATATTGGAATCAACTTTTTGCAGAGGTCCCATGGACTCCAGTTGTAATAGTCCTGGTTGGCAAATAGATATCGGAGTTATGATGGGTGTACCTAGCTTCCCTTGCTGCCCAGCCGGTGGTGCATTTCTGGGTGGAGCAGGCAACAAATTGTGCTTACTTTTCATGTGATGTTGCCGTGTCTTGGTAGTCTTGAAAACTGCCTTGCATATGGGGCAACAATATCTTACTGTAGAGGCACCTGAAAATAATAAAAGAAAAAAGGTTGTAAGGTATTGTCGTATACTATGAAAAGCAAAACACATTTCCAGCACCCTTATAGTGTGTTCACCACAAATGTCCGTTAAGTGTGTTACACACGATTAACCCGAATAAACACAAATGATCCGGGGCAAATTTTCGTCGCATTGTGTGAAAACACCATTACAGTTTAAATTATATATATTATTGTATAACAGTATATTTATAATTGGATCAGAAAATGGGACTAAAGCTGAGTATGTAGCCATGTGAGTAGATCTGTTCGGATGTACTCAGGCCCTTTAAACTAACTGGCTGAGTGAGCAGGTATAGTGTTTCCACTGTCTATTGATATTGAACACAAATGGCAGAGTCAATAGCAGAAAGTCAAAAAGGACTCTCCTAACAGTTTGAAGTATTGCCAGCCCCTGAAAAAAACTTGGATGATATCCGAATGTGCCCATTTGAGAATACAGCAATATCTCAGGACGAAAAAGAGGAGCCATACCATAATTTACTAAGAAGATGGAATGGAAGATGTGAACTTAGAAAGACAGCTAGATTTGAGAGCTTTTGATGAAAAGGCCCGAAGCCTGTGTTGATGTGGTGCTACATCCTGTCACTGAACACTCCAGAGATTTCGTTGTTGTGAATGTGTCTGAGCGGAGAATCTCCTGCTGCGTTCTTCACATGCGAAATGCAAAGTCTGGAGAAAGTCAGGACCCAATTGTGCGGACATCTAGAGTTCATGTCTGAAAGCGGCTTATGTAAGTTAAGCCTCACATTTACTAAGTAAGTCTAAATGCACAAGACAAAAAGGATGGGGATATAAATATCTTTGTAAGAGTTAGGGAATCAGTAACGTTAGTAAGATTCATCCAGGGAAAGACATGGATACTTGCGCTATATTTCATGGATCTATTCAATTGCTCCAAACCACTATGTGAACCTCATGTTTACACTGGAGGATTCATCCTTACCGAGAAATGTTTGTTGGACATTGACTGAAATCCCAAAAAATTGTGATATTTTAGTCTGGAACAAGGTGGTGGACTTGTAGTAAACCACAAAAAGTGTGTTGCCTTTTCAATGTGTAAAATGACAGGATATGTTTAAGATAAAATGTTTTCTCACCATCCTTTTTCTTCACTCGTGCTTTAGCTGCTTTAGCTGCGGCAAGGTGCTCATCCAGCTCCGCTCCCTCTGGCAGGTGTGACACCATATGTTTCTGCAGAGTTTTGGACATGGGGAAGGATTTGCCACATTCCTTGCAGACATACGGCTTTTCTCCAGTGTGTTTGCGTCGGTGATACTTGAGCAATGTAAACGTTTTGCAAGGTTTGCCACAGTCAGTGCAGGCATAGCCGTCCTGGCCAAAATGAATTTTTTTATGAATGGTGAGCTCAGATGACTTTTTAAAGGCCACGCCGCAGATCTGACACTTGAAGGGTTTCTTCTCGATGTGGGCCTTCTGGTGAACCATGAGCTCTGTGGAGTTTGTGAAATGGCGGTCACAAACGTAACAGGCGAAAAGGGCGTTCCTTAGTATGCACTGCTCATATTCTGCTGGATGGCTCGTCTTCAGATGGCGCTCTTTGCTCTTGTGGTCACTGAAGATTATGTGGCACTCAATGCACTGCAGGGAGAGCTGTGATGCTGGAAGGAAACAGGAGAGGGAGTTAAAAATGTGGCATACACAAGTACATGAAGTATAAAGCATCTTCTATAGAACACACAGTAAAAAAATTATAAAAAAGTTTGTGAAACACATCCAACAGTAACAATATAGTGCTATATTTTCATTTACTGTCGCACACAGGAAGTCAGTGTCTGTTCATTGGAGCTTTAAAAAGGGAAAACAGCCAGGACCAAAACTGGATCTTAGGGCAGATGCTAAATACAAATATATGATAGTTTATAAAATAGGATAATTATATTTTAGTGGATTGTTTTCAAAACGTATAACACAAACACCTTTCATATTTTTGATGAATTAAGACCAAAGTATAAATGAGCAGGACATTTTTAGCGCTCTCTGGTGGACCAGGAGATACAGTGCAGTATGTGCATATAAATATATCAGTGAGAAGCTAATATTGGTTTATAATGTATATATAGGCAAAATTATTAGTCTCTAACTTGCAGTGTTTTGTTTAGCTGCTGCAGAGCACCAGAAGTTATTCATTTATTAAGTTTAATACTACATACATACTACATGTAATGACACTGGATATTGTTTCCAGTGTAATTATAAATAGCGTGTATGTAGTATTACAAAACAAGAGATAGGGTTTTAAAACAATGCCATCTTGTGAGTAAGTATTTAAACTGTAAAAAGTGTATAATCTCCACAGTGTTGTTTGTGCAGTAGATATTTTAAAGTATGTAATATTGTATACTAAATCTAAAATCAATCAACATAATGCCATAGAAATCACAATAAGCCATTTGCAACTGAACAAAAATTCAAGATGCTGAAAAAGTGTATCACAACATATTTCTCTTTGTGTTGACAGCATGTTGTACTGTAAACTGGGATTTTAAATGAACACTGAATCTCCAAACTAGGCAGTATAGCTGCTTTCAATTATGTCCTGAAGTCTCACGTACTGAACTTTACAGGTGGGGCTGTATGTGAGAATGCAAATTACATTTTCAGGGATTAATCTTGCCAGCACCCCTCATAAAATGCCATGTCTGAGTGAGCCCATGTGAGAATGGAGCAGACAAATTCACAGCGAGCAAGTGAAAGCTTTGATGACAAAACTTGAAGAATACAATTACCTCAAGATAAAAAAGAGGTGCCACACACGTAGAAGCAGATGAAGGTGTCAATTTGGAAAGACTCTGAAATTCAGGAGCTTTTAGCAAAAAGGGCCAATGTTGGTTTTGATGTGCTGTAAACAAAATCCCTTTGATTTCCCAAGCACAACCTACAGTGCCTTGCATAAGTATTCACCCCCTTTGGACTTTTCTACATTTTGTCATGGTATAACCACAGATTAAAATTTATTTCATCGTGAGTTTATGTAATGGACCAACACAAAATAGTGCATCATTTGGAAGTGGGGGGAAATATTACATGGATTTCACAATTATTTACAAATAAAAATCTGAAAAGTGTTGAGTGCATATGTATTCACCCCCTTTACTGTGAAACCCCTAACAAAGATCTGGTGCGACCAATTGCATTCACAAGTCACATTTGCAAGTCACATAATTAGTAAATAGGGTCCACCTGTCTGCAATTTAATCTCAGTATAAATACACCTGTTCTGTGACGGACTCAGAGTTTGTTGGAGATCATTACTGAACAAACAGCATCATGAAGACCAAGGAGCTCACCAAACAGGTCAGGGATAAAGTTGTGGAGAAATATGAAGCAGGGTTAGGTTATAAAAAAATATCCAGAGCTTTGAACATCTCTCTGAGCACCATAAAATCCATCATAAGAAAATGGAAAGAATATGGCACAACCGCAAACCTACCAAGAGGAGGCCGTCCACCCAAACTGAAGAGTCGGACAAGGAGAAAATTAATCAGAGAAGCAACCAGGAGGCCCATGGTTACTCTGGAGGAGTTGCAGAGATCCACAGCTGAGGTGGGAGAATCTGTCCACAGGACAACTATTAGTCGTCTGCTCCACAAATCTGGCCTTTATGGAAGAGTGGCAAGAAGAAAGCCATTGTTGAAAGGGATCCATAAAAAATCCCGTTTGGAGTTTGCCAGATGCCATGTGGGAGACACAGCAAACATGTGGAAGAAGGTGCTCTGGTCAGATGAGACCAAAATTGAACTTTTTGGCCTCAATGCAAAACGCTATGTGTGGCGAAAACCCAACACTGCCCATCACCCTGAGCACACCATCCCAACAGTGAAACATGGTGGTGGTAGCATCATGCTGTGGGGATGCTTCTCTTCAGCAGGTACAGGGAAACTGGTCAGAATAGAGGGAAAGATGGATGGAGCCAAATACAGAGAAATCCTTGAAGAAAATCTGATGCAGTCTGCAAAAGACTTGAGACCGGGGCGGAGGTTCATCTTCCAGCAGGACAATGACCCTAAACATACAGCCAGAGCTACAAAGGAATGGTTTGGATTAAAGAATGTTAATGTCTTAAAATGGCCCAGTCAAAGCCCAGACCTCAATCCAATAGAGAATCTATGGCAAGACTTGAAGATTGCGGTTCACAGACGGTCTCCATCCAATCTGACTGAGCTTCATCTTTTTTGCCAAGAAGAATGGACAAACCTTTCCATCTCTAGATGTGCAAAGCTGCTAGAGACATACCCCAAAAGACTTGCAGCTGTAATTGCAGCGAAAGGGGGTTCTACCAAGTATTGACACAGGGGGGTGAATACTTATGCACCCAACAGATGTCAACTTTTTTGTTCTCATTATTGTTTGTGTCACAATAAAATTTATTTTGCACCTCCAAAGTACTATGCATGTTTTGTTGATCAAATGGGAAAAAGTTTATTTAAGTCTATTTGAATTCCAGTTAGTAACAGTACATAATGGGAAAAAGTCCAAGGGGGGTGAATACTTATGCAAGGCACTGTATGTGTCATATTCTGCCTCCTGCATTCTCTACTCAGATGCCCCTCCAAGCCTGAATGCTCTGCACATTTCTCTGTTGTTGTTTCTTTTGAAAGTGGCTGACCAGGACCAGAGTTTATGTCTGAAAACGGCGTATGACTCCTGTACCTTTAGTCCAAAATTCAATGTCACAATCAAACACCAAGCAGAACCACACACATACAGTACAAAGTACTCACATGTAAGAGGCATGACCAGTGGTTTGGACATGTCCATTTTCAGAGGATCAATCATAGCTTTCTTGGAAGGAACATATTTCCTCCCATCACGTACAACTTTATCCTGTTTCTTTGCCTTTGGCCCGACACACAGAGGATTTGTGTTTGTGTCACATTTTGTGGGTGCACGTGTCTTTAAAGCAGAGTCCATCTCCATCCCTCCAGGCTTTTCTGAGGTCTCACTCAGCGGCTGAGCAGCAGTCTCATTCTCCACTGCCTGCACGACAGCCACAGTGGCAGGTGTTTCTGGAGTTTGCACCCCCGCCTCATTTATTTGTGGTGGGATAACTGTGTCAGTCTCAACCGGCGCCTCAGATGCAGCTCCCTCCTCTTGTGCATGTTGTTCATTGAGTGCTGGCTTAGCCTCTGTGCCTGTGTCCAGTGGTTGATCTCTGGGTGCTGTGGTCACAGGGGTTGGCCCGCTGTTTGCCCGGGTAGGACTCTGCATCGCTCCTGTCCTCTCAAATTGTTCATATGTTTCAATAAAAGCAGTTTCTATAGAAAAACACAAATGACTGTTAATTAAGTAAACCACAACTAAAATATCAACAATTACAGGAAACAAACGATTTCTTTCTTTACTTTGCATCAGTAAACCCTACAGGACTTTTTTTTTAAGGGAAAGGCATCTTCAAAAAAGTAAAAAGCGTTGAGCTACATCTTTGTTTATCTGCGAGGCGACAGCTGGGGAAGCAGAGGATGAATGGGTTCACAACATTTGTATGACAAAGGAAGACTGAGGGACATGGAAGGCAGCCGGTGGAGGCTGTGACCCAATTCAGCAATATACTCTCTGTAAATAAAATGCGGGCAGAGACTTGTAGCATGCAAACATGTTCAAAACACGCTATTAGCATGCCCGATTAGCCTAAATTCACCGGTTTGCGGTCAAATCTGGCTGGAAACCTTCAGCATTTCCGACTGAGCGCTGCTAAAAAACACTCTTCTCCTAAGCCCGGAAGTAAACACGCCCTCGGGAGTGTGTATGTGTGGATACAGAGGGATGTAGATGTGAGGATATACAGAGGGATGTAGATGTGAGGATACCTGAGCTGCTCCGTCCGCACCAACATCTCCGCGTCGCACAAAGCTCAGCACTGCTGCAGACAGCGTGACGTCACAGCTGACGACACGCGCGAGGGAATCATGGGAGTTGTATTGTTGTTGTTTCCAGGTCAATAGGATTTCGTGCTTGACTGAAACTATACTACTCTTTATAATAATAATAATAATAATACAACTGATAATTATAATAATAACAATAGAAAATACCTAAAATTACCACAAGAAAAATAATTGTTGCACTATAATTGTTTTCAGGCTACTTCTATCCTGACTGCAATGTTTAATATAATATTCAGCAATAAAGCATTGAATCCAAACATGTTTTTGTTGTTTCTGCAGTAATCAATATGGAACAAACTGTCCGGATATCACAGGAAGGTGTGGTAAGCGTAGGGTTGAAAAATTCCGGGAATATTCAAAGCTGGAAACTTTCCAATTAACGGGAATTAACGGGAATAAACTGGTTTGGGTAATTTATACTAACTGTATTTACCTTGTCATATACAGACATAAATATAAACATTTTGTTTTGTCATAGGCTGATTTGAGCCCTGAGTAAACTTTAAGCACTTGACTATATGCTTCTGCATCTTTGTGTCATTCTTAACATAGGTCTTTGCACAGTATTTGCAAATGTACACAGCCTTTCCTCTACATTGGCTGGGGTGAAATGTCTTTAACAATCTTGTTAGCAGAAGTGGTCAGACTCTGGTGTATGGGAACTCATCATGTTTATGATCGAGTTATTGTGGACTGCAGTCTCTGAGAACTTAAAGGGAAGTTGTTCAGAATAGCTGGATTTTATTTGGTTGAAATGTTCAAATTCTTTATTGTGTCTAAGGGTCAAAAATATATTCCAGACCGAGACAAGTGGTTACTCATAATATTCTTAGGGATTAAAATACACAAAAAAAATAACTTAATTATTAGAGATTAACGGAGCATGTCATTTGTTGTAGGACCTAAATGGCAATACAACATCCAGTCATTTTAAGCCACCTTTAACTGCTTTAAATGTATGACACACTGTAAACAGTAGAAACATGACTTCTCCTTAGAATGTTTTCAATAACGTTTAGATTTTTATTATTAAGATCTTTTTTCAATAAAGCAACTTTCCTGAATTTCCAGTGTTACTTCCAAAGAAACGTATTTCAATCTCCAGTTAAGATATTTTTCCATCTTTTCATTTATAAATTACATACTAATCTTAACATAAGCATTTCAATATAGCTATGTTATTTATTGATAAAAACTAAAAAAAAATGACATCAAACATGCCAGTAATTGAACACCTCTTTTTTTTTACCGTGACATAATTCTTTATACTTATCTAAAAAAAATTATGTCATCATTCGGGGAACTTCTAAATATGTCTTTTGTGAAGCCATTTTACAACATGAACGTGTTTAAAATGGCCATTTCTTTGACTCCCATAAATATTGCATTGTGACTCAAATAGAACTGTTGTGTGCTGTGTGTTGTGTTGACCTAAAAATCTCTAAATAATCTCTGTGTGAGGGCTGTAACTCCCTCACACAGATCACCACTTGATGCCACAGCAGCTCGTATATATATACAGTGTCCAGCTCCGCAGCATTGAGACTTTAATGGATGAAGCTCAGTTATTACAAGACATTTCATGATGATACTGTAAATTGGAAATCAACACATCATGCACATTGTCATGATGGTACGTCAGTGGTCTGTACATTTGTGTTTAATGAGCTATAGATAAGAACCAGTGTTAATATTGTAGATGAGTTTTTTATTATGTATTTTACAAAAAAAAGGTAGCAGACAGATCCACACAGACGATTTTTTATAGTTAGTTTCTTTTGTCACCAGATCTGTGTTAAGACGAGTTTGTAAAGATGATTAAAATGTGAAAAACATATCGTTTTATTCTTATCTTTGTCACACCAAATATGAAATTGAGTATTTCCACCTGTGGCTATTTATTCGAAACCTAAGAAAAACCTATAAGACACAAATACTTCTGAGCTCTGTAAAAACCTCTGTGAGAAACTGAAAACAAAAAGCAGATATTTCAAAACTAATAAGACAACACGAGTGTGAATCCACACCCACACACACAGGGCCCTGCAGAGAGGCCAGACAGAGCTGCACTATGAGGCCCACCACGGTTGAGGAGGTTGAAGAGTGACTTTTATTTCACATGAGAGACGCTGACATTTGCCGACCGCAAGCCTTGTGTCCTCAGTCCAAGTCAAACATCCGACACAGCCCACAGCCCATCCTTTTCAGCAGCGGTTTCAGCTCCACATATACAATCAAGACAACTAAAAGCCACACATGATGAAGAAAAAAGAATCAACCAGCTTTATCATGGTGATTTGGCACGTTTCTCTTTAACGAAGAAGAAGCAGAGAATCGCAGAGAGGAAAACCTCAAGCCCCATCACACAAAGTTCCAGAACTTCAATCTGTGAGAGAGATAAAAAGCATCAGCACATTAAATTCACTTCAGCAACGACAACTTAACATGCACTGTAAAACAAATCCATGATTGAAGCAGGGGGGTTTCATTTTCCTCATTTTCACATGTTCTCACCCTCAAATGCAGCAGATGCATGTCATTCATCGGATGCCAGTGAACCAGGTCGACGCTTATCAGACAGGCTGCAACCACAGCTGCGATGATACCCGCAAAGTTAACCCCAAAAGACAGCTGCAAGAAAAGTCAAGACAACCTATCAACCAATCATCGCTGCCACCAGCTCTAAAGTGCTATCAGGGCTTCCACTGAGGCGCACTCACAGGCAGTAATCCTGGGTATTTGAAGAGCAGGTTGGAAACAGCTCCAGCAGAGAGGAGAGGAACGCAGCACATTATTCACACTGGGCGATTTAAAGATTCATACATATTAAGAATGAACTTTTAGTTTTATCGTCTTTAAATGATGCCTGGTTTTTGTAATGAAGTTCTTGATTGAGCAGAAACCTACGATCACTCCAGTCAGGTGGGAAAGTCTGAACATGGTGAAAAGTGACTCTCTCATTTCCTGGGTCACAGCGAAGAAAATCCCCACTCCGACACTGAGGAACCCGCTCATCATCTGCAGAGACTGACAGACGACACATAATACATATAAGATTTGATGGTTGGTAAATGGTTTTGTATTTATATAGCGCTTTTCTGATCTTGATGACCACTCAAAGCACTTTACAGTACAGTTTTACATTCATCCATTCACACACACATTCATACAGTGCATCTATGAGCAGCACTTTGTTATTCTATGGGGGACAATTCAGGGTTCAGCATCTTGCCCAAGGACACTTCGGCATGCAGATGGGTCAGACTGGGGATCGAACCGCCGACCTTCAGGTTGGAGGACGACCACTCTACCCCTCACTCACAGCCACCCATCTACACACATATATCTTTTATTTTGTAAACAATTCCATTTCAGCTTAGAAACTATGAAGCATTGCACTGAATCACAATATCAAACAACACTTTCAAATATGATGTGAAACATCTAATATATATTTAATATGTGCGGAAGTTTATAATAATCAATAAATATTGAGATATGACACTCTTTGTATTTTGTAGTTGCAGTAGCACTATGATCCCTGTCTCTCCTCTTTCCCCCTCTCCCTCTCTTCTCTTGCCCCCATTTTTCTCCCTACCCCGACACACACCAACCAGTCGAGGCTGATGGCCGCCCACATTGAGTCTGGTTCAAGAAGTTTCTTCCAAATAATGAGGAAGTTTTTATTTTCTCTGCAGTTACCAAAGCGTTTGCTAGGAACTCTCTGGCTTCTCTATAATATTGTAAGATCTCGACTACTAAGTGTTGAGCAAGACACTTCACCGCCATCTCTTCCTGTTCAGCAGTGTGTGCCCTCACTGTGTGCTTTCGTTGCATTGGAAACAAAATCTCTTTGTTTCCTTTCTTCAAGGTAAAGTTGAAACTAAAATCAAACCAATTTATGACATGAAAGACATTTCAAAGACATTTATTTGTCACATAAGAAGAAAAAAAACATTTCAAATTTTGATTTGGGTTCACTCTGTCCACAGAAACATGTGGAAGTGTCAAACAAAGTGACAATTATCTATGCTTGGATGCTTAGAATGAGAGATTTTAATTGGGTCAGTCGGCAAAAAAAATTAGTGACCAAAAGCTAATTCTATTAGCAACTCGTAGACCTGAGTAAAGGCTCTAAATGGTCTGCATTTAAACTGTGCTTTTCAGTACAGTTCAGTTTTGCCACTCACCAATTCACACACCCATTTATACACACTCGATCACACATCAATCACACCCAGCTTCAGCCGTCAGAGGCAATTTGGGGTTTTCAGGTTCAGTATCCTGCTGAAGGACACTTCAGCATGCGGAATGGGGAGACTGGGATCAAACCGGTGACCTTCTGGTTAGTGGACAACCCCCCCTACCTGTCATCACTTGGGTCAAACAAGACTGGATATGGTATATTTTTCGTGGCTGATAACATGAGGTTGAATTTTATTATATTTTGATGAGCTCACCCCCAGCACAGCAGGTTGTTTCTGCAGGAGGTTGTGCAGCGGCCCTTTGACTTCTGGCACCAGCTCTACAGCTTTGTACTGTTGCACCAGAGGCCGCTCAACTTGGTTTAGGCTGAACGACTCCTCGTCAGCTCTTTGGATTTCCAGGTTTACATCAGCAGAGGCCATGGTGCTTCCCTAACCTGCATGGATAGTTTTTCCTTATGATCTGTAGTGATAGAAATTAGAAATCTTTAATTTGTCAGTCATTCAGTACTCGTTTATCCTCAAAATGGAACAATCAAAAAACTTCCTATAATGTAAGATAATACTATATAAAACTGTCATAGTTAAGATTTAATATTTAAATAACAAGATATTAGAGATTCACTCTATAATACAGGATAATACAAATAAACAACAGCGTACAGCTTTGGAAAAATTAAGTAAACAACCAAACAATTCAAAAAGTTTCCTACCAAAAATCGTGACGGTTTTTGTCTTATTGTTTTTTATATTAATTGTAGGGAGAGCTTGGAGATTTTATATTAGAAAGAATTAAATATTCATATGTCTGTAGTCTGGTGAACAATCATAATTTTAAATTCAATTTCATAATTATCAAATATACAGAGTGAGTTTTGTGTTAATCAGTTGGATTGCATCAAACGAAAGGGTTAAGAGTTTGTAATATTTAAACATCACATAATCAAAATTTTATTCTGTTTCTTCTTCTTGACGCAAAATATTAATTTCGTCAAATTCTTAGCAGAAGTTAAGTTTGTCAGATTTCTTATTTAACATCAAATAATCTAAACTTACAATCCTATATATAAACAGATACTGTATAAGCAGATTTAACTAAATCAAATTGTGTGTTTAAAATTTGTACAACAAAGCATTTAGAAGTGCAACTAGATAAAGATGTCTTACCCTGTTTGATTTGAGAAGAACTTTATTTCACGCTTTGTTCGTGTCTCAAGCAAATGCTTTTTTCTTCACTCATTGCCACTTCCCTGCAAGTACTGAGAAATTTGAGGACATCTCACACCTTCATTTCCCCACCCTGTCAGAAAGAGTGCGGCAAACAAAGAGAATCGTTGTGTCTGGTCATTTCCTCTTCAAACTTATTTGACAGAGCAGAGAATTTCAGGTCAGAATAGAAAAAAGGTACGTTACTGAAAACCTGAACAGTGACACAAACTGCTTCACCATCCTTTACACTGATCTTGTTCACAGGAAAATGAAGATGACGTTTGTGTGCAACGAATCGATGGTCATCTCTATTCCCATCGGGAAACTAAAGGATGCTGGACCGGCTGACCTGTTGCCAGAGAAATTCAACTGTGTGTTCAAGGACTCCTACAAGATCTTTGTCATCAAATTCAATCAAATTTATTTTGTATAGCCCATATTCACAAATTACAATTTGTCTCATAGGGCTTTAACAGGGTGTGACATCCTCTGTCCTTAACCCTCAGCAAGAGTAAGGAAAAACTACTAAAAACCCTTTTAACAGGGTAAAAATACGTAGAAAGCTCAGAGAGAGCCACATGTGAGGGATCCCTCTCCCAGAACAGACAGAAGTGCAATAGATGCCACGTGCAGGAAAACATCCTCAAGATTAATATATATATACATCTTTACATATATAAACATTATGTTGCTATACTGCAAAATATTATATTGTGAAAAACTGATATTTTACCATTACCTTAGTTTGTGGTCTCTGGTTTGCTGTCCTATGCTGCAGGAAGAGGTCCGCATATGGGTGTTGTGAGTTATTTAATTTAAAATAAAGACATTGTTTATTTTAATTGAAAAATGTATATTGTTGTTTTTGATGAATTATCAGAATAATCTTTAGTGCGCTTACAAAGACTGATTCATAGGGAATGTAGTAATGAAAATAATAATATCAAGAATCATAAGTAATAATACTTATGATTCTTCCTTGATGATAATAGATTTATCTTTGTGTTATAGTCTGTGTGGTCGCAGTTCAGCTTCGATCACTTGTATTTGGTGATAGAGCTTAATGGAAAAAATATATAAATAAAACTTAAATAGTAGGATTTGTGTAAAGAATGTGCATCTAAGTAAATTTCACTCAATTCATTTAAACTGGACACCTGAGTTAAGTTGCGAAAAAATATGATGCATCTATCTTGCTTAAATTATGATAACATACTTTAATTGTTGTGTATAGTGTGTACATGCCTGAATGTTGGTTTTCTTACACAGTTTGAGTTGAAACTACTCATCAGGTTTTACAGTGTGATTTAGTCATGGCTTAGTAACACACTGAGCCCACATTGCTTCTATAATGGAAGTCGGTGCAAACACTAAATGTGCAGTAACATGATGTCTTCTTCCAGGCAAAGCTGTCGTTCTCTCTGAACATCATCAGCTTCTTCTGGTCAGTTGCAGCGTTCACTCTCAGCGTGATCTTCTTTACATCTCTACGTCCTTACCACCTCCATAACCCGGTAAGGGAAACACCACTGCTCTCGACTGAGGGAAATACAAAATATATGTTTTCAATTCCAATAATCTCTTGAACTTTTCACAGGGGTTCGATGGAGTCAATGGAGTGATAATGAGTCTGCTGGTTGTTGAATGCTTCATCGCCCTGTTCTTGATCTACTGGTTAAGTAAAGCTGTTTGCAGGCAACACTTCAACACTGTGGTATGTTTTTTTCATGCCGCTACTTTTGTTTTTGTTGAATAAAATATAATATAAAGTTTTTCTTTCTCTGCAGCCCATCATCCTGCCGGAACATGGAGACTTGATGGAGCTCAACACACCAACCGACCCTATTTAAACTTTTAACTTCCTGGTTGTAGAAAAAGTGCATTTCAGCCCATCAGTGTAGTTCAGTTTATACCTGAACGAATGCTGTAAAAAAAAAAAAAAAAACTTCATAACAACCTTAATGCTTTTGGTTTTTACAATTACATGTTTTATTGTCTTTAAAAAAATGTAAATAAAATAAACAAAAAGGACGGAGAACACTTTTAGATCATGTCTGAAACCTACGTATTCCAAAGGGGCTCTGGTAAGTGACTTTAGATTGATTATTAAAAAAAAATAATAACACTTTTTGAAACTAACAATTTAGTAGCACTTAAATGGCACTTACTTATAGCACTCTTTGAAGAAATTGTACTTTCTTGATTTCTTGTTGTTCTGGGTTTGTACCCTCGGGGTTGAATTCACTTATTGTAAGTCGCTTTGGATAAAAGCGTCAGCTAAATGAAATGTAATGTAATATTTACACACACCCAGAAATAACATTGAATACAGGATCCTGACTGACTTCATTACATACTGTTACCCTGGTCATCTACTCAACTCAAGCTCAAATTACTCTCTTCTTCCTGAGCTTTCAACCATGTTTAGAAGTTTTCTTAAAATGTCCTTTAAAAAAGTAAAAGTAGCAACACCACATTGTGAAAAAGTCAAGTATTTAAAACTTTACTAGAATAAGTGACTACATACACTTTTTTTTTTTAAGTCAAATTAATATACCTCAAGAACCCAAAAAGTATTTCACTCAGGATTGATAATGGTCTATCTAAAAAATAATGAGTACGAGTAGTGATTCATTAAAAAATACATTATCATGTTGCAGCTGGTAAAGATGGAGCTAACAGCAACTACTTTATATATATTACTGGATAGCTTCAATGTAGAAAAACACTTTATCCTGTCAAATGTAAAAGCAAAAAAGTATTTCTTATAAGATTGTATTACATTCCCATCAGCTGTTTGCTCTCAGTCACTCAACCTTTACTTCAACCACAATCTCCACTCAAAGCGCTGATGAAGCTCATTGTGATGTGTGTTTGCAGTTGCATTAGTCCCTCCACCAACAAGGTTGTGTTCACTGCTGTCTGTTCCTTTGTTAACAAGATCACAAACAAACAACTTCAGGGATTACCATGAGACTTCATAGAAAAACGTGTTATGGGTCAGGGAGGAGCCTGTTAAAGTTTGGTGCCAATCCAGGAATGTTTCTTGTAATATTCTTCTGCATCGTAAAGTAGGGTGCTGTTCAACATCTTCCCAGAGAATAAATTGGACCCATTTAAAAACAGATATGTATGAGTGTGTGAATGTATGGGACATGGAGGTATGGGCTTTAAATGGAATAATACTTCTCAGTATAGTTTATTAGATGCATTATTTATTAGTCCTTTACATTTTCACACTTTTGGCAATAATGGTAGTTTTAGGATGAAAAGTTCAGTGTTCACTGCTTTCAGGAACGATGTAAAAATAAATGTTCCACTCAGCCCTCAGGACTAATATTGTTGCTAAAAGTAGCTGGATGCAGCATGGGTCTTGTCCTCAACTCAAAATTAGTCTAATCATACATCTCCCAAATATGTCACTCTAGTACAATGGGACAGTTAGTTAGTACATTCAGTTTATGTACAGCACTCGAAAATCTATTATTTTACCCCTGAACATGAAGGCACAGGCGGATAGACATTTGCATATATATTCCAATTTATTTCATTTTAGAGGAAGAACGTGGTAGCTTTACAAAAGTTGTATATGTTTTAACTCTCTAACCCAACGTTTAGCTTTTAGTTTATCAGTTTTCATCAGCCTACATATCAAAAATATACACTGAAAACCTGCAACATAATCTCATAGCATCAAACAGTTGAGGTTGTTGTAGATAATCAGCTAATCTCCCCAAGGATATTTGCCCTTAATGTAGAGTATCCCAGTGACAGTGTGTGATATTAGAGTTAAAAAATTCAAATCATAGTAGACATTTTTACAGGAGCGATCTGTCTTAGCTCAAATTATTAAATGATCAAATTAAATGTAAGGGAAAGCAGATAACTACCCCGGTGTCAGATTATCAGGAGTAAGAAGGATCCTAGTGTGAGAACATAAAGGCCCCTGTAAGTCTTCATCCCTCAACATCAAACTGTGGAAACGGTAGCTCCCCTGTAGCATGTTTTACATAATGGGAATGCAGCTTTGCCACATCATCAAAGCCCATGTCACATTCAACACACTCCCATTCCCAGTATTTATGCACTCGGTGCACATTTGTCTCTTGTCCCTCCTGTGGTTGCACACCATCTGTGTTCGACCAATCGAGTGGATCAGCCGTGACAGATAAGTAATGTAAAGGCTCTCCACAGTCTGACTCTTCAGAGCTAGCCTCATCAGCATCCTTGCTTGGCTTCTGAGTTTCATTTTGCTGCTTAATTTTGTCCTTCTCGAGCAGCTCCACTGTGCTACTGCTGGAAGCGGGTCTCTTCATTTCAGAATTCTTGATAAGCGGAGATCTTCCATCTGGCCCGAAGTAACTCCAAAAGTGCTCCTTTTGATGTCTAATTAGGTTTGGCTTGTAGGAAAAACCCTTCCCACACAATGAGCACATGTGCGGCTTTGCTCCAGTGTGGGTTTTGGAGTGATTCAGGAGCTCAGAGGACATTTGGAACCTCCTCTGGCAAACCTCACACTTGTGTTGCCTCCGACTGTGATTCTGCAGGTGATTATCTAGTGACACTTCGTCTGTGAAGCCGATGGCACAACTCAAACACCAAAATGGTTTATTTTTGTGGACATCCATGTGACGCAGCAATAATTTGGGACAAAAGAAGACGTTGTTGCACTGGTCACATCTGTAAGGTTCTCTTTTGGAACGTTTGCGTAATGCGTGGACTTTCAGATGACTGCGTAGCCGTGTCCTCCTGTGGAACGACATATCGCAGTGTGAGCACTGGTATTTACTCAAAGTCAGGACAGCCGGTTTTGGTGAAGACGACTTCTTGTCATGCTTCAGGAGGTGTTTTTTGTATGAAACCAAGTACGTGTAAAGCTTCCCACAGAAATCACAACAGTACCCGTCTCGACCTTTGTTAATCGACGAGTCCTCTTCAGCACTTTGAGCTACATCCGAATTTTTTGTTGATGATGAGCTGCTTGTGTCGCACCCATTGTCAGCACCATCCATCTTTTCATCATCTTCATCACGGTTTTCACATTTGATTTCTCTCCCAGGAGGCAGTTCGGCTGCAGGGTTGCCGTTGTCTGGTTTCAGAGCTTCCTCCTCATCATCATCCTCCTCCTCCTCCTCCTCCTCCTCCTCCTCCTCATCATCCTCCAGAGAATGCTGGTGCAGGTGAGTCTTGAACACTTCCGAGTCCGTAAACTGCAATCCACATTCCTCACAGTCAATGCTGCACTTGTCTGCAAAAGAAGAAAAATAGTGAATGATGATTTAAATCATTTACAACAAATCTTAACAATGTTAACTTCAAACTTTTATAACAAACTAAAATATCAGATGACCCTGTTTATCATACGTGTCAAGGTTGTTCTTTGATGTTGCGCCTGATATGCTGCAGTTTGGTAGAAAGTCTGGTGATTACTTAAGTAACCAATGTTAAGTTGAATCAGGTGAAACTAAACTGAGTCTGAGTTGTGGCTCTGATCTTCGTTCACAGCCGATCAGAACGTCTCCACGTTATCTACAGAAAAGCTTTCAGTATCAGAGCACTGCACGTTTGAAGTATTTCTATGTTGTACTGCTCATCATGTCTGTAATCCAAGCAGATTCTCTTCGATCTATATGGAACCTGGAATATGATACTATATGGTGCTACTTCTGTTTGGTAGTAGCTTATCTTTATCAATCTCTTGTTTTTTCAAATTGTTTAAAATTTCATGTGTAAAATTGTGTCGAGAGGACCAGGTTTGTCCAGCGCTCAGTCACAAACCCCTAAACATTAACGTTACTTTAAAGAAAAGAGAAAAGCAGAAACTCTACAGATTTATCAAGCTAGAACAGGGACACGTTTGATATTACTGTTAGAGTAGTAATATAACATCCATATTTAATGCACCAAATCATATTGGTATGAGGAGTTCTGCTGTTCTTCAGTGATGAATTAATTTATTTTTAAATTGTAACTAAAAGTGGAGCTAAAAGTACTCTGTATTTTCTGATTAGGTTGTAATTCATGACTAAGTTCATTTTCAACCTTAATACTGCCACACTAGACGAAGTAAACTCACACAGTGTCACCAATAAACACCTACGATGACTGAGTCAGAAGACGAGCACAAACCAGAGTGACAAATCCACACACACGCAGAATGACTAAACTGATTCTGGATTAATCACACAGTCAATAATTCACAAATATTGATTAATTTATTTTGTGACTTTTCAGAGATCTTTTTCTTCCTAGTTTCAGTACTGGCAGGACAAGGAGTCGAAGAGTATACTGTCATCTACATTTTCATAAGTTAATATAGCAAAGTAACGTCTCTTGTACAATACAAATAGTTTTGCCACGACACAAATGCTACAGTGAACTAACAACTATCCTACATCAACATAAGCACTACTGTATGAATGAATAGTCTTTCCACAAAATAAAAAACACTGACGAGCAAAAAAAATATGAATCGATTAATGCAAACTGTATTGAACATAACGTTTTACGGTAGTAACTGGCTGTAATGTCCAACATCAGAACAACTTTAACAGATTCAAGTAAACGTTACACATTGATTTTTTTTATGTTAATATTTTCTTTATCTGACATTTGCAAATAGCCAAACCTCAGGTGTTTAAATGACAGCAGCAAAGTAGTAGAAATTTGCAGTAAATAGTGCGTCAACAGCATTTTTCTTTTTTCTGTGAATCTTAAATGCAAGAGGACAGAAACGTACATGCAGAAATCTCTTAATCTTTTTCTTCTTCAAATTTCTCTACTTAGGAACTTCAGCATCAGGTGGCTCAAAATACATAAACACAATTGAGACATCGCAATGTAAGTTCAGAGGTTGTTTTTTTTACATTTGAAATACTAGTCTAGTAATCCCGAGAACCAGAAAATAACCTAAGCAGCTGCTTTTTTAAATACAAAGAATTTCAAATAATATCTGAACAAATAGAGAAAACACATCTACTTTAGCTACACCAAAAGGTCCAACAAATAATTCTATCTTAAAAAAAACAAATATCTACAATCTAGTGTCGTCAATTCAGAACTTTTCCATTTGTCTAATCTAATGCACTCCACAGGTATGTTCACTATAGTGCTGGTGCAAATCAGTTTCTTGACTAAAAGTAGTTCCACATTCCAGGCAAGTAAGACCATGGGTATCTCCTGATGAGACCACAGCGGGGGCTTCACTCTGCCCTATGTAATCACCGATACATTCCTGGTGATGATCAATAAGGTCCTGTATTGCACTGAAGGTCCTGGGGCAAATGGAGCAATGATACGAGTCTCTGTTACAGTGCTGAGTTTCATGTTTTTGTAATGCAGCTGGTGAAAGAAAGGCTTTCCCACAGTGTTGGCACTTATGGCTAGTTTGAGACTGGATGTCTGGGTTAAGCACAGGTTGGTTCAGTGTAGAAGGGAGGGACTTGTTGGCTTTTAGAGGCTTGGGAGTCATAGCAGCGCTGAGCCTGTAGCGGACCTCATTTGGGAGACGGCAGCGGACTTCATCGTGCCAGGTGAGGTGCTGCTGCAGCTGGTTCTCAGTCCAAAAGGCATGGCAGCACAGAGCGCAGCAAAAAGGCCGACTTTTTGCCTTGGTCTTATGGGTTCTTAGCTGTTCCATCGTCTGAAAAGCTTTCCCACACTTATCGCACTTGAAGAGGCATTTGACGGATTGCTCGAACAGAGGCCCGGGTGGCGAGGAAATGTCAGTGGTGGATTCTGGAGTCTGGACTTCTGATCTAAACTCATGCTTAACATCCATGCATTCTTTCTTATGGTGTGCAGATCTGCACTCTTTCCCACAGTCCAGACCTATGACAGATTTCACAGGTATAGAGGCAGATATGATGATCTTCTTTTCTGTGCCAACAGGGCTACTTTTCTTTGCAGGATGATGACTGCTCACCACTGTACTGTTGTCTACAGATGATGAATCTTCCTCACTGCTCGTGGCAATGGAATCCATTTTTGTACTCAAAGGAAATGTATGTTTGCCTTTTGTTCTCTTTAGGTGGGCCTGCCATTTGTGGGCATGCAGACCTCTTGCTTTGGCAAAGGTCATAGAACAGATTGAACACTGGTAAGTTTTTCCCTTTGTGGTCGATGGCGTGAACTCACTCCCATTGCGACTGATATCAATCTGTGCGGGAACGCAGTCTACTAAGACAACTCCATCTCCTTCAAGATCTGCAGCCTCCCAGAGTTTACTGTGCTCATTTTCATAATGGGCAGCCAGGAGCGAACCTTGCACAAATGTCTTGTTACATTCAGGACATGAGAACTTTTCCAGTGAGTTGCTGCTCTCTGCATTTTTACTTGAATCGGGCTGTGGTTGAAATTTGGTTTGACACCGAGGATTAAACATTTGGTGGCGCTGGAGAACAAAGCGGTTAAAAAACTGTTTGCCACACATGTTGCACTGAAAAGGTCCCTCCTCCGCCTTTAATCTGACAGACTTCAAATCATCCTCTTTGAGCATAGACAGTGAAAAAATCTTTCCTTTGTGCCAACGTTTGTGGGCGCCGAGGGCAGAGTTAGACATGAAGCGCCTCCCACATTCTGAGCAGTGAAACAGACCTTTACTGGCCTCTTCCTGTTTGGGTTTCGTATGTATGGCCAATTTAGCTTTTGCTACTCTTTTGTAACCATCAGCATGAACTCTTTTATGAAGATTCAAAGCCCCGACCACAGAAAAGCTTCGGTCACATTTATTGCATTTGTATTTCAGATCAGTTTTTCCCATTGGATCTTCCATCGCTCGCTCTCCACTGTCCATTTCTTTCTTTACTTCAGAAATAAATGTTGCCTGATCAGAGATTTTCTGTGTGCCGACATCCAGACTATCCATGGGAGTATAAACATTTTCTATGGGCTCTATCTTACAATCAATTGCTCCGCTGTCCCTTTTAATGCAAAGTTTTTTATGAGCTCGTAACGAGGCCTTGCTGTTGAAATGTGAGAGGCATGTTGGACACTGGAGATCTTCCAGCTTTACGTTAGATCGGGATGACGGCTGGGAGTGCCCAGTCTCGTACCCGTGGCTTTTCATATGGAACTGAAGAGCTTTGGCTCTCGAAAACAGCTTCCCACAGTCAGGACAACTGTATGTGTTTTTTTTCAACTGCTCCACCTGATGCTGAAAAGACTTAATAGGTGGTGGGAGTAACTGGTCATTGTGAACAACCTGGTGTCTGAGGAGGCTGGAAAAAAGACGGAACGACCTGTTGCAGAGTTCACATTTATGATTTCCATTTTCGTGTTTTCGCATGTGCAACGCCATAATGCCCTTGTGACGAAACTTCCTACCACACACTGGACATGCAACCTTAACACTAGAGCGTGGGCGGCCATTAAAAGAGCGTGAAGATCCCCCGTCCCCTTTTTTTTGCCTCAATTCTGAACACTCGGTCTGATTTTGCTGGTGGTGTGAATAAGCTCCTAAAGACCAAAAACCCTTCCCACACTGCTCGCAATGATAAATCTTTGGGCCTAGAAGAGTCTTCTTTGGATTGTATTCTTTCTTTGTATTCTCTTTCTTTTGAGAGGAGCAGTTTTTCATATGGTTAAACAAGCTAGCTGCATGCAAGTAAGTCATCATACACTCTGGACATTGGAATTGTTTTCTTTTGGGATGATTTAACTGATGAGAGACTAAAGCAGACAAATGTGAGAAGCATTTACCACACTCATTGCACGTCAGGTTTGTGTTCTCTAACCCGTCTCCCTGATCCAATTCAATGTTGCTTGTGTTTTGTATCTCGTGTTGTTGTGTGTGACTGCAGTGTGCTGCGTAGCTGCTGCCGTCATGGCCGCATGTGTCAGAAGTGCAAACTGCCGCTGACTGACCTTGAGTTTGGCGTCTTTTATGAATGCCATGCCACATTCTGTGAACGCGCAGTGATGAGGCACTAGCAAACCAACGGTAACAGTCTGGACAACTAAATCTTTTCTCTGTGGGGTCATTCTCGGCCATGCTCGCAACGAGTGCACATTGCTCTTCTGCCTGCTCGAAGTCGACTTGTACAATTTTCAAGTCCATTTCCGGTTTGGAAACGAGACCACTGGAGGAAGGTTCTGCGTCACTGTCGTCTCTTAATTCCTGATCCGATTCACACAGCAGCTCCAGATCAGGATTGTGGTCTTCGACAGACTCGTCCTCAGATTCACTTGCACTGATCACCTGAACATTAAAGTCCCCAGGCTCATAACTCTCCATGTCTTCATCACTCTCATTTCTTTGAGAGTCTTCTGCAGCCATACTGGTGGGAAGCAGCCTCTCCGATTCCACATTTAGCTCCATGTTCTCAGTGTCTTTTCCTTCACTTTCCAATTCTTTATGTTGAGATAGGGGAGCAGTGTGTATAGTGATCCCCGTCTCGGTTTGTCTAAAAACCTCCGTGTGGTGGAGCTGATGAGACTGAAGTGCTGAAGCCCTGGAAAACTTAAGCCCACATTCCTTACATTCAAATGCCTTCTTCTGTAGCTGACAAACTTGATGGAGGAATGACTTTGCCGGGGCCTGGTCACTGTGCGCCATACGCTGATGCCTATAGTAGAACGCCAGTGTCATAAAGTCTTTCCCACATTGCTCACATGGAAACCTTTTTGCAGAGTCTTTTGAGTGATTGTCATGCCATCGTTGATGGTTGAAGAGGGCGATGTGGCCAGTGAAAGTCTTTTCACACCTACTGCAATGAAACTCACCACAGATCTTCTTTGGTTTCGGCTTGACTTCATCTGTGGCGCATTGACTTTTGCGGCTAAATCGCTGATGAGCCTTCAGGTGCGACGAAGCCGGAAAGGCTTTACCACAAGGACACTGAAAAGTTTTTTTAGGTACATTGTCTGCCTTATTTTTAGGATGCTTGGCTTCAACCTTCGACTCCTCGGTGTGTAATGAATCTCCTGACTTCCTGTTTCGTGACTTGAATATCTTTTCCTCATGACAACGACGATGTGCATCGAGAGCTGAAGCACGGGAATAACTCCGACCACAAGTCTCACACTTAAAAGGCTTTTTTTTCAAATCTTCAAGCTCACAAAAAACTGATTTGGAGGCTTGTAAGTGTATACGCTGATGGTTGAGAAAGTGTCCACGCCACGTATAACATTTCCCACAGTCTGGACATTCATAGGCTTGTGGCTTCAGTGTGCCAGATTTTGTCTGAACACCAGACTCCTTTTGGGAGGTTTGTCCGTGGTTCATCTCCATGTGCGAGTCGAATTCACTCGGTTCAACAAATGACAGTGAACATGAAGTACAAAAATTAGCTGCTCCTTTGTCTTTTTCTCCATTGCTTAATCCATCCAACTGGTCATCTAAATGCACGTTTTCTTGTAGGTGCTGCTGCCGATGCTCCAAGTAGGCAGGCTCCTCTCTGAAGGTTTCTTCACAATCCTGACAGCAGAAAACCCCAACCACTAGAAATAGAAAGGGAAAAATAGGAGGTCAAAGCCACTCCTGTTTCCAGAGATAGTAAGAAAAAAAAAAAAATCACAAACACATGTGCAAATAATGCTTTTATTTTAAGGGGAATTTGAGTTTACAGTCAAATAAAACAAAAGGGTTTCCAAATAACATGAATGATTATGGATAAATAACAATGACCCCGAAAACTGTAATTACAGAGGTTCTGATAAATACAGTGTTTGAGCCAAGAGACTATTGTGAACTTCAAACAAACTTAAATAAGACATTTGCAGTGTCATGCATTATTAAATAGGCCAAAGCACATACTGCAAGAGATTGGGGTGGTAATGAAATAAACTACTTTCACTATTAAAGTTTTATGGAAAATCTCAACTCTATTTTTAAAAAGGCCAAGGGAGCAGCGTAAGAACAGCGCTCACTCACATGAAATATGCACAGAAGCAAACCAGACACTGACTTTACCCCCAATAAACTAGTTAAATGGACTTTAAGCTTTAACTGAGGGCACAAAGTTAAAAAATAAATAGGTGCCACAAATCTGGAAATTGTCCTCTCAAAGTCAGTAAATATTTACTTTTGTTCTGCCAAGGAAAAACAGATGCATATATATGCTGATTCCACCACTGCTAAAAGTGCATTGCATAACAGAGCATGGATACAGTGTCACTACATTATTAATTCTCTTTAATTATGTTTCTGTTATTCAGTATCACATTACATTAGAAGCATTAGATTCAATGTTTTCAAAGCTTGCTTGTTTGTTTGATTACCAATACTGACGAAGCAAAGGAAGGCATTGTGGGAGTTAAATGATAGCATAGAGCAAACGTAATGTCAGTATACAGAGGGGTTAGGTTAAAAACGAACACATGGTGACCTTGTTGTTGTCCCACAATGAATCGCAAGAACAGCTTCAATGTGCCTTAGCATTGCCTCTGTGCTTTGGAGCTCTGCTGGAGGATGCAACAACGCTTTTTTATAAAAAATATTCCGTCATTTGTGTCACTTTATCGCATCAGATTTAAAATGTCGAAGTATTACAAATAAAAAGCAGATTCCCTAACTGGTTTGAAGCTCATAAAATAACAATAAGTGCACGTGTGCTTTAATCTGAATGGTTTCCTGGTCCTGGCCTGGTCACTTGCTGATCAATAAGAATGTCGTTGTAGCATTTTTTTTTCCCATCAGTAAATACTGACTGTTATATTTGGACATCCTAAACATTATACTTAATGCAAACATGCTTAATACATATAAACACGATTTGCAGGCTATTCATTTCCACGTGGTAACTTAGGTTTGACGGTTGGCAAAGCTAATATTACAAAACAAACGAAGCTATGTCAACCTTACCTAAATATGGATAAATATAGAGCAAGTTAATACAACTTTGTTTTTAATAATTTACAGTTGCAGTAAACTAAATGTAGATATTTATTGACATTTAATATAATTCCATGTTCGTGTGCTGACTTGGCTAAGCCTTAGCTTGGCGATGCTAACTAACTTACTGTCATTTGTTGTGTCCTCCGTTGGGGGTTGGACATCGTTTTCCGACGCTCGGTTTCCATCGGGCGGATTGTTTCCAGCTTCCTCCTCTGTGGTCGTCGCAGAAGCTGTAGCAGCAGCAGCAGCAGCAGCAGTAACGTCCATCTTGGTGGTGTGGCTGCTCGGTGGCGCTAGCTTCCCCTAGCTCGAGCTCGTTGACCGAGCAGCGCCACTGCGGCTTCAGTTTCCCTCACTGACACAAAGCCTGACTGGAAATGGAAATGAATGGACTGTTTTCCCTCAGACCAGTGATAATAAACAAGGTGGCTGACTGTGTACTACCTGCACAGTGCGGCGCTGTGTCTCTCACTGGAAGTGGGTTCTTCTTCTTCTCTTTTGACATTGCTCTTCCTCCGCACTGGCTCCCCAGGTGGCGTAGCTGTGGACCTGCAATGACTGATCTTCTGAACGTAAACAGCCAAGATTGAACTGTTTCAGCTTGTTAAAAGATGTAAATACCAAACTCATTCCGTTTCAGCTTAGATAATATTTTATATTTAAAAATAGTTATGGGATTATTAAAAATTCTCACCAATTTTAAAAGCAAACATTTTAAAGGCGATTACTCGAGTTTCTAAATAGGCAACAGCATGAATATTTCCCATAATGCTTTGATTGTATTCCACTATTTCTCATTTAAATAAGCTTTTTAAATGCTCTCTATAAGTTAGCTTCACATTTTTTCTTTTGTTAATAACTGCAGGATGCCTATTACCATATGTGAACGGGAATGTCGATGTAAATTAGTCTTTCAGTCTTTTCAAGTGCATTTCTATTTGGATGAATGTTGATTAATGTACACAGTCTTTTGTTCAAATAAATAATAGATCTAAATCTACTGCAACAGAGAAGGTAAAAGCAGGTAATTACCTGGAGACCCGAGCTGAGAGGGAGCCCCTGACAACGGCTTACTGATACACAGCACCAAACAATTTTGTGAGAAACTCCTTAAATCCTACAAATAACATGGCCAAAAACCTGTTGATAAAAAAAAATCATCCCAGAAATTAAATGTGAAAGTAAATCCCTCAGTATATGAACACCATCCAAAGTTTGTCAGCCTGAATGATTGATTTGTTTTATAAATGTTAAATCCTGTTTCAGATTTGATTAACAAGCACTGCTCAACCCAAAATTATAATATCAAAGAAAAGTTTTATTTATTATGTAGACATCGTGGGAAATTTCTATTTCTTTCCACGCCAAAACAGTGGATAGAGGTATAAGGGCACATGTTTTCTATGTTAAGACGCTGAATGTGAAAACGCACAGAAACAGTTCTTTTTTCTTTACAAATGGACCTTGTGTTTATTTTACAGTAGTAATGAAGATTTTCAGTCACTTACAGTGCAACCAGAGCTACTCAGATACCCAGTTTGATAGTGGAGATGTGATACTGTACTGATCTAAATCTACAGGTGTATAATGAAATCATTCAGTATTCAGAAATAATACATTGTATTGTACTAAGGGGTGGACTTCAATGTTTTTTACATTCCAATTTGAAATAGTAATTCTGGTAAGGTGCTAGACACTGTCAACCAGCATCAGTGTAAAATCCAATTATTACGTTTCACCGATGATGAATTTTCCCCAAAAAAATGTGTTGACTTTGCATCGATTACAGCAAAACATCCATCTCAGAATCCTTAATTTGTTGTTTGTCCTGCAACTGTAAAAAAGTATATACAATTCTGAACCGACAGAAGTTTCTCCTTCTTTGCAATAATTACTCTAAATAATTAAACTTTAATTTACAGGAAAATGCTCACTGTGAAATGACCTAAAGTTTAACAATCCCGAATTAGTCTTTTTCTCTGACCAAATTATCACAATGAGAACTTTACAAGATAATTGGACCCAGTCAGCAGCCCTGTGAATACAAGTGCTTCCTCTCAGGATTATACTGTGTAGTCAGCTTTCGTTGTATATTCTGACACATGTGAGCACAACAACTCCCATTGCCCCGGCACTGCTCCGCCCCAAGAGCAAAAACTTGAGTTTCTTTGCAGTATCTTCAAAGATGTAGCTCTCTGTTTTGGGAGTGAGGTCACATTGTTGAGTCTACCTTAAGCACAAACTAGTCCTAGAATACCAAGACAGCAGACATGCAGACTGTACTCATAAAAGGCACACAGTAAACTGTACATGGAGAAACACATTTCAAATGGTTCAGGACGTATGAGCTTTAAAAAAAGTCATTGTCATTGACAATGAATGAAATGTAGATCACAGAACCTCATTCATCTCCACCGCTGAGAAGTTATTCAAACCATTGAAATATTTGAATAACTTACATACAATTAAGAAAAATAGGAAAGAAAATTTTTAATGACACGTGTATACACCCTCTGTTTCAAACAGCCTAATGTGAAGCTGAACTACAGAATATAAAAAGGTGCATCAAATGTGCGAATGATATCATTGTTTTTGTCTCCAATGCCCATCCACTTACTTGTAAAACGGCACAACTGAGGGTCAAATAAATGAGGTTCCAAAGATTAAAAATCATATAGATATATACTTATATATAAAAAAAACTAACCAAGTCTTGGTAATGTATAAATGTCAAATCTCTCCTTGTGCATGTTGCAAGTAATGCATTTGTAGATCCTGCTCTCGAGGGAGAGAGCACCCACATATCATGCACTGGAGAAGTCGTTTGTGAGGTTCTGTCCGAGGGGTGACTTGAGGTAGGGGCAGGGTCGGTGGGATGTGGGGCCTCTCGCTCATAATTGGCTGTGATGTGAAAAAAATATTTGGTTGGGGAGGTCTTGGAAGTGCACCAACTGCGATAGTGTGAAGAGGATGGGGGCCAGGCATAGCAAGAGGGAGGGGAGAAAGTGACTGCGTGAAAAAGGGCGAAGGCTGATTAATGATTATCTGAGTGCCTGTTACAATTGGTTGTTGTTGAAGCTCTGGTCCATTCCCTGGTTTGAGTTGCCTTGTGATCAGCGTTTGGGGACCCACAGCATTACTTTGGAAGCCCCATACTGAAGTTCCTATCCCCTGGCCAAAACGATGTGGGTCGTATTGAATGGAGATGGGAAGCTGCTGTGTCGCTGTCTGACTTTGTAAATTGGTCCAGCCAGATGACACCTGCTTCTGCGGCAGCTGACAATCTTGATTTAATAATTTCTCAGTGGAATTTATAGTCTTTGGAATTCCTGGTGTTGTTTTTATGTCCCACAAGGTGCTACCTACTGCAAGAGAAACAGGAGTTGAAATTGGCACCACACTGCTTTGGTCTTTTTGAGCTGATGCACCTGCTAAGCCCGAGGCCCACGGCTTCCCCGGCTGGCTAACAGTCGACGGTATTACTTGAAGATTACTCATATCCCACACTCTATTGTCCTCTTTTTTAGGAAGTGTGGAAGATATTTGTTGTGTTGCTCTCCAAATTAGCTCTTGACCAAGCTTAGTTGGAATACTTTGTGAATTTGCGGAGGGTCTGATGCTCCACAGAGCCGCCCCATCGATGTAGGAGGGAATAGAAAAATCACGTTGCAGGGAGCTTGTGGAAGCTACCACTGTGGACATGGGTGCCATGCTCCATGTAATAGGTATGGGCTGCCTGTGCTGCTCTATCGCACTCACTGCTAATGGACTGGATTTTTTTGGCACAGATGCCAGGTGCGAGCTGACAAAAGAAACTGTGCTCTCTTTCATGTGTGACGACTCTGAGCTCTGAGCCGGTGCAGGGCCTGGCTGAGTTATCCTCTGCTGCAGACCTGCTTGCAACGGGAGGTCAATCTGCGGTTGCCGTGGAGCTGCGTGTTGCTGCTGTGACGAAGGGACAGGCATGACTTCTCCACCGTCCACCTTCCACTGCACTGGCTGAGATTGCAGCTCGGACATCAACGGCTCCTTCATCTGCCTGCTTTGTAAATCAATGTGCGACGTGACCATGGAAGACTGTGGCTGCATTGCCCTTCTGTGCAACTCAGGGCCACTTAGTGCAGAAACTGGAAATTGAGCTGGCTGAGAATTAAGCATCCCTGAGCCTAACGGTCTGGACCAGCCCAACAGGGGCCTCCCCCCTCTCCTCCCCCTGTTACCCCTTCCTCTCATCCTAGCACTAATCGCGAGAGAATTATACTGGCTGAAACCTTGGTGCTTGCGAGTGTGAATTTTCTGGTGAACGAGCAGGCTACTAAACCAGGAGAAGGTTTTGTGACACTCATCGCAGCGATGAGGTCTCTCTCCTGTGTGTGTGTTCATGTGATCACGGAGGAGATAGGCCAACCCAAAGCTCTTATCACACTGGTGACACTTGTGTGGTTTGTCACCATTGTGCGACAGCATATGCTGCTGCAGCTGGGTCTCGTCGCTGTAGCCTTTGCGGCAGTTGGTGCAGCGGAATGGTTTCTCCTGATGCAGCTTTTGATGGGTTCTCATGTTCTGCAGGAAGGCAAAGTCCTTCCCACAGTCGGGGCATTTGTATGGCTTTTGGCCAGTATGAATGATGACATGCTGCTGCAAGTAACTACTGAATCTAAAGCTTTTGCCACATACCTTGCACTGGTAAGGCTTGTCCTTGGTATGTATGCGCATATGTAGTTCTAACACTGAGCGATGGCGGAACGCTTTTCCACACTCAGAACATTTGTGTGTCTCAACACCTATTCCATCGCTTTTCCATTTTACCCGCACATTATCACTACTTTGCAGATTTAATTTCTTTTTATATGGTGTGGACACCTTTTTTAAATATGCTACCAACTTGTGGACACTTAACAGGTGTATCTTTAAACTGGATTCATCACGATAAACACAGGGGCAGTGTGGACACGCGTGTCCTTTTTCCCAGTGCTTGTTAATGTCTTTTGGGGGTTTGGGTATTCTGTCCAGCGTTTCATACTCTGCCTCGTGAATGAGCATGTGGGCTCTCAGGTTAGCTGGTGAGCTGTAGCCCTCCGGACAAAGAGGGCACCTGAATGTGCGTTTTGTTTCTTCACTTTGGTGTGAATTCTCTTTTCCTAGGCCCTTAACTTCCTCCTGTACTGGCACTGGCATCGGCTTGCAGGGCTGCTCAATGGGGGACTTAGTTTCACGCAGTCTATGCTGGCGGCAGTGTGCCTTCATGTTCTGGGCAAAGGCAAATGTTTTACCACATTCAGGGCAGCGGAAGGGCTTCTGGCCCGTATGAAGATACTGATGCTGATGGAGGAGGCTGCTATACTTGAAGGTCTTGCCGCAGATTGTGCACAGGTTAGAGCGTGCGATGTCTGTGTGCTTGCGACGGTGGTCTTCCATGACAGAGTAGTGTTTGAAAACCAGGCCGCACTCCGGGCATTCATAGGGCTTGAGGGCGGTGTGACATCGCTGATGATAGCGCAGGTCGCTGGCGTTTGGAAAGGTCTTATTGCACTCTTGGCACGTAAACATGCTCTCCCGGGAGTGGGTCTTCATGTGCTTTGTGATGGACATCCTAAACTGGAAATCTTGGCGGCACAGGGGGCAGTGGTAAGGCTTTTCGGCTGTATTGCTGCAGCTGTGCTCCCTCAGCTTATCCACTGTGGAGAAGATCCTTCGACATTCTGCACATTGAACACTACCCTCCTCCTTCGTTTGCGCCTCCTTCTTTGGAGTAACAAGTTCCTCCTCCTTCTCTTTGTGTTCATTTTTGTGTTTGATGAGGCTGCTGCGGTGCTGAAATGTAAGGCCGCATTCTTTACAGGTGAGGGGCGTGAGCTCGTCCGCGTGCGCATGAAAGTGGCGGTGAAGGTTGAAAGTCTCGCGGCGGTTAAACCTCATGCCGCACTCCTTACACACCAGACGGCACTTTTTCTGCCTGGCTGCCAGATCAGCGTCCTCCCCTCTGTCTGCCTCCTCCTCGTCCTCAACCGCGTCCTCCGTCCCGTCTGCGTCTCCTAACGGCTCCTCAGGCACTTCCTTCTCTGGGCTCCTCTCAGAGTTCTGCACCACAGGCACTTCCTTCTCTGTGCTCTTCCGTGAGTTCTGCTCCTCAGGAACCTTCTCTGTGCTCCTCTGCTCCTCAGGCACCATCTCTGTGCTCCTCTCAGAGTTCTGCACCACAGGCACATCCTTCTCTGGGGTCCTCTCAGAGTTCTGCACCACAGGCACTTCCTTCTCTGTGCTCTTCCGTGAGTTCTGCTCCTCAGGAACCTTCTCTGTGCTCCTCTGCTCCTCAGGCACCATCTCTGTGCTCCTCTGTGGGTTCTCCTCCTCAGGCACCTCCTTCGGATCAACGGCTACAGTACCATCAACATGTGCATCCTGCCGCACCTTATCAGCCATTTCTGTAACATTACTGGGGTCTGGAAGAGGAAAAGAAATTCATCATAATAATAATAATAACTAATAACAAACATATGCATGAATGTCAATGTTGATAACCAAACAAAGTGCGTGCAGCTAACCAATGTATCCCCCATAAGTACATATAACACTGCAGGATGCTAGTGCTAGCTCGCGTTTGTTATGGTAAGTAACGTTAGCAGAGTAGACAGGGTGTAATGAACCTTGAGTGGGGGCTACATCCCAGGTTAGCCGGAAAGCTAAAGCTAATAGTAAAATACATTATCAACGTTAGCATACCACTCTTATCATTTCCCTCCTTGTGTGATTGCGCCTCCTCTTCCTCCTGCTCCTCGCCGTCCTCGTCTTCTGACCAGTCGAAAGCCCGCTGCTTGCTCCCCGCCACCTCGGCCATTTTTCCGGCCGTCTTCTGGTCCTCTGGTGAATTACATGTCGTTTTGTCTGCTCCAGCACCGGACTCGACACTAGCCTCCGAATGGCTGGCGACACCGCCGCCGTCCTCGCCCGCACTGACTCTCCGCTCATCGTCGCGGCTCTCGGTGCTTTCGCTCCGTGTGGGTTCGTCTTTCTGCTTCAAGCTGCGTCCGCGCTCCGCCGCCTCGCTCCTCTCCGAACACGTCTCCACATCCTCCGCAAGGTATTTCTGTCGTGTGGGAGACTCCGACGGGTCTACGGCGTCCATGTTGCACCCATGCACCCCCTCGTCCAGAGCACACAGATCATGCTAGATGCTAACCAGCCGAACAAGAGAGCAGACTTCCGGTCGAGACTTTCAAAATAAGACCGTCTCCACTGACAGTTGGCCGTAGTTCATTATTTCAGAAAATATAATTGGACACATAAAGTGATTGTTTCCTTTTCTGCTCCTGCTGTGATTTTGTTGTTTAACACACCAAACACCTCCCTCACATTAATGAGTCAAACATACTTAAACTTTTCAGCCCAACCACTAACAAAACTTTTTTACATGATCAATGACAAATCCACAAGTCAGGTGTTGATTTATTTGCAGTCAGTTTCTGACTTTTATTAAATTTGAGTTACATTTCATCAGAACATTTGCTATCTACAAAATATAGCTTGTGCAAAACTATGTAGATGGCCATATATTGTTAGCAACAATCTAGAAACACATCCATCATACTGCATGCAAGGTTATAATAATAAATAGCCCCTACATACATGTGTATGCTTTTAAAGTCCACTAGAAACATATGAAGGTTAGTCTTAAGCCTACTGGAAGGTTTGACGTCTGATGGGTTTTGTTTTTCTTATCAGCCAATCTGTCATTTTTTATGTAGCATTTGTGTCTCAAAACGCACTGAACAGAACACATTCTAACTTTATTATCCAACCAAAGCTGGAAAAGTATGTATCATGAAACTGTTAAAAAAGCACAAGCATACATTATCAGGTCATTACAACAGCTGTATAACTACAATATATGGTAACAACTGCAGATTACAAGTACTTTATGACAATGCAGTTAGTGTATCAGGAGAGTTGAGACAGTACTGAACCAGTAAGAGCATCATGAGCTTTGCAGCACTTCTGCAAATCATGTACAGGGACATGCATATTAAACAGCACCTACATTATATTTTGTTGTCAGAATATTGAAAGTCATGAGTGAGGCTGTCACTCCACAGAAGTCTTTCAGCACATGTTCATATGTAAGAGGAACCAAGATAATGTTAAGGCCATACCATTATCTTGTATGTAAATTCATTTTCTGTCTAAGTCCTTCATAGACAAACGTAAGTGCAAGATGAATCACTGGTTTGGAGCAGGCAGTAAAACTCCAAACAACTCAGTTCATTTTTACAGAAATACTGTCAGTAGAAAAAGAGCATACCTTCTTGCCACATTTTGAAATTCCAAATAAGCTTAATGTGCACTTTGAATTATTAAGTACTTTGCTCTCAACGTCGTCTTCTGCGTCTGTGATCGACTGCTCTCCCTCGCCGCGGCCTCTGCACACTTGCGTTTGTGGGTGGATCAGAAGGAAAAGTGCCACGTATGTCAGGGGACGATGGAGCAGGTGCCACCACTAACGCTGACTGACTATTTGGATGCTGGGTGACCTGCGGTTGCTGCTGTATTTGTGTTTGTGGCTGTGGCTGTACATGTGACTGCTGTGGTGTTTCAACACGCTGCTGCTGTTGTGGTTCTATAGGTTCCAGCTGCTGAAGAGCTGGCTGTGCCTGTAAGTGCTGTTGCGATGTTTGTGATTGATGCACTTGTTGTACCCGATGTTGCTGTGGTTGTTGCTGGGCCTCAAGCACTCCTAGCAGCCTTTGTAAGAGGACATTGTTTTGCTGTAGACTGACTGTTAATGCCTCTTGTGAAGCAACAAGTGTTCTCATGTCCTCTCTGAAACCTTCCCCAAAATCCTGCAGACTCTTTTCAACCCTATTTCCCAGTTGCATTGCTGCTTCCCCTAATCCTCGCAGCTCATCTTCCAGCCAGGAGGTGCGTGGAGGGGCTTCAAGAGGACCCTGCTGGGCTCCAAGCGATGGCTGAGGACTACTGGGTTGAGGGCTGCCATTGAGGAAAGGAGCACTGTAGAGCGGGGACGGAGGCAGCCATCGTTCGGATGGAGGGGGTGGCCCAATGCCTAGACCCAGTCCTAATCCCAATTTGTCCTCCATGCTGTGCTCTACTGCTTCACATTCAGGCTCTCCGATGTCTCTCTCACGTTCTTGATTTTCCTCGTCTTTTTCTAAACCATCTCTCTCTGATCCTTCCATACCTACACCTGGAAAAAACATTTCATTGGACAGAAGCAGAGTGGATATTAGTTGCATCTATAGACTCTACTAAGCCATTCAATTGAGTAATTAGAAAACGTATTTTTACCTGTATCCGAGTCAGGGAAACATGGGAAACTGGGCTTTGGTCGGGTGTTTTGCTTTTGTCTGGCTTGCTGAAGTCTGGAGCTTTGCTGCGAAGGACGTCCAAGCATTGAGGCCTCTCTGCTGGATGGCAAGTAACAGGTTCGGTGCCTGGCATCTGCCAGCCTGCCACCATTCCGCCTCTTTAAGTCATCCCAGCGCTTCTTCACCTCACGGAGAGTACGCGGGACTCTGGATACAGCATTGACTCTCTCCAGGATTCCTGCCCAGATGCGCTCTCGCTCCCGCCGCCGGAGGCGCCCCGCAGGACCAAAGAGCTCTCCCTCACACCGAGTGACTTCTGAAACCAACACTTCCAGCTCCGCTCCACTGAAACGACTCTTTCTTTTCCCAGAGCCACCAGCAGCCAGTGCAGCGGACATAGCCCTGTCTGTAGATAGAGGGGTAACAAGACAGCCCAAAGGGAGAGGAAAATACAAAGTGAGGCCAAACCATGTGTGAAAGAGAAATTACAACTACATTTGACAAGCCATGGACCACTAAGATAAAATATTTATCTTATGGTCTTCATTGAGGGATTATAGTGGGCTTCTGCACACCTCTGTTAAATAAAGTGTTTATATTATATACACTATTCTCATTTGCATCCACATCCCAAAAATAAACAAGGTAAATAGCTGATGCTGGTTTCCCATAATATTATGAATCCAATTCAGTTCTTACTTTGCTCGATGGATAAGAGGTCGTCTGAGGACATGCCAGGTGCCATGATGTTCGGATGCACCACTACCACGTTGAACGGGAGCCCCCCAGGTAATCCAGTGCTCTGGTCACAGCTGCCCTCCGAGTCGTCATCCTCCCTGGGGAAGCCGTTTTCTGAGCCTCCCCCTCCAAAGGGTCCCTCTGGAGACTCCACTTTGATGTGCATGGGAGGTGATTGCTCGTACAGCAGCCCCCCCTCCTCGTAGTACTCAGTCATGGGTCAGACCTGATTTACAGCAGAACTGACTGGTGGGCCAATCCTGATTGGGACAGCTGCCTCCCCATCGACACAAGTTCAAGGTCTAACTGAGCCTGCTGCTGGAGACATGGCTCTACAGTGTACAGCATCTAACTGTTATGGGCCGTGACTGCTTATGATGAGCGAAGTATCTGTTAATGTTTTTTAAAACTTTTCTTCATGTGAATCAAGTCATGGCTGCAGCTCAGAGGGAGGTTCAGTCATGTAGTGTATGACTGGAGCAGTGAGTCCTCTGGCAAGCTGCAGCCACTTTAATCCCTTTCAATCATCTTCATGTATGCGGCTGTGCAACTGAAAACATCTGCACACCGAGTTTTCAAAGCACCTGGGGCGGGCTGGCGAGCTACATCTCCCCGAGCAGCTGTTTGACAGTGAGAAGCATCATCCAGGCAGAGCATCGCCTCCAGAGCTGAAATGCAACAACAAAACATAACACTGCTTACAGTCGCGTCGCATTGTCACACAGCCGCGTTCGCATTGCTCGGCGACGCCGGCTTCTCTATTCTGTCGCATCGATGCGCATTTTCGTCTGCACCACGTCCGCAACGGTTGCGCATTCCGCATACGGTAGGTGCTGATCTTGCAATGGAGCTAGCCATTAGCTGTTAGCCTCGGAGGAAGCGGCGGCGCTATGTGAGGTGTCAGCGTCAGCTGTGCGCAGCCGAAGGGAAAGCGGACACTGCTGTGTGTCTCTTACCTCGTGATAGCAGCACATGGGCGGCAAAACAACAGCCAAACACAGGCGGAGCAGCTGTTCGCCCAGCAGCCGATACACAAACCCACCACCGGCGCTTTCCGATGACGTCACCGAGGGGGGCCGCTCGGGACCAATCAAAAGGTCGGACATGAACAAATCGACTTCATGTGAAATGAAGCGGTTTATTTTCATCTATAAGTTTGAATGGATGAAACCACAGCCTCTATCTACAGTGTTTCTTAAAATACACTTTAATGTTGTACAGATCCCTGATGGTAAGGGAGAAGAGAACAACCTTATTGAAACCTTAGAATTATTAGAAGCCCCTTAACTATTATTCCTTTTAACTGTCTACATTATGTGCTCTGTTCTGTGTAGGGCCTAAAGGAGACACGGAAAGGATCTGACTAACACTGTTCACCTCAGATAAGTTCATTCCAGTTCACCTAGACAGTCAAAGCAGATCAGCTGAGCATGGAGAATTTACAATAAAGTTTATTAATGATTCATAAAAATATCTGTTTCAGTATTTTGTGTCAATTTCCCTTTATAATCCTCATAATTTTACATGACATCTTTCAGAAACGATCAGAAATGATCAGGGATGTATCATTTCCCCAAGATACCCAAGAATAAGATTTTATTGAGTTTGCGACAACAATAATCTAAAAAGCAGTGGGTTAAAGGCTACATTTTTATTGTGGCACATCGTCCTCAGAAGTAAATACTTGTTAAAGTCTAATGCACTGCAAATATACACAACAAATTATTTTTGTCTGCGTATCCTTAGTATCTCTCTTCAGTATGTAATGCACAGGTAGTTATTTAAAGGTTAGTGTACACAACACGTGTTCACCATACTGCTGTTTCCCAGGTTGGATAATGTTTAATCGTAGCGCTCAGTGCATGGAAAAATCCTTGAGAGTTAGAATAAGATAAAAAAATGCTGATGATTGCCAAATGATTTGACAAATATATATAGGTTCCACAAAAACAATTATGGCATTGGAGGGATTTTAAGTGAATGATTATTTAAAAATCCTTAATTTATAAATAAAGGTAAAAAACTGACTGCGTATTGCTCAAATCAGCTAAAATATATAGGTTACAATTTAGGAGATCTCAGTCACGTTGGATATAAAAGATATAAATACTGTTCATCATACTTTGGATATTTACATCTAATTTTGTCTTGAGATACACATGTGTGTGCTTCACTTCACTAATGTGACTGAGGAGGATACTGCTAAAGACTTTACTTTAGGATACATCTAACGATTATAATCAGGAAACATTACAAAAATCCACAAAACATATCTTAGGGCAAGTATTGTTCCTACATCAAATATGGAACTAAATGTATCACACCTACAGTATTGATATATTTAGTAATAATGTGGGATAGAGTAGATTTTTGTACGTTTGCAAGTTAGAATGTGTTTCAAAAGGAAGATGGAGATTATGTTGTTTTATGGTTTTTGGACAAAGTTGGTTTCTGTCAACGAGAAACATTCTGACGAATACTTTAAAACTGATAAATACCTTACAACCTAATAAAAACCTTTAATTTCAAGGTGGAAGTCAGGGTTGTCCTCCACATTGTGGAATCACATGCATGTTGATATGAGATGAACCAATGTAGTTGAATCTACTGCAAAATAATAATTTGAAGGGCAGAGTCAAATTTAACACGAAGTCCTTTAAACAATTCAATAAAAGCTATTGGTTCTTTTTAATTCACCATTAACAGAGTGCATGTGACTGGCGGTGGGACTAAAGCACACAATGTCAATATGCTGGCACTCGTCCTCCAGATGCGTTTTCACACAGGTTGCTGAAAATGGAAATATGTGTCCTTGGCCAATGTGATATCAGAGGGACAGAGTGGGTATAAAAGCTGCTGCAGTGGAGCTGAGCTGACACCGAGGCTCAAACTGACTCCATCATGAAGACTTTCATTCTTCTGGCTCTGTGCGCTGCAGCATGTGAGTATGAAGACTTAACAAGTTGTACTTTTTAAATGACCTTTTAAAGGGAGTTTGGCCACTTTCTGACAAGTTGATGACTGATAAGTATTCACTAGAGATTTCTTTGTAAATTGATGTTGTGGAAAACCTGAACTCTGTTATTATGTTGTCAGTTGCTGCTCCCATTGATGAGGATGACAAGATTGTTGGAGGCTACGAGTGCAGAAAGAACGCGTTGCCCTACCAGGTCTCTCTGAGCTCTGGCTACCACTTCTGTGGAGGCTCCCTGATCTCCAGCACCTGGGTGGTGTCTGCTGCTCACTGCTACAAGTCGTAAGTGTGGACAATTACATTCAAAACCACTTGTTTAACTGTAATAACTGTTTCTCAAAACACATGACTTACACTTTTTTACCCATGTGCCTCTCTGTCAGCCGCGTCCAGCTGCGTCTTGGTGAGCACAACATTGCGGTCAACGAGGGCACCGAGCAGTTCATCAACTCTGCTAAGGTCATCCGTCATCCCAGGTACAACAGCCGCAACCTGGACAATGACATCATGCTGATCAAGCTGAGCAAGCCCGCCACCCTGAACAGCAAAGTCGGCTCCGTGTCCCTGCCCTCCACCTGTGCCAGCGCTGGCACCCGCTGTCTGATCTCTGGATGGGGCAACCTGAGCGGCTCTGGAAGTCAGTGAAACACTGCAGACAACAGGAAAGGTTTTAGGTACATGGTGGTATATGAGTATTTACTTATACTGGCCTTTTCTATTCCAGGCAACTACCCTGATCGCCTGATGTGTCTGGATGCCCCCATCCTGAGCGACAGCAGCTGCAGGAGCTCCTACCCTGGACAGATCACCTCCAACATGTTCTGTGCTGGATTCCTCGAGGGAGGCAAGGACTCCTGCCAGGTACCAGCTAAAGTCATCTTCACTGTTTCTTCAGGTGGACGTATCAAACCTGAGGACACCTCTGCTCACGTCTTGTTCTCTGTCTGTGTCCTATCAGGGAGACTCCGGTGGCCCCGTGGTGTGCAATGGTGTGCTGCAGGGTGTGGTGTCCTGGGGCTACGGCTGTGCCCAGAGGAACAAGCCTGGAGTCTACGCCAAGGTCTGCAACTACACCTCCTGGATCCGCAGCACCATGTCCTCCAACTAAACAAAGTCCTGCATTACAATGGATGAAAAAAGTTTATAATAATAACATGTGACCAATAGAGCCAGAGTCACATTGTAAACATTCTGAAGTGATGTGTAATAAAAAAATATAAAAAACACACTTGCTTGACTTTTCCTCAGTTTTTTGAATTATTAGGTATAGAGTGTTTAATAAGCTACAGGTCACTGAGCATACATAACTTCCAGCGTTTGAAAACACAAACTTTGATGCAGCTAAAGATTCTGCAGTGGAATGAAATTAATCATTAAATATCCAACTGGGGTTCCTATCAAGTTCTGCAGTACAAATAAAACCAGTGATGTCTGTGTCAAGTCTGTATGTTTGTCATTTATGACTGTGGTTCTGTTGGTGGAGACTCAGAACACGTGAACATTTTCAACATATTAAATCATTCAGGTCATAAAACGACTTTTTATTAAAAAACATTTAAGTAACTGAAGTAACTACAAAGCTCTATAGTAATGCCTGAGCACAAATCCCTCCAAGTCTGTTATATCGGCAGATCAATTCCCAATTATTGATCCTTCTGTTTTTATGCATGAAATTAAATAATTTCAATGATATAAATACCAACAACATTCTTATTGAAACGATTGATAAGGATACTATCAAGATGGCTGTCAGAGGTTTCTATCATGTTTCCTTTCACGGCTCCGCAATCATTGTTTTTTAATCCTAACTGATGAAAATTAACAGCACAATAACAATGTTATGGAAAGTGTGTATTATTTACGGAAAGTGTGTATTATTTTAGAATAATTATTACTGTAAAGCCACATCGATATCAAATAATTAATTAAAAAAAATTCACGTCAGTCACGTTGGATATAAAAGATATAAATACTGTTCATCATACTTTGGATATTTACAACTAAATTTGTCTAGAGATACATACGTGTGTGCTTCATTTCACTAATGTCACTGAGGAGGATACTACTAAAGACTTTACTTTAGGATACAGCTAACGATTATAAACAGGAAACTTTACAAAAAAATCCACAAAACATATCTTAGGGCAAGTATTGTTCCTATATAAAATATGGAACTAAATGTATCACACCTACAGTATTGATATATTTAGTAATAATGTGGGATAGATTAGACACTTTAAAATTGTTGATATTTTAATATTTAGTTCATCTTCAGTAAATTATCTTTGGCGACCTCGCAACTCCCTCTCTGAACTTTGTTCACTAAGAGTTTTTGATTGTTTCATCCCACAGTGTGAGGAAATCAGTTATATAGGATCGGTACTCACTCTCAATAAACCTGAAAAAACCTTTATAATGATATCCTGTCTGGGAGATGGGCTGGGTGGGGTGTGTATTTGTTTCCCCCCTTTTTTGTCTCCTTTGTGGGGTTTTTATATTCGTATATAGTATGTTTGTGTTGTGTTTTCACAATTTTTAATACATGCAAAAAAATATCACAAAAATACCTCTGCAGTCGCAACAACCAAGACACACCCAGTTTCACAGTCAGGGTAATTTGTTTAAAGATGCTGCATGTAAATTAAACCTTTAGCTTCTAATCCACAATTATCCTCAAAAAAGCATCTGCCACTGTAAAGTTCCAGTCATGACCTTTCTGAGTGGAAGCTGCAGGTTCTGGATGATTCTGTGCACATTAATTATCAAGAACCAGCAGTTTACAGTGAGAACTGTCATGAGAGCAGCTTTACAGTGGCAGACACATTTTAGAAAATTATTGTTTTAATGCAATTAGGCCTCAGTTTGTATATTTTATAATTTGAAGGTATTTCTCTCTCACTAACGATTATAAATCATCAAGTGCACCACATGTCTCTTTTCACAAAGACACAAGGTTTATCACTGACATGTTGTACTTTAGTTATCTGTGTCATGAAATGATATATACCATGGATACATTTCTGATTGTAAACTACAGGTTAAAATATTCTCTGTGTACATAATAATCTGAGATCAGAGGTGACATGTATCGATGGTATTTATCAATAATTAAGACAGATAATTAAAGTACAACATGGCTTTGATGTTTCTATATGAATATATGATATGGTGCACCTGACAATTGGTCTAGCATTAACATTACGAAACAAATTCAAAATGTCAACTACTTTTGAGAACAAAAGAGTGAGAATCACACAATCAGAAGGTTATAGTGTAGCTGAGGTATATTTCTTAAAATACACATGGAATCGAGTCTCCGGTGCTTTTGCATGTGTCAGGGTATTTGTGTGGCCCAGGTCAAAGGTAGACCCTCATCCTCCAGATTTGTTCTCACACAAGTTACTCAAGAAGATAACAGTAACAAAATGCAAATACGTGTCCTTGGCCCATGTGATATCAGAGGGACAGAGTGGGTATAAAAGCTGCTGCAGTGGAGCTGAGCTGACACCGAGGCTCAAACTGACTCCATCATGAAGACTTTCATTCTTCTGGCTCTGTGCGCTGCAGCATGTGAGTATGAAGACTTAACAAGTTGTACTTTTTAAATTACCTTTTAAAGGGAGTTTGGCCACTTTCTGACAAGTTGATGACTGATAAGTATTCACTAGAGATTTCTTTGTAAATTGATGTTGTGGAAAACCTGAACTCTGTTATTCTGTTGTCAGATGCTGCTCCCATTGATGAGGATGACAAGATTGTTGGAGGCTACGAGTGCAGAAAGAACGCGTTGCCCTACCAGGTCTCTCTGAGCTCTGGCTACCACTTCTGTGGAGGCTCCCTGATCTCCAGCACCTGGGTGGTGTCTGCTGCTCACTGCTACAAGTCGTAAGTGTGGACAATTACATTCAAAACCACTTGTTTAACTGTAATAACTGTTTCTCAAAACACATGACTTACACTTTTTTACCCATGTGCCTCTCTGTCAGCCGCGTCCAGCTGCGTCTTGGTGAGCACAACATTGCGGTCAACGAGGGCACCGAGCAGTTCATCAACTCTGCTAAGGTCATCCGTCATCCCAGGTACAACAGCCGCAACCTGGACAATGACATCATGCTGATCAAGCTGAGCAAGCCCGCCACCCTGAACAGCAAAGTCGCCTCCGTGTCCCTGCCCTCCACCTGTGCCAGCGCTGGCACCCGCTGTCTGATCTCTGGATGGGGCAACCTGAGCGGCTCTGGAAGTCAGTGAAACACTGCAGACAACAGGAAAGGTTTTAGGTACATGGTGGTATATGAGTATTTACTTATACTGGCCTTTTCTATTCCAGGTGCCTACCCTGATCGCCTGATGTGTCTGGATGCCCCCATCCTGAGCGACAGCAGCTGCAGGAGCTCCTACCCTGGACAGATCACCTCCAACATGTTCTGTGCTGGATTCCTCGAGGGAGGCATGGACTCCTGCCAGGTACCAGCTAAAGTCATCTTCACTGTTTCTTCAGGTGGACGTATCAAACCTGAGGTCACCTCTGCTCACGTCTTGTTCTCTGTCCATGTCCTATCAGGGAGACTCCGGTGGCCCCCTGGTGTGCAATGGTGTGCTGCAGGGTGTGGTGTCCTGGGGCTACGGCTGTGCCCAGAGGAACAAGCCTGGAGTCTACGCCAAGGTCTGCAACTACACCTCCTGGATCCGCAGCACCATGTCCTCCAACTAAACAAAGTCCTGCATTACAATGGATGAAAAAAGTTTATAATAATAACATGTGACCAATAGAGCCAGAGTCACATTGTAAACATTCTGAAGTGATGTGTAATAAAAAAATATAAAAAACACACTTGCTTGACTTTTCCTCAGTTTTTTGAATTATTAGGTATAGAGTGTTTAATAAGCTACAGGTCACTGAGCATACATAACTTCCAGCGTTTGAAAACACAAACTTTGATGCAGCTAAAGATTCTGCAGTGGAATGAAATTAATCATTAAATATCCAACTGGGGTTCCTATCAAGTTCTGCAGTACAAATAAAACCAGTGATGTCTGTGTCAAGTCTGTATGTTTGTCATTTATGACTGTGGTTCTGTTGGTGGAGACTCAGAACACGTGAACATTTTCAACATATTAAATCATTCAGGTCATAAAACGACTTTTTATTAAAAAACATTTAAGTAACTGAAGTAACTACAAAGCTCTATATTAATGCCTGAGCACAAATCCCTCCAAGTCTGTTATATCGGCAGATCAATTCCCAATTATTGATCCTTCTGTTTTTATGCATGAAATTAAATAATTTCAATGATATAAATACCAACAACATTCTTATTGAAACGATTGATAAGGATACTATCAAGATGGCTGTCAGAGGTTTCTATCATGTTTCCTTTCACGGCTCCGCAATCATTGTTTTTTAATCCTAACTGATGAAAATTAACAGCACAATAACAATGTTATGGAAAGTGTGTATTATTTACGGAAAGTGTGTATTATTTTAGAATAATTATTACTGTAAAGCCACATCGATATCAAATAATTAATTAAAAAAAATTCACGTCAGTCACGTTGGATATAAAAGATATAAATACTGTTCATCATACTTTGGATATTTACAACTAAATTTGTCTAGAGATACATACGTGTGTGCTTCATTTCACTAATGTCACTGAGGAGGATACTACTAAAGACTTTACTTTAGGATACAGCTAACGATTATAAACAGGAAACTTTACAAAAAAATCCACAAAACATATCTTAGGGCAAGTATTGTTCCTATATAAAATATGGAACTAAATGTATCACACCTACAGTATTGATATATTTAGTAATAATGTGGGATAGATTAGACACTTTAAAATTGTTGATATTTTAATATTTAGTTCATCTTCAGTAAATTATCTTTGGCGACCTCGCAACTCCCTCTCTGAACTTTGTTCACTAAGAGTTTTTGATTGTTTCATCCCACAGTGTGAGGAAATCAGTTATATAGGATCGGTACTCACTCTCAATAAACCTGAAAAAACCTTTATAATGATATCCTGTCTGGGAGATGGGCTGGGTGGGGTGTGTATTTGTTTCCCCCCTTTTTTGTCTCCTTTGTGGGGTTTTTATATTCGTATATAGTATGTTTGTGTTGTGTTTTCACAATTTTTAATACATGCAAAAAAATATCACAAAAATACCTCTGCAGTCGCAACAACCAAGACACACCCAGTTTCACAGTCAGGGTAATTTGTTTAAAGATGCTGCATGTAAATTAAACCTTTAGCTTCTAATCCACAATTATCCTCAAAAAAGCATCTGCCACTGTAAAGTTCCAGTCATGACCTTTCTGAGTGGAAGCTGCAGGTTCTGGATGATTCTGTGCACATTAATTATCAAGAACCAGCAGTTTACAGTGAGAACTGTCATGAGAGCAGCTTTACAGTGGCAGACACATTTTAGAAAATTATTGTTTTAATGCAATTAGGCCTCAGTTTGTATATTTTATAATTTGAAGGTATTTCTCTCTCACTAACGATTATAAATCATCAAGTGCACCACATGTCTCTTTTCACAAAGACACAAGGTTTATCACTGCCATGTTGTACTTTAGTTATCTGTGTCATGAAATGATATATACCATGGATACATTTCTGATTGTAAACTACAGGTTAAAATATTCTCTGTGTACATAATAATCTGAGATCAGAGGTGACATGTATCGATGGTATTTATCAATAATTAAGACAGATAATTAAAGTACAACATGGCTTTGATGTTTCTATATGAATATATGATATGGTGCACCTGACAATTGGTCTAGCATTAACATTACGAACAAATTCAAAATGTCAACTACTTTTGAGAACAAAAGAGTGAGAATCACACAATCAGAAGGTTATAGTGTAGCTGAGGTATATTTCTTAAAATACACATGGAATTGAGTCTCCGGTGCTTTTGCATGTGTCAGGGTATTTGTGTGGCCCAGGTCAAAGGTAGACCCTCATCCTCCAGATTTGTTCTCACACAAGTTACTCAAGAAGATAACAGTAACAAAATGCAAATACGTGTCCTTGGCCCATGTGATATCAGAGGGACAGAGTGGGTATAAAAGCTGTCAAATTTAAAATGATATCCTTTTAACACTTACAAAAAAGCTATTGTTTCTTTTTACTTCAACGTTAACAGAGTGTATGTGACTGGCGGTGGGACTAAAGCACACAATGTCAATATGCTGGCACTCGTCCTCCAGATGCGTTTTCACACAGGTTGCTGAAAATGGAAATATGTGTCCTTGGCCAATGTGATATCAGAGGGACAGAGTGGGTATAAAAGCTGCTGCAGTGGAGCTGAGCTGACACCGAGGCTCAAACTGACTCCATCATGAAGACTTTCATTCTTCTGGCTCTGTGCGCTGCAGCATGTGAGTATGAAGACTTAACAAGTTGTACTTTTTAAATGACCTTTTAAAGGGAGTTTGGCCACTTTCTGACAAGTTGATGACTGATAAGTATTCACTAGAGATTTCTTGGTAAATTGATGTTGTGGAAAACCTGAACTCTGTTATTCTGTTGTCAGATGCTGCTCCCATTGATGAGGATGACAAGATTGTTGGAGGCTACGAGTGCAGAAAGAACGCGTTGCCCTACCAGGTCTCTCTGAGCTCTGGCTACCACTTCTGTGGAGGCTCCCTGATCTCCAGCACCTGGGTGGTGTCTGCTGCTCACTGCTACAAGTCGTAAGTGTGGACAATTACATTCAAAACCACTTGTTTAACTGTAATAACTGTTTCTCCAACGAATGACTTACACTTTTTTACCCATGTGCCTCTCTGTCAGCCGCGTCGAGCTGCGTCTTGGTGAGCACAACATTGCGGTCAACGAGGGCACCGAGCAGTTCATCAACTCTGCTAAGGTCATCCGTCATCCCTGGTACAACAGCCGCAACCTGGACAATGACATCATGCTGATCAAGCTGAGCAAGCCCGCCACCCTGAACAGCAAAGTCGGCTCCGTGTCCCTGCCCTCCACCTGTGCCAGCGCTGGCACCCGCTGTCTGATCTCTGGATGGGGCAACCTGAGCGGCTCTGGAAGTCAGTGAAACACTGCAGACAACAGGAAAGGTTTTAGGTACATGGTGGTATATGAGTATTTACTTATACTGGCCTTTTCTATTCAAGGCAACTACCCTGATCGCCTGATGTGTCTGGATGCCCCCATCCTGAGCGACAGCAGCTGCAGGAGCTCCTACCCTGCACAGATCACCTACAACATGTTCTGTGCTGGATTCCTCGAGGGAGGCAAGGACTCCTGCCAGGTACCAGCTAAAGTCATCTTCACTGTTTCTTCAGGTGGACGTATCAAACCTGAGGACACCTCTGCTCACGTCTTGTTCTCTGTCCATGTCCTATCAGGGAGACTCCGGTGGCCCCCTGGTGTGCAACGGTGTGCTGCAGGGTGTGGTGTCCTGGGGCTACGGCTGTGCCCAGAGGAACAAGCCTGGAGTCTATGCCAAGGTCTGCAACTACACCTCCTGGATCCGCAGCACCATGTCCTCCAACTAAACAAAGTCCTGCATTACAATGGATGAAAACAGTTTATAATAATAACATGTGACCAATAGAGCCAGAGTCACAGTGTAAATATTCTGAAGTGATGTGTAATAAAAATATATAAAAAACACACTTGCTTGAATTTTCAACAGTTTTTTGAATTATTAGGTATAGAGTGTTTAATAAGCTACAGGTCACTGAGCATACATAACTTCCAGCGTTTGAAAACACAAACTTTGATGCAGCCAAAGATTCTGCAGTGGAATGTTATCATTAAATATCCACGTGGGGTTCCTATCAAGTTCTGCAGTACAAATAACACCAGTGATGTCTGTGTCAAGTCTGTATGTTTGTCATTTATGACTGTGGTTCTGTTGGTGGAGACTCAGAACACGTGAACATATTCAACATATTAAATCGTTCAGGTCATAAAATGACTTTTTATTAGAAAACACTTAAGTAACTGAAGTAACTACAAAGCTCTATATTAATGCCTGGGCACAAATCCCTCCAAGTCACTTATATTGGCAGATCAATTCCCAATTATTGATCCTTCTGTTTTTATGTATGAAATTAAATAATTTCAATGATATAAATACCAACAACATTCTTATTGAAATGATTGATAAGGATACTATCAAGATGGCTGTCAGAGGTTTCTATCATGTTTCTTTCACGGCTCCGCAATCATTGTTTTTTAATCCTAACTGATGAAAATTAACAGCACAATAACAATGTTAGGGAAAGTGTGTATTAATTATGGAACGTGTGTATTATTTTAGAATAATTATTACTGTAAAGCCAATGGAATAATTAATAAAAAAAACGAATTTGTTGATACTTTAATATTTAGTTCATCTTCAGTAAATTATCTTGTCATTGAAAATAACAAAAACACAATCAATCTAAGGCTCCAAAAGCTGAACATCACTGAATGAAATTGTGTTCCTCGACAAAAACATATAAAATCAATTTTAGAGTAAATTGAAAATGTATTTCTGTCTGGGTATTTTGTCAATTTACAGAGTTTATAGAACACCCTGAGTAAGTCATTGAGGGAGGTTTGCTTGTTTGGTTGTAAATGAACATTACTTTATTTTCTGCGTAGCTCAAAAGCCCCTGAAGTTTCAGCTTCTGTAAGACGGTCGCCTCTGACCTCTGGTTGAAGTCAAGCTGCTGTGCTCGCCTGTTACACTCACTCTCAATGACTTGTCAAGTTTGGGCCTTACTTTGAAAACAAAAAGGAGAAATATAAGTAAAAAAAACTTGGTTGCCAAATGTTGGCGACCTCCCAACTCCCTCTCTGGACTTTGTTCACTCAGAGTTTTCGATTGCTTGATCCCACAGTGTGAAGGAATCAGTTATATAGGTTTGGTACTCACTCTCAATAAACCTGAAAAAAACTTTATAATGATATCCTGTCTTGGAGATGGGCTGGGTGGGCAGTCTATTTGTTTCCCCCCTTTTTTGTGGTGTTTTTATTATTCGTATAGTGTGTTTGTGTTGTGTTTTCACAATTTTTAATAGATGAAAAAAAAGATCACAAAAATACCTCTGCAGTCACAACAACCAAGACACACCCAGTTTCAGAGTTAGGGTAATTTGTTTAAAGATGCTGCATGTAAATTAAACCTTTAGCTTCTAATCCACAATTATCCTCAAAAAAGCATCTGCCACTGTGAAGTTCCAGTCATGACATTTCTGAGTGGAAGCTGCAGGTTCTGGATGATTCTGTGCACATTAATTATGAACAACCTGCAGTTTACAGTGAGAACTTACATGAGAGCATCTTTATAGTGGCAGACACATTTTAGAAAATTATTGTTTTAATGCAATTAGGCCTCAGTTTGTATATTTTATAATTTGAAGGTATTTCTCTCTCACTGACGATTAAAATCATCAAGTGCACCACATGTCTCTTTTCACAAAGACACAAGGTTTATCACTGCCATGTTGTACTTTAGTTATCTGTGTCAAGAGATTATTTTGTTGCTGAGGTATATTTCTTAAAATAAACATGGAATCGAGTCTCCGGTGCTTCAGTTTTTTTTTTGCATGTGTCGAGGTATTTGGGTGGCCCAGGTCAAAGGTAGACCACACAAGTTACTCAAGAAGATAACAGTAACAAAATGCAAATATTATGAGGATGACAAGATTGTTGGAGGCTGCGAGTGCAGAAAGAACGCGTTGCCCTACCAGGTCTCTCTGAGCTCTGGCTACCACTTCTGTGGAGGCTCCCTGATCTCCAGCACCTGGGTGGTGTCTGCTGCTCACTGCTACAAGTCGTAAGTGTGGACAATTACATTCAAAACCACTTGTTTAACTGTAATAACTGTTTCTCAAAACACATGACTTCCACTTTTTTACCCATGTGCCTCTCTGTCAGCCGCGTCCAGCTGCGTCTTGGTGAGCACAACATTGCGGTCAACGAGGGCACCGAGCAGTTCATCAACTCTGCTAAGGTCATCCGTCATCCCAGGTACAACAGCCGCAACCTGGACAATGACATCATGCTGATCAAGCTGAGCAAGCCCGCCACCCTGAACAGCAAAGTCGCCTCCGTGTCCCTGCCCTCCACCTGTGCCAGCGCTGGCACCCGCTGTCTGATCTCTGGATGGGGCAACCTGAGCGGCTCTGGAAGTCAGTGAAACACTGCAGACAACAGGAAAGGTTTTAGGTACATGGTGGTATATGAGTATTTACTTATACTGGCCTTTTCTATTCCAGGTGCCTACCCTGATCGCCTGATGTGTCTGGATGCCCCCATCCTGAGCGACAGCAGCTGCAGGAGCTCCTACCCTGGACAGATCACCTCCAACATGTTCTGTGCTGGATTCCTCGAGGGAGGCATGGACTCCTGCCAGGTACCAGCTAAAGTCATCTTCACTGTTTCTTCAGGTGGACGTATCAAACCTGAGGACACCTCTGCTCACGTCTTGTTCTCTGTCCATGTCCTATCAGGGAGACTCCGGTGGCCCCCTGGTGTGCAATGGTGTGCTGCAGGGTGTGGTGTCCTGGGGCTACGGCTGTGCCCAGAGGAACAAGCCTGGAGTCTACGCCAAGGTCTGCAACTACACCTCCTGGATCCGCAGCACCATGTCCTCCAACTAAACAAAGTCCTGCATTACAATGGATGAAAAAAGTTTATAATAATAACATGTGACCAATAGAGCCAGAGTCACATTGTAAACATTCTGAAGTGATGTGTAATAAAAAAATATAAAAAACACACTTGCTTGACTTTTCCTCAGTTTTTTGAATTATTAGGTATAGAGTGTTTAATAAGCTACAGGTCACTGAGCATACATAACTTCCAGCGTTTGAAAACACAAACTTTGATGCAGCTAAAGATTCTGCAGTGGAATGAAATTAATCATTAAATATCCAACTGGGGTTCCTATCAAGTTCTGCAGTACAAATAAAACCAGTGATGTCTGTGTCAAGTCTGTATGTTTGTCATTTATGACTGTGGTTCTGTTGGTGGAGACTCAGAACACGTGAACATTTTCAACATATTAAATCATTCAGGTCATAAAACAACTTTTTATTAAAAAACATTTAAGTAACTGAAGTAACTACAAAGCTCTATATTAATGCCTGAGCACAAATCCCTCCAAGTCTGTTATATCGGCAGATCAATTCCCAATTATTGATCCTTCTGTTTTTATGCATGAAATTAAATAATTTCAATGATATAAATACCAACAACATTCTTATTGAAACGATTGATAAGGATACTATCAAGATGGCTGTCAGAGGTTTCTATCATGTTTCCTTTCACGGCTCCGCAATCATTGTTTTTTAATCCTAACTGATGAAAATTAACAGCACAATAACAATGTTATGGAAAGTGTGTATTATTTACGGAAAGTGTGTATTATTTTAGAATAATTATTACTGTAAAGCCACATCGATATCAAATAATTAATTAAAAAAAATTCACGTCAGTCACGTTGGATATAAAAGATATAAATACTGTTCATCATACTTTGGATATTTACAACTAAATTTGTCTAGAGATACATACGTGTGTGCTTCATTTCACTAATGTCACTGAGGAGGATACTACTAAAGACTTTACTTTAGGATACAGCTAACGATTATAAACAGGAAACTTTACAAAAAAATCCACAAAACATATCTTAGGGCAAGTATTGTTCCTATATAAAATATGGAACTAAATGTATCACACCTACAGTATTGATATATTTAGTAATAATGTGGGATAGATTAGACACTTTAAAATTGTTGATATTTTAATATTTAGTTCATCTTCAGTAAATTATCTTTGGCGACCTCGCAACTCCCTCTCTGAACTTTGTTCACTAAGAGTTTTTGATTGTTTCATCCCACAGTGTGAGGAAATCAGTTATATAGGATCGGTACTCACTCTCAATAAACCTGAAAAAACCTTTATAATGATATCCTGTCTGGGAGATGGGCTGGGTGGGGTGTGTATTTGTTTCCCCCCTTTTTTGTCTCCTTTGTGGGGTTTTTATATTCGTATATAGTATGTTTGTGTTGTGTTTTCACAATTTTTAATACATGCAAAAAAATATCACAAAAATACCTCTGCAGTCGCAACAACCAAGACACACCCAGTTTCACAGTCAGGGTAATTTGTTTAAAGATGCTGCATGTAAATTAAACCTTTAGCTTCTAATCCACAATTATCCTCAAAAAAGCATCTGCCACTGTAAAGTTCCAGTCATGACCTTTCTGAGTGGAAGCTGCAGGTTCTGGATGATTCTGTGCACATTAATTATCAAGAACCAGCAGTTTACAGTGAGAACTGTCATGAGAGCAGCTTTACAGTGGCAGACACATTTTAGAAAATTATTGTTTTAATGCAATTAGGCCTCAGTTTGTATATTTTATAATTTGAAGGTATTTCTCTCTCACTAACGATTATAAATCATCAAGTGCACCACATGTCTCTTTTCACAAAGACACAAGGTTTATCACTGCCATGTTGTACTTTAGTTATCTGTGTCATGAAATGATATATACCATGGATACATTTCTGATTGTAAACTACAGGTTAAAATATTCTCTGTGTACATAATAATCTGAGATCAGAGGTGACATGTATCGATGGTATTTATCAATAATTAAGACAGATAATTAAAGTACAACATGGCTTTGATGTTTCTATATGAATATATGATATGGTGCACCTGACAATTGGTCTAGCATTAACATTACGAACAAATTCAAAATGTCAACTACTTTTGAGAACAAAAGAGTGAGAATCACACAATCAGAAGGTTATAGTGTAGCTGAGGTATATTTCTTAAAATACACATGGAATCGAGTCTCCGGTGCTTTTGCATGTGTCAGGGTATTTGTGTGGCCCAGGTCAAAGGTAGACCCTCATCCTCCAGATTTGTTCTCACACAAGTTACTCAAGAAGATAACAGTAACAAAATGCAAATACGTGTCCTTGGCCCATGTGATATCAGAGGGACAGAGTGGGTATAAAAGCTGTCAAATTTAAAATGATATCCTTTTAACACTTACAAAAAAGCTATTGTTTCTTTTTACTTCAACGTTAACAGAGTGTATGTGACTGGCGGTGGGACTAAAGCACACAATGTCAATATGCTGGCACTCGTCCTCCAGATGCGTTTTCACACAGGTTGCTGAAAATGGAAATATGTGTCCTTGGCCAATGTGATATCAGAGGGACAGAGTGGGTATAAAAGCTGCTGCAGTGGAGCTGAGCTGACACCGAGGCTCAAACTGACTCCATCATGAAGACTTTCATTCTTCTGGCTCTGTGCACTGCAGCATGTGAGTATGAAGACTTAACAAGTTGTACTTTTTAAATGACCTTTTAAAGGGAGTTTGGCCACTTTCTGACAAGTTGATGACTGATAAGTATTCACTAGAGATTTCTTGGTAAATTGATGTTGTGGAAAACCTGAACTCTGTTATTCTGTTGTCAGATGCTGCTCCCATTGATGAGGATGACAAGATTGTTGGAGGCTACGAGTGCAGAAAGAACGCGTTGCCCTACCAGGTCTCTCTGAGCTCTGGCTACCACTTCTGTGGAGGCTCCCTGATCTCCAGCACCTGGGTGGTGTCTGCTGCTCACTGCTACAAGTCGTAAGTGTGGACAATTACATTCAAAACCACTTGTTTAACTGTAATAACTGTTTCTCCAACGAATGACTTACACTTTTTTACCCATGTGCCTCTCTGTCAGCCGCGTCGAGCTGCGTCTTGGTGAGCACAACATTGCGGTCAACGAGGGCACCGAGCAGTTCATCAACTCTGCTAAGGTCATCCGTCATCCCTGGTACAACAGCCGCAACCTGGACAATGACATCATGCTGATCAAGCTGAGCAAGCCCGCCACCCTGAACAGCAAAGTCGGCTCCGTGTCCCTGCCCTCCACCTGTGCCAGCGCTGGCACCCGCTGTCTGATCTCTGGATGGGGCAACCTGAGCGGCTCTGGAAGTCAGTGAAACACTGCAGACAACAGGAAAGGTTTTAGGTACATGGTGGTATATGAGTATTTACTTATACTGGCCTTTTCTATTCAAGGCAACTACCCTGATCGCCTGATGTGTCTGGATGCCCCCATCCTGAGCGACAGCAGCTGCAGGAGCTCCTACCCTGCACAGATCACCTACAACATGTTCTGTGCTGGATTCCTCGAGGGAGGCAAGGACTCCTGCCAGGTACCAGCTAAAGTCATCTTCACTGTTTCTTCAGGTGGACGTATCAAACCTGAGGACACCTCTGCTCACGTCTTGTTCTCTGTCCATGTCCTATCAGGGAGACTCCGGTGGCCCCCTGGTGTGCAACGGTGTGCTGCAGGGTGTGGTGTCCTGGGGCTACGGCTGTGCCCAGAGGAACAAGCCTGGAGTCTATGCCAAGGTCTGCAACTACACCTCCTGGATCCGCAGCACCATGTCCTCCAACTAAACAAAGTCCTGCATTACAATGGATGAAAACAGTTTATAATAATAACATGTGACCAATAGAGCCAGAGTCACAGTGTAAATATTCTGAAGTGATGTGTAATAAAAATATATAAAAAACACACTTGCTTGAATTTTCAACAGTTTTTTGAATTATTAGGTATAGAGTGTTTAATAAGCTACAGGTCACTGAGCATACATAACTTCCAGCGTTTGAAAACACAAACTTTGATGCAGCCAAAGATTCTGCAGTGGAATGTTATCATTAAATATCCACGTGGGGTTCCTATCAAGTTCTGCAGTACAAATAACACCAGTGATGTCTGTGTCAAGTCTGTATGTTTGTCATTTATGACTGTGGTTCTGTTGGTGGAGACTCAGAACACGTGAACATATTCAACATATTAAATCGTTCAGGTCATAAAATGACTTTTTATTAGAAAACACTTAAGTAACTGAAGTAACTACAAAGCTCTATATTAATGCCTGGGCACAAATCCCTCCAAGTCACTTATATTGGCAGATCAATTCCCAATTATTGATCCTTCTGTTTTTATGTATGAAATTAAATAATTTCAATGATATAAATACCAACAACATTCTTATTGAAATGATTGATAAGGATACTATCAAGATGGCTGTCAGAGGTTTCTATCATGTTTCTTTCACGGCTCCGCAATCATTGTTTTTTAATCCTAACTGATGAAAATTAACAGCACAATAACAATGTTAGGGAAAGTGTGTATTAATTATGGAACGTGTGTATTATTTTAGAATAATTATTACTGTAAAGCCAATGGAATAATTAATAAAAAAAACGAATTTGTTGATACTTTAATATTTAGTTCATCTTCAGTAAATTATCTTGTCATTGAAAATAACAAAAACACAATCAATCTAAGGCTCCAAAAGCTGAACATCACTGAATGAAATTGTGTTCCTCGACAAAAACATATAAAATCAATTTTAGAGTAAATTGAAAATGTATTTCTGTCTGGGTATTTTGTCAATTTACAGAGTTTATAGAACACCCTGAGTAAGTCATTGAGGGAGGTTTGCTTGTTTGGTTGTAAATGAACATTACTTTATTTTCTGCGTAGCTCAAAAGCCCCTGAAGTTTCAGCTTCTGTAAGACGGTCGCCTCTGACCTCTGGTTGAAGTCAAGCTGCTGTGCTCGCCTGTTACACTCACTCTCAATGACTTGTCAAGTTTGGGCCTTACTTTGAAAACAAAAAGGAGAAATATAAGTAAAAAAAACTTGGTTGCCAAATGTTGGCGACCTCCCAACTCCCTCTCTGGACTTTGTTCACTCAGAGTTTTCGATTGCTTGATCCCACAGTGTGAAGGAATCAGTTATATAGGTTTGGTACTCACTCTCAATAAACCTGAAAAAAACTTTATAATGATATCCTGTCTTGGAGATGGGCTGGGTGGGCAGTCTATTTGTTTCCCCCCTTTTTTGTGGTGTTTTTATTATTCGTATAGTGTGTTTGTGTTGTGTTTTCACAATTTTTAATAGATGAAAAAAAAGATCACAAAAATACCTCTGCAGTCACAACAACCAAGACACACCCAGTTTCAGAGTTAGGGTAATTTGTTTAAAGATGCTGCATGTAAATTAAACCTTTAGCTTCTAATCCACAATTATCCTCAAAAAAGCATCTGCCACTGTGAAGTTCCAGTCATGACATTTCTGAGTGGAAGCTGCAGGTTCTGGATGATTCTGTGCACATTAATTATGAACAACCTGCAGTTTACAGTGAGAACTTACATGAGAGCATCTTTATAGTGGCAGACACATTTTAGAAAATTATTGTTTTAATGCAATTAGGCCTCAGTTTGTATATTTTATAATTTGAAGGTATTTCTCTCTCACTGACGATTAAAATCATCAAGTGCACCACATGTCTCTTTTCACAAAGACACAAGGTTTATCACTGCCATGTTGTACTTTAGTTATCTGTGTCAAGAGATTATTTTGTTGCTGAGGTATATTTCTTAAAATAAACATGGAATCGAGTCTCCGGTGCTTCAGTTTTTTTTTTGCATGTGTCGAGGTATTTGGGTGGCCCAGGTCAAAGGTAGACCACACAAGTTACTCAAGAAGATAACAGTAACAAAATGCAAATATTATGAGGATGACAAGATTGTTGGAGGCTGTGAGTGCAGAAAGAACGCGTTGCCCTACCAGGTCTCTCTGAGCTCTGGCTACCACTTCTGTGGAGGCTCCCTGATCTCCAGCACCTGGGTGGTGTCTGCTGCTCACTGCTACAAGTCGTAAGTGTGGACAATTACATTCAAAACCACTTGTTTAACTGTAATAACGGTTTCTCAAAACACATGACTTACACTTTGTTACCCATGTCCCTCTCTGTCAGCCGCGTCCAGCTGCGTCTTGGTGAGCACAACATTGCGGTCAACGAGGGCACCGAGCAGTTCATCAACTCTGCTAAGGTCATCCGTCATCCCAGATACAACAGCCGCAGCCTGGACAATGACATCATGCTGATCAAGCTTATCAAGCCCGCCACCCTGAACAGCTACGTCGGCCCTGTGTCCCTGCCCTCCACCTGTGCCAGCGCTGGCACCCGCTGTCTGATCTCTGGATGGGGCAACCTGAGCGGCTCTGGAAGTCAGTGAATCACTGCAGACACAACAGGAAAGGTTTTAGGTACATGATGGTGAAGGAGTACCAACTTATACTGGCCTTTTCTATTCCAGACAACTACCCTGACCTCCTCATGTGTATGGATGCCCCCATCCTGAGTGACAGTAGCTGCAGGAGCTCCTGGACAGATCACCTCCAACATGTTCTGTGCTGGATTCCTCAAGGGAGGCAAGGACTCCTGCCAGGTACCAGCTAAAGTCATCTTCACTGTTTCTTCAGGTGGACGTATCAAACCTGAGGACACCTCTGCTCACGTCTTGTTCTCTGTCCATGTCCTATCAGGGAGACTCCGGTGGCCCCCTGGTGTGCAACGGTGTGCTGCAGGGTGTGGTGTCTTGGGGCTACGGATGTGCCCAGAGGAACAAGCCAAGGTCTGCAACTACAACTCCTGGATCCACAGCACCATGTCCTCCAACTAAAGTTACTTCATAGTCAATTCTGCTCCTCCCTTTCATAAATAAAAAAAAAAATCTAACTATTATGAGCCTCCTAGTATTAAATATGACTTACTGTACTTAAAATGTTAATTCACGATATATTTCTCTAAAAGATCGATTTATAAAAACATTTTCTCGTCTTAAAATTTAACATAATTTCATCACTAGAGATTTCAGCATTAGCAGCTGCAGCATCTCAAGGCTTCCTCAAATGTGGAGCAAAGGTGTTTCACTTCATGTTGACACATTATTGCCTAGAAATTACACAAACAATCGCAGATTAATACAAAAGTGACCTTTAATGTTTTTAAGACAAACTGTAGATAAACTATATACAACATATAAGCATGAAAAAGCAGTAGTGAAGAACAATGGCTGTTTGACAGAACTTGGTGCTGAAAGTGTGGAAGGTTTGTAATAGAAATTTAGCATCATTTGATTTCAGCCAACACATCACAAATCCACAGCATCACAAACCCTTTGACAAACATGCGCATGATGAGTGCGACACTGACATTAAAAATGTTAACACAAAAGCAGCCGCATGTCCCTCAACAGGAAAACTCATTTGGAATTGGTTAAACGTGCTCTCTGAAACATTTTAGCTACAGTTTGACTTACAGATCAGAAAATTGATATTAAATCTTCAGAAGTAAATTTGTCGGTAAATTGATGAAATGAATTTGAAATTAAATGGACCATTCAAATGATTGCTCATAATATTGAATAACTTCATGAAAAACTTGATTTTGCAGTTACAACAACTTTTAATTAAAGAAACTCAAGGAGTTTATAAATAGATTCAGTCTGAAATCTGGTCAGTGGTGGTTTGCAAACTGACTTGGGAGTGAAAATAAAAAAGTTGGTACAATGAGTCAGGGCAACAAGATAATACACAAATTCAAAGTGCTTGAACTATTTTTTTTACTGAGGTTTTATGTTCGGACATTCACAAATGTTATAATTCCTGTTGAAATGTTATTTAGCCAATCGCATGAATGAAGGGATGCTTCTTTCAAAGAAAAGAAAAACCAAAGTAAGCGTAGTGGCTTCAGTGTCAAGTTGAAAATGTAGTCTCATTCTTCTATGGTACATTCAGGGCCTGATCTACTAAGATCCCAAATAAAGAGTGACACTGTGCCGATTAGCATTGGGAGGAATAGATTCAAATAATTTAATTTTACACACGCATTGTGATTAACCAAAGGCAGAAAATAATTTGGCCTATTGTGAATGAGTCTATATTGAATTAGTTTGAAAGGTAGGTGCTAATCGGCACAGCGATGAGCACAGATGGCTGCAGTAATTGTGGTGAGGAGGAGACAGCATGGAAGGAGTTATATCGTTTTATTTGACGAGGTTTTATGATGAGCTTTTTTATCTTTTGCTCTTCTTATTTCATGTTATCTTCTTATTTCCTGTTATCTTTCCTGTACTCTATCGTAATTTCATCGGTTATTCTTTACACCGCGTTCCACATTATTATGCAAATTGGATTTAAGGGTCATAAACATTCATTTTTTAGTTTTTGAATTAAACTCATGGAAGGTATTGTGTCTCAGGGCTATTTGGATGATTGAAATCAATCTCAGACACCTGTGATAATTAGTTTTCCAGGTGAGCCCAATCAAAGGAAAAATACTTAAGAAGGATGTTCCACATTATTAAGCAAGCTACATGTTTCAGGCAAAATGGGGAAGAAAAAGGATCTCTCTGCTGCTGAAAAGCAGCAAATAGTGCAATACCTTGGTCAAGGTATCACAACATTGGATATTTCCAAAAGAATTGCGCGTGATCATCAGACGGTGAAGAAATTTGTCACTGATTCACAGCACAAGTGGGTTCGTTCAGACAAAGGCAAAATAAGGAAGATTTCTGCCAAACAAATGCGTAGGGTTAAGAGAGCAGCCACTAAAATGCCATTGAATAGCAGCAAACAGGTGTTTGAAGCCGCTGGTGCCTCTGGAGTCTCGCGAACTTCAAGATGTAGGATGCTCAAGAGGTTTGCAAGTGTCCTTAAACCTGTTATTCGGCCACCCCTAAACCAAGCTCACAAGCAAAAAAGGTTGCAGTGGGCTCAGGACTACATGAAGACTAACTTCCAAACTATTTTGTTTACGGATGAGTGCCGTGCAACCCTTGATGGTCCTGATGGATGGAGTAGAGGATGGTTGGTGAATGGCCACCATGTCCCAACAAGGCTGAGATGTCAACAAGGAGGTGGCGGAGTCATGTTTTGGGCCGGAATCATGGGGAGAGAGCTGGTAGGCCCCTTCAGGGTCCCTGACGGTGTGAAAATGACCTCGGCAAAGTACGTAGAGTTTCTAACTGACCACTTTCTTCCGTGGTACAAAAAGAAGAACCGTGCCTTCCGAAGCAAAATCATATTCATGCATGACAATGCACCATCTCATGCTGCAAAGAATACCTCTGGGGCATTGGGTGCTATGGGCATAAAAGGAGAGAAACTCATGGTGTGGCACCCATCTTCCCCTGACCTTAACCCTATTGAGAACTTTTGGAGCATCATCAAGCAAAATATCTATGTGGGTGGAAGGCAGTTCACATCCAAGCAGGTGCTCTGGGAGGCTATTATGGCATCCTGCAAAGACATTAAACCAGAAACTATCAAAGAACTCACAAGTTCAATGGATGCAAGAATTGTGAAGGTGATATCAAAGAAGGGGTCCTATGTTAACATGTAACTTGACCTGTTAAGATGTTTTTGATTAAAACTTTTTTTGATTTCAGTAAGTATGACCTCTTAATGCTGCAAATTCAACAAATGACAATTTTTAGTTCTTTACAACCTATAAAATATCTTGAAACTTTGAAACTCAGAAACTCTGCATAATAATTTGCAACACTCCATTTTGAGTTTTTCATTTTTGAAAAAAATACTGTTATCATTGGGAGGTTTGTTCAATAAAATTTGAATTATACTCTAACAGTTGATGACTTGAAAATTATACTGACTGGCTGTGCATTACTATTTAGGAAAATCTGAGCAAAGTGTAATTTGCATAATAATGTGGAACGCGGTGTATGTTTCACCCACAGCATTTTCTTTATTCGCATTTCCTTGAGTTATATTAACATTTCTTTGCTGTAGCTCAGCAACACGTTTGTTTGTCTCATCCACTAACACCTCCCATTCCATGGCATTCAAGTTCGCTTTGCACTTTCGTTCAATCTGCTCCCGTAATGATCCAGGGCGGAAACCAGTAACTCGAGAAAAACCCTAATCTAAATAATACTGCCTCTTAGTGCTGCTCGATTAATCAAAATTAAATCGTGATTACGATTATGGGGTCAAACGATCTCTAAACTACTATAATCGAGTTGAAACGATTATTTGGAAGAGACGCGCATGCGCAATTCAGTCCTTCCTCCAAAGCATTCAGCGGCCCAGCTGACTGGCTCTCACTCTCAAGCAGCTGTAAAGTGAAGGTGAAGGAGGCGAGTTGTGTGTGTGGTGACCGGCTGTGAAAAAAACAGCGCGAGTGGAAAAGCAGGGAGGGCAGCAGCAGACCATGTAGCGGCCGCGCCGCACACCACTATTCTCAAGCGCGCTCCCGCCTGGCTGTTCAGACCGGTCCGACCATATCTATGGGTCAGACCGGACCCGCATTTCTCCGCGCCGGTCAGTCGGTCATAGAGTGTTAGGGTTGCCATCATTAAGGGTTTGAATAACCGGGCACCGATATCCTGGTTTCACGGATGAATAAGACACGCAGCCGACATCGGTATTTACCGGAACTGGAAGTGATTAAAAAAAATAAAGCATAGACTTCAGAATAAGGGCACATATTAATAATCGTTTAAATAATGGTGATTTTGATATTGTCCATAAATAATCGTGATTATGATTTTTTCGATAATAGAGCAGCCCTACTGCCTCTAACATGTTTGCACCTGTTATCATTTACGCAATTATGTTTAGTAGATCACCGGCAATACGCCCACCAACCGAATTTGCAGTCTGTTATAATCACACGCAATTAAGCACTGCTTATTTGGGAGCTTAGTAGGTCAGGCCCTAAATGTAGACGCCGTCACAATCGCCGCAATTATTTTCAGGCTTTGTTAATCACAGTGTGTGTGCTAAATTATCATAATATTTTGCTCACTCAGGTAGAAATGCCTGATACTGCATATTCATTAAGGCAAACGTACTAAATGGAGAGTGTGTGTTATTCTAAATGCAATCCTCAGTGCGCATCGTTGGCAGACCAGCTTGCAGTCTCTTTTGTGGGTAAAATAAAGTTTACACACGTTTTTACACTAAACTTTTAGTAGATCAGGCCCTCAGTGCATATCTTCAAAATGGAAACTTGTCATATGATTAGTTTAAAATAGTTTCCAGGTATTTAAGTGCCATATTTTGTTTTTTTTCCACTGTATTAACAAATAGTACGAGGAATTGCATCTTTGTATGCATGGTCTTACACCTGGCCTCTAGCATGCTGTAAATAGTGCTGATAAAGGTCTGAAATGGCAGGATAGGCCTTACCACACACAGCGCACTGAATACCATCTGAAGACCCATCATTTGATTTGCTGGCATTTTGGGCCGTGCATCTTTTCACAGTTCTAAACGGTGTAATGTGTTTTCCAAGTGGATTTCCATCTTGTCTGTCATGGCTGGTTTCTCTGTCTTGGATTGAGTGCATGGTGCTGGGACACGGGGACGCTTCACCCGAATCTACACCCGGATTTTCGACAAGAGAAATCACGGGCACTAGATGTGATTCTGGAGGAAGTGGATCTGGATACTTGAAAGAGGTTCCCAGAGGAGAAAAGCTGTCCTCAAGTTCATGTACCGTTGCAATATAGTCGTTAGTAGAAGGGGCAAACGTTTTCTTGTTTGCTTGTGGACTATGTTCATCTGATAAATCGTATACATCAAAAGCAGCGTCCTTGTGCGTGTCTTGCGATGCTGAATGGCAAAGCTGGTGACTGAACAGCAAGTCCAGAGTCTTAAAGCTGCACCTGCATTGCTCACATTGATAAGGCAGAAACACTTTCTTAGGCCTGAACTGAACCCACTGGAACTCCTGGTGCTCGCTCATGTGTTTCTTGTAAGGCTCTGCAAACCGAAAGCCTCGCCCGCACTGAGGACAAGTGAAGCGGCCGTGTCTCTGTCTGTGGATTCGCTGGTGACGCCACAGTTTTCTCCAGTTTTGTAGCGTCTTACCGCAGCAGGTACAGGTGTACCTCTGACCCGGGGCGTGCGTGAGCATGTGGGCTCGGAGTCTGCCCATGTGTCTGAACTGTCGCCCGCAGCTCGGACACAGATATTTCCTGGGGTCGGATCGGTTGTCCAGTTCGTTTAACTTGGACACGAGGTGCGAGAGCTGGTGGGCCGGTACGACTGACTGGAACGGTTTCTTTCGGTCAGCGACGCGTTTCTTGTGGATCGTCTGTGGTCGTTTTGTCCGTGTTCCGCATATTGCAGCAGTGATGGGAGAAACCGAGTAGTGTGCTGACGAACACCTCAGAGCAGGCACTGTGTACTGTATCAGGGACATTCTGTCTTCCTCCTTTACACCAGACCTGGAGGCGTTTCTCTCTCTGCACTGGTTGCGATGGGTGTTAAATTCAGACATTACACCAAACAGCTTGTCACAAAACAAGCAGCGGTAAAGCTTGGCACCAGTGTGGGCTTTCATGTGACTGTTGAACTCCTGCAAATGGTCAAAAATATTCTTGCAGATGTGGCACGTGTACGTCAGTGAAGACCTTGCACGTCTGTTGGGTTCTGAGTCGTCGTTTCCTCCCGTGGGTCGACACGTGTGATTTTTTGCATTGCTGTAATGAGTGAATGATTTTTCACAGAGTGTGCAGTTGTAACGCTTCACAGACCAGTGCGTGAGCTCGTGAACGCGGAGGAAATAAGCCTGACCGAAAGCTTTGGCACATATATCACACTTATAAGGCTTCTCCCCCGTGTGGACACGCACATGTCTTACAAGCGCGGACTGGAAGGGGAACGTTTTACCACAGTACTGACACACTTTCCTTTGTTTCTTCCCCGGGGAAACTGGTGTCTGAGGTGCCTGGCCATTTTCATGGTCAACCCCTCTGCTCTTTATTTCAGATTTTTCATTCTCGGATTCCTGGGCCAGCTCTTGTGCGTGCATCTCCATATGAGACGTGTACTCTGAGCAGGAGAATTTGATCTTGCAAAATGGGCATTTTTGGTAAATGTTGCTCTTTCTGTGGGTCTTGAGATGCAGATTTAAGTTGGAATTTTTGGTAAAACCTTTGCCACACTCGGAACACTTGAACGGTCTCTCTCCCGTGTGAATCCGTTGATGGATGACGAACTGGGACTGAAATTTAAATACACGACCACAGTAGCCGCACTTCATCAGAGTTTTGCCTCCTCTTTTAATGTAGATGACATTTGCGTCATCCTCTAACTTGGCCTCCTTATCCACGTCTGCACAGTCTTCTGTGAGTTGGGTGTCGGTGCTGCCTTCATGGCCCTCAACGACTTGCTCGCTCTTTATCAACACGTTACTTACTCTCCTCCTCCTCTTTCCGCCTCTCTTGCGCCTTAACATGTTTTGCTGACTGTTCGGACCCTTGGATTTAAGTGTGGTGGGGGCACTGTGTTGTGAAGATTTAGGGCTGTTTGGCTCTGACACAAGATTTAAATGATCCAGCTCCGCCTCTATGTTCTCAGTTTTAACAGCAGGGCGGCTGCCGACAAGTTTTGGTGATTGCTCTGTAGACAATACAACATCAGGGCTGGACAGCTCTGTACTCTGCAGGTTTGTGTCCTTTGGAGAGTCAGGACTGCTCAGTGAGTAAGCCTTGCCACTGTCAGTGATGCCCACTATATTATTCAGACTGTGTAAATCCTTTGAGGGAATAACTTCAGGCTCAGCTGCAGCCTGGGAACGCAGTCTCCTTTGCGGTACTGCTACAGCTTTTTGCTCTGTCTGTTGCTCTCCTGTTCTTGACTGCGGGGAGAACTGATGTTCCCGTGTGTCTGCTTCAGTCTGTTGTTTGTCAGTGTTAAGTTCCACCTGCTTATTTGTCTCCGCTCTCCCCCCACACAGCCACACAGGCACAGTGTTGTTGCCCATTACTGCCGAGACCTCCTGGGAACCCTCCAGTCTGGACAGTTTAGCTGGAACCTGCTGATCAGCCAGTTTACTCCTTCTTCTTTTAACAGCTTGTAAATTTGATGCATCAGATCCAGTAAGTTCATCTTGCGTGCAAGGCTCCCCCTCTCCTCTACTCCTCAGCCTCCTTGCAGGACCGCCAGGGGTATTGTCCTCAGCTTCCTCAGTAAAGATGTTTTTAAAAGCTGTAATTTGGGCTCTTTTTGGCCGTCCTCTTCTCTTTCTCAACACAGGCACATCGTCTTCTACTTTACCATCACAGACAGTATGAGGAGCAGAATAATTGATTAAGGGATTGTCTACAGTGTGAGGCACATCACCACTGGTGTGGTTTTCCAAACTTGCTGGCAATGGTATTGTCGTGCTGATCTCCTCGTGCTGAACTGCATCAACACCAGCAGTATGTGGATTGTTTTTGTCCGCCGCAGTCAACCGCGTTTTAATTTTACGGGCGCGCCTGTGTTTTTTGCAGACCTCCACAGTCTGTTTGTGAGTGTCTGTTGTTGAGCTGCACACGATCGCAGCAGCCATTGCTTCCATCCCTACCTGTGAGGGCATGTCCGCAGCCTGCTGACTATTAGCTCTGCTGCCTGTTTCAGAGTGAACGTGGCCGTCAGACTCCAGAGTCCACGATGAGTGGGACTCAGGGGCAGTTTGACTCGGCTCTGTCGCCTTCATTTCCTCTCTCCAACTGGAGTCCAGGTCTTCATCCCTGCATCTCTTATCCTCAGGTATCTGTGGAAGAATGTAGAAACGGTATGTGTCTTAGAATATATATAAATACACACAATAAGATAATTCATGCTAATAAAAGGAGAAAGTATTACAAATTGAGAGCCCAAATTTAGAACAAAATCCCATGTTTGAAAACTATAAATATGATAATAAAAAAGTTATCATGTAAATAACTATACATCATCAAAGCATAAACTATATCAATGAACTTTAATTTAAATATATGAAAAGCCTTTAAATGTCAAAAGACCTACACAAACACAAGATCCTTCACGTTTTAAAAGCAGAAGATTCAGGCTCTAACAGAGGGCCAAACTTTCGGAGCGTTATGCACGTTTCCTTTTCTCTCTCGCTACCTGCTTGCAGTCCGAAGGAGCATGAATGGAACTGCACGGACGAGCTGTCACAGACGTTAGGTCAGAGACGGTATTTCGGTCACTGCTTCCTCTGCTGAAGGACATTTTACTCCCCATGTCCAAAGTCTGTGGATTGAAGTTACAAGAAGGTTGGAACGCAAAAAATATATTCCTACAGCAAAATGTTATCACGTCACATGGTCTGCATTCAAATATTAATAAATATTCCCTGAAATATCACAGCTGGGGATAAACTGCTTGCTCTGCACACTGGTCACTATAACAAGAGGTGTGAGGCAGGGAGTTCATTTGCCGGATTCAAACCAGTGTTTAAAGTGTTTGCACTGAAGCGTGATGCCAATCTGAACTAGACAGAGGCCTGATGTAAATAATCCCTGGATAAATTTATAACTTCTTCATATGCGTTTCTTTTTGAGACTATTGTTTTAGCAAAAATGGCAAGATTGGATTTATTAATACAAACCTGAATTTCTCTACTTGTTTTCACTTTCTTGCAAGCAAATTTATGATTCAGTTTGATATTAATATAGTTCTTTCACATTTATGAAATATTTAGTCTTTCTTTAGAAAGTCTTTTTTAGATCTAGCTAAAAACTCCACTTATTTCCGCATTGGAATATTTCAATCTCAATGAAACTCAGATAGTTAAGTAAATTAAATATGTTATATTAGAAGTTCATCATTTTGAAAAGCTAATTCTTAAATAACAAAGGCTGTAACATTATATTCAGTAGTTTTACTCCATAGGTAGATATCTGTACAAGGTCTTCTATTTGGATCCTGTTACCCATTGGGTTCAGTGAGTTTTTAACAGCTGGGTTAAGCATTAATCTTAGTTTCTTGGTTAAAAATGTTGATGTTTTTTCACTATTTTAAACTTTGCTGAATTACATTTTGACATTGTCAGCTGCTTGCATTAGAAAACAGTAAAGCAAGTCTGGGCTAATCCCACCTGAAACAGGTCTAGGCAGATGAGTGAAAAAGGGGTTTCTGCAGATGTTGGAGCGAGCTCTGTAATTTCAGTTATCTGTGAATCTACCCTCGTTTTTGTTGTGCAAGCTGTAAGGTCTGTGCTTTCTCTCTATTTATGATCCTCAGCCAGCGATGCGGTTTGCTTTTGGGATGCTAGTTGCAGCACTGTTTCAGTAGAAAGATTTATCTGACCAAAAAGCAGCTGTGATGCAGGCAAACTGTGGCATCAACTGTCAATTTAGAACATCCACTTCTCTACTTCCTGCTCAGTTCTCAACAAGCCAAACACGAAATCCGACCAACTAAACCATCACAGGCTATAACCTGCACAATGCCTGAGCGCAATGAAAACCAGGTTCAATAGATTCACACAGAGACACAAAACCTTGAAGACAACATGAAATAATATCTACCCGTGAAATAATACCACTGTATGTAATATGATAATAATAATTAAATGGAGTGAAAAGATCTGTCCATCCATCAATCCATTATCTATACTTCTCATCCTTTGAGGGTTGCTGGGAGGTTCGAGCTAATCCCAGTTGACGGCAAGTGAGAGGCAGGCTAGTGCATCACAGGGTCAACACATAGAGACAAACAACCATTTACACCTACGGTCAAATTAAAGTCTACAATGAATCTACCCAACTCCAATCTGCATGTGTTTGGGCTGTGGGAGGAAGGTACCCGGTGAAAACCCGCGCAGGCACAGGGAGAACATGCAAACTCCTCACAGACAACCCAGGATTTGAACCGGGAAAGCATGATCTTCGAAAAAGTCAATGAACAAACAGAAGAATAAACACCTCACAGATGTGACAGAACTGGATTAAACACCGAATCAACATTTGGGTGCAAGAAAATGAAAACAAGTGGCAGCTAGGTTTTGGAAAAGATTTTGGTTTTAAGGAATTTTATCCCTTTAAAATAACTCTGCACATTAACTTCAGGGTTTCTTAGATTTTGAGTACACATTGAAAATCGATCCAGTAAAACATAAGCAAAGATTCACATTATACTAAGCTCCCAAGTTCTAAAATATAACTTTTAAGATGTTTATGGAGTAGAGCTATGCCCAGAATTTTAATATAAGATTTTGCTATTATTAAATTTGTTATGATTGACTGAGAGATTGTCTGGTATGAACTGGGAAACGTTTAGTTGTGTATGGCATTGATCTGATCACAAGTTACACACATTTAAAGTTCCCACATGAACCAGTGCCGAACCTGACAACACAATGTGTACCTGTGTAGTCTGGTGCAGTTTGCAAAGCAATACAGACACAATACAGAGCAAATGCACACTGGGTTATAATGATCCTGTCTGTTACATGTCCTACGTTCTTCATCTCATGCTCACACAACGACAACGTAGCTTTTGAGTATGATTACAAAACCTGACAAACACAACAGAGTGTAATTGAAAACTCCATTAATCTGACAGCTACAGCCATCACTGCTGATTAAAGCCTTCAACACCAAAGTATCAACGGAGCCGCTATCTATCGTTAGGCCTGATGCTAGCTGCGCTTATTAAACAGCACCGGCCACACGGAACAACCCGTTAGACACAATGTCAGCTCCCGTGTGTCTGTTCACGCAGTTCAAACATGCGTGGGCTATCCCTGGACCTTGGTGCGCACACGGGCGGAAGTAAACACAAAGTGCTTGCCTGATAAGGAGAGTCGGGGCTGCGGGTCTCTGCGTAACCATGCACTGGCCGCTGCTGCACTGGCTAGCGACTGGCTAGCTCAAGTTAGCTCATGTGTGCTGTGCTGTGTCGGTACTGGGCTTTCCTTGAAAACCACCGGACGTGCCTGGACCCGGGAGTTGTTCGCGTAAGCCCGGTGTTCTCTCGTGGCCTCAGGGCGAGCAGCGGCAGCGGCACGGTCGACATTCAGACATGAAGCAGAGAGAGGAGAACATCACGCGGAGAACAGCGAGCTTGTTTCAGGGCTGTGGGAAGTTTCCGCTTCGCTGCAGGTCGGATTTTAAATGTGTCAAAGCGAACGAGATTTAGTTGGAATCACAACTCGTGTAGTTTTTTTGAGAAGGACTTTGAGGCTTCGGAGCGTGTTTTCTCCCGATGTGGTCTTCATGTCAGAGTTGGCTCCAATCAAAAGAGATGAGGATACCTCCTCTGGATATTATTCTTTATTATTGTTTTTTAAATAAATAACCCGAATGAAACACTTAATACACTGATATATCATTCGATACTAATTAGAAAAATTAAGATAAAATAAAAGTGGATCCCCATATCATGAGATATTTGCAAATTATCCTCACTGCATGGCAGACAAAATGCCCTTAAACATTTTTCTCTACTGGAATTGTTTATTCTGATTGAATAAAGCCTATAAAGATTATATATTTGATCCATTTATCTAACTTTTGCTGGCGTTTTTCTTTTCCCCTCCTTAATACTGCATCGACACCAGTGCAAATCTAGATACATGAATATGTCTTTAAGGTTCATATTAGTAATAGTTGTTTTCAATAAACCAAAAATAAATAAAAGAGGCAAAATGGCAGAGAACCTCCTTGGTAAGGGTTCTAAATGATTTTAAATTAACCTTTAAACCCTAACCCCCCTCGGAGGTCCAGTAGTGTAAAGGTTGGCAAACCATGAGTGTGTCTGTTAGTATTTATTTATGTATTTGTTGTGTTTGAGATGCAATGTTTATTTACATACACTTGGGTTACTGGAAATGTGATATGCACCAACGTTTGTGGATTTGACAGGGAGATAAACTACCAGAAATGTGCCTGACATGCCTCCAGGTTGCAGATGTTAGCAGAGCACCACCTGTGCAAACACCATCCACTCTCGTCTATGTGTTATTCAGACATAAGGTGCTTGCTTTCTTATTCTACTCAAAGTGCTGGAGATTACAAGCGCACAAACACACCTGAACACCACGTGCACAAATTCCCCAATAGAAGCTGAGGTTGGCGAGGACCGGTCCCTAGGATGTCTCTGATTGGCTTATCCTTATATCCCTTAACCAATCATCCAGTGAGGCAACTTGTACAAACCAATCATAGACAGGTAGAGGATATACCTCTTCGCCGATAGATATCGACCTCATCGGTCAGCACCGTAGTTTTTCTTTGAAATGGCCCCATCTGCTGGACGCCCAGATAATTGCGGAGCCACATTACGATACAATTGATGCATAGTTCTATATAAATGACTCAAATAACAATAATTACAGAAGTTTAGATCAGTACTTATACTATTTGTGGAATATAATACTATATATCGTAATATACATTTGCAGAAGAAACATTTATTTTACTGCCACCATATCAGACTCAATATACATCCAATCATGGCTTCCTTTTAGGATTTCACATCTGTTCTAACTGCCATAATATTTTGAAAGTCTTACATTTACTGTGCTTGTCATGCATTATAAACTGGACTTTCCTGTTGTATAACATATGTCATCAGTTCAGGTGTTTGCATAGCTCCTCGGTTAAAGTCACGATACATTCAGTCAATTGATCATGTGAATAATCTCCCCAATATCTTTTTTGCATTCACCCATACACACAAACACAGAATTTAAAAAATACAGTTTAATACAACATATAATGTATTCTTGAAGTTTCCAAAACTGGCAAGAACACAAGGTATCGTGGTCAGTTCCCAGTCACACAACACAATATCTGATCATACAAAAACATATTTTAAAAGCAAAGCGCAGTGCCTGGTTATCCCATCATATAAGGATGAACCATGCACAAACATTTAATAATGAGCAATGTTGATGTACATCTTCTATAACCATAGAGATACCAACTTCAGACTCTGTAGTTAATCCTGTTTACTGTTCTGAGGAGAGAGATCCAGCTCAAGATGCATGTTTGTACACAATCTTTGAAAATTGTTATTTGTGATAAACTTAAACTAGTGGATGCTGTTCAACCTAGAGGCTGCAATGTTCCTGTACTGGGTCCATCATTAACATAAAATGTAACATGCAAACTGGATGTAGCGCCTTAGTTTTGTCAAGTTTTAATAGGAACAGATGAGGTTACTTGGTAAATCATCTCAGCAGGTTTTTCTGGTCCACTTTCAACAATGTAACAATCATCGTCCATATCCACTCCCGTTTTCTTGTTCACAAGAACTTCATCTTGCTCTCTGCCCAGATCGACAGCCACAACTTGGCTTTTCTTCATGTTACCAGCAGCGGGGACCTGGAATCTTCTTTCACCATTCATCTGAATTGGAACCGGGCTTGTCCCTGGTGTCAAAATCTTTATTTTATATTGCTGTCTGCCAGCCGGGCCCTGCTGTGCCATAAACTCTCGTGCTCTTATGCACTTGTGCCTCTGAAGGAGCTGAGCAGATTCAAAAGGAAGATGGCAGACTCGACATTTGAACCCATTTGTTGTAGGGGACATCTGCGTAGGTTTGCTCGATGCAGCTGATGCAATGTTTGTGGGCATCTTTGTCTGCATGGAGTGAGGAATCCAGTGACTGCTTTTATTGGATGCACTCAGACTTGGACTCTGACTCTCAGATGGAAGGGAGACAGTGTTGTAAAGTTTGGATGTGCTAGGACTCCAAATCCTTGATTGCAGCGATGGAGTGACATGACGCCCCTGATCGCTTTTATGGTATTTTCTGATATCCTGGCGTTTTAATTGCAGGTTGGAAGGGACAAAAGGTCTCCGGACGCCTTTATTGGTTACAATGGAATACTGCCTTTTCACCTGTATAGAGGAACAAGCCTGCGGCCCCTGGGTAATCAGTTTCTGACTGTCCATACTGGCTTCCTTTGGCATCTTGAAACCAACCGGTCTCGCAGTAATGAGTCTCAATTTGGTAACATTGCTGGGCGAGTTACAGACATGGAAGCGAGGCACGAGTTTCTTGCTAGAGAGCAGCAGCCCACATCCTATACAGCCTGAAACTTTATCTGTGACGTGAGAGCCATGGTGGGTGATTAGAGACATTTTTGAGGAAAAACACTGCCCACATTTACCACAACCGTATGGCATTATCTTGTTAAACCGACGTGATGTTTTAAGCAAAACAACTGGCTGGTAAAGTGTCCAAAGATCCACCGTTGGTGCACCTACACCTGCAAAAACATTCTTCACGCCCTTTACAGAGCTGACAGACTTTTGGGGAAGGGACGCTTTTGACGCAGAGGGGTACAACTGAGGCACTTGTGAAATCTGTGCGGACTGCATGGGAACTTGTGGCTTATAAGCTGATTTAATGGGTACCTGCAGCATGGGCATCACTGCCAGTGATTTTGATGGCACAATGTTCAATTTCGGTGCCTCCCAGATGACGTCACCGGTCTGTAATCTGATCAGCTGCTCCTCCTCTGCTATGCGCTTCTCAATTCTGCGCTTTCTTATCGTTTCGTGGTCAAGGACTTGGTGCCCTGGTTCATGTGTCGTGCTGTGGTCTAACATGTCTGCGTACTTTGTATACTCAGTTCCACAGGAGCAGATGTGTGTTGAAGCAAGACACATATGTAGCTCCAGGGATCTCCGATCGGAAAATATTTGCTCACAGTTGAAGCAAAACCGTCCGGCATCCATCAAATCCCGGCCTAATCCATCCTCCAGGATATTTTGCAGTGATTGTTGCTCTCTCTCCATGATCAGGCTGGGCATGGATGTGTTCACTGATGACGTGCAGCCCTCTGAAGCTCCCTCCCTGCAAAGAGTATCATAATGTCATACTGAATGCAAACAGAAAAATTTACTTGAATATACCAAATATTAAATTCTGGAACACCCAACATGTTATTGGCAGCTGACACAATCTGACTCTGAGGACCAAGTTAACCTAACAGAGTTAACTGCATGCTTAGCCTAAACCAATATTTATTCCAATCCCTTATTGCCTCCTTGTACTATTTATCGTAATTTGCTCTTTATTCCCCTTTTAAAAAGTCCAAACTTCTGAGTCGAGTCCATGAACTCTACCGGGTATCATACACTTTCAAGCTAATGAAATACGCGTCGTATTAACCCGGCAAATGTATAGTTATAAGAGTTAGTTTCTATAAAACCTAATATTTGTAAAATAAATGAACTTGTCATGCTATATATGTGTTATTGTTGTTAATTTGCAGAGCGCGCGCTTGCCTTGCTAAGCTACAAGCCTATCATGCTAAAGTTAGCCTCCACTAGCTCATGGACAATAACGTTGGCTTACTTTCACATGGAAACCAAACTGGAGCCGTATCAACAGTCTGGTAGGTCCCCGCAGCAAACCGCAAACAGCTTGTCCATGGTCGCTAAGTGAGACGTTCCGAGTCGGGCCAAAATACCGCGTTTAGCCCGAGTGGCTGCAGCTAACCCATTAGCCACAGCAAAATACAGGAGGCCAGAAAAACGGAAACTCCTCGCTCCTCTTCTTCGGTTGGCGCACTTCTACAGGGAATCGTCACGAGATTGCCGCGCGACACCCCCACCTATCGACAGGAGGTGTCAGTTCACCTTGAATCTCATTAGTTATTAGTTACATTAGGTGAATTTAACCTCGACCCATGAGTCGGACACAGAAAGGACGATACGGTCAAAACATTGCATCTAGAATGAAATGTTTTATCAGTAATAAATTACACATTATTAGGGCCCGAGCATTGACAGACACTGACAGACTGTGAGGCCCTATTGAAATTAAAATGATTCTTATTTTTTTGGTTTCAGGCAAATGAATGGGCTTTTTGAGGGCTTTAACATGCTCAACTTACCAAAATTTGCAGAAAATTTGAAATTGATGAAAATTTACTTTTCATTTATTTTCTGTTATTTATAAATACTTATTATTTTTTTCATTTAATTTGTATTACCTCCTGCGCAGAAGTGGACGACGCACCTCCTGCGCAGAAGTAAACTGCGCTCATCTTGCGCAGAAGTGGACTGCGCACTGCGGATTCATTTATTTTAATTTGATTTTTTTGTTTTTAAATTTACATAGTGTAAGATATTTTGCAATGAATAGGAGGTTGAAGTCCTGCCAATTTAAGGGGTTTAGTATCTTGCCAGTGACAGATGGGAAAGAGTGGGGATTGAACCACCAACCTTCCTATTGGAGAATGACCACTCTATCCCCCCCCTAGGCCACATCGCTGATTGCTGGAGGCTAGATTGTGACCATATTATAAAGCTCTGGTGGTGGAGGTTGTGGGTCAATGTTATAAATATTGTCTTTGAATGTTAAAATGTATGGATGTGTGCTGATGTTTTTAATTAAAAGGCACTGATGATAATTATTATAAACCTCTTCTCAGTTAAATCATATGCTGATAATACTTGAGCCTTGAGCCTGAGAGTGAAATGCTCCTTCCTTATACCCACATGAAAGTGAGATTCAGAGCTGGATGCCTTATTTTATGTTACCTCAGATGGTGGCTCTGTGTGATGAATTATAGACAATAGGTTTAGGGCAGCCCACAGTGCATTTATTACAGATAATAATTGTGCACTGCCAAACCATTGAAGCGTGCCGTTCTGAAATGGAAAAAGAAACAGAAAACGGAGTTCATAGGCAACATTTTTGACATTGTGTCAACACTTTATTATGCATCACCACCATGCAAAATCACTGCTAAGAACTTGCTTCAAAATCAAACTAGATATATTTCACACATTTATGATTTTAGATTGGCTTGCCACTTTTTTTCACCCTCCAAAGTGACTGAGTAAAGTTTTCATACACTCAGAAAGTACATCAAGAGTGTGTAGGTTGCTGTGCAAGTCATGCACAGGTGCGTGAGAGCACTAACGCTAACAAAGGAAGCAAAGCCGAATGATCTATGATCGAACCCTATATTATTTTTCAGGCTGGTTTTAGCTCCTGAGCGAAGGCAGCGGGTTTAAACTCTTCTTTATGAGCAGATGATAGCGGATGACAAATCGATTATAAACATTTACAAATCTAAGGAAGATTTATTATGCGTTATACTCCCTCGCTATGCTTACAGCATACATTGTGCATTAAAACAACATACTTTGAACTTTCGTTACAGTTCTCTTGCTTACGATATATATGGATGTTTTATTATCCAGCAAAGACACTTCAGTCTTGACTGGGGAAACAACATACCCTCTTACTCGTGCCTATTTAGGCTTTCAGCACAGCAGATGGAGTTTCCTGAGTTGCCATGGAAACACAGATGTTCTACAGCACCTCCAGGGCTCTCCATGTTTGAACCTGACAGTTTATTCTTGTCCTTGGAGACAGTCTCACCTCAGCCTGCTGATCAGGAGCTGTGGCCCAAACTGTTTTGCATTTTGGCAAAGTATGCATCTAAACCTTGGGACAACAGTTTTCTCTTTTTGTTTGTCAGTGTAAAGGAATAATTGTGCAAAATTGGATTTAATTCAAGTAAATGAGGGGTGGCGTTACATTTCATTTGAGTCGAAAACTTGAGAAATGCGCAGACCAGTCAGCATCTCTAATTTAATAGTGTAATTTATCTTCTAAATGGTGCACACTGGGATATTTTTGAAAGCCCCCAATCATTATACAAGAAGGTAGTGTCAGTCAGACCCCAGTAAATAAACAGAGCATTTTTTGTTTTCGGTTTTATGGTTGCACACTTCTGTTTCAGGTATACTGGAGAAGAGTTGGATTAGTATAATGCCCTGGTACTGGCACACACTATCTAAAACATGTTGAATTCAGTTTAAATATTATTTAAATATTTTACACATCAATACTCTTACTTTAAATCCAACTCAACCTTGTGTGCAAGGTCAAATTGTGTAAGTTTATTGCCCTAGATCGCCTTAAAATCTGACGGACAATGCAAGGGGCAGCAATTAAACCCTGTTCCCCGAGCTCGCTGTGCAAAGTGTTATGGTGGAATACTTACTTATCCGATTTGCTGTGTGGAAATTGTGCAGATATGCAACATTTCATAATGCACAATTTTGACACTGGAACTGGAACTCCCTCAAGACACAGCCATAAGTACAAATAACTTATCAGGAGCCACTATCATATCACTCTTATCATTTGATATGCTTTATTGGTGCATTATTCCAAACTTTCATGAAAATGGCACCATCCACGTGACACAGCAAGTCTGGAGTTCTGCAGCAGTTGGTTACTTGCTAAATTAATTAATTATAGAGGAGCGTAGAGTTGTGAAGCTGCCTTTAATGATATCCCTCAGTAAATAACTGTAAATGGAATTACACATTAACAAACACATTACACCTGCCTATATATTTGAAATATTCTGAGCCATTTGAAGGGTTGGAAGAAATACTTAACCTTAAATTTACTCTCTGTAGAGAATAGTGTCTTGAGATTCCATGACAACATTTGTCAGTCAAGCTCTTAAATTTTCACTGTAAACTACATGTTGCAACTTTACCACAACCTGCAACTCTATATGTACTAGCCTTTCACCTGAAACCTGTGTCTAGCAGGTTAGAATCATAGAACTCTATAGAGCTGCATTAGTCAGGAACTTGGTTTTGTTCATTTTGATTGCTTTATCATAAGTCTACACTCCACAAGGTGGCATATACCTTTCTATTAATTCTATCAACAAAACAATTTTTGGGATAATTACAATTAGAGAAAAAAATATAATAGTGAGAAAGACATTAAGCCTCGATATCGGTACAAATTTTCAGGTTCATATAAAAACAAGCTCTACACGCACTGTAGAAAGACATTTTCCTCCATTGACCATTTACTTTTTGCCTTATTTAGTAAGACAAATGATCCCCTATGACACAAAACGATGTAATGTACACAATTGACAATCTGGTACGTTTAATAACACCAGGAACAATCACAAGCTACATCACAAACTCTGTGATAACATTTTCGATAACAAGTGCTATAACATTTACAGGCTAATGACACTAAGTGTTATAGGGATTATCAAAAATGTACAGTATATCAAAGCTTTTATTTTTACAGTGGTAAGCTACTATGCCACAGGAGTTGCTTAGAAAACAACATATGCAGCTGTAAAATTTCTCCTGGAAAGTAAAAACAAGAAAATCACAACTGGCAAATGTGGAGAAAAAATATGTGAAGATAATAATTCTATGCTAAGCACTTTGTTCCCATGTTAGACATTAAGTCAATGAAGTTAACATGTCAACTTTTCTTGTGTTGGGCTCTTAGTATCTCCAGCCATGATACGATGTACCCTCCGACGATGGTTTTTGAGTGATTTAAGGTTTGGGTATGTACCCTGACAGATGTCACAGCTATAGGATTCAGACTGTTTGTGAGTGAGCAGGTGTTTCTGCAAACCGTCCACTGTGCTGAACCAGCGGAGACAGACAGGGCAACGGACAGGCTTAATGGCAGGCTTGCAAGCCCCGCTCCTCTGGTGAAATATAAGACTGATAGTGTTCGGGAAGTCAGAGTTGCAGTGGGAACAGCGCTGGACTTTTGGCGGATTTGTGGGTAGATTTGGCACACGTGCACCTTTGCATCGGTTCCATGACACGTGCCTTCGAAGGGAACAGCGAGTGGCAAAAGTGTTGCCGCACCGTGTGCATCCGATCCGCTGCTTTTTGGAGGGGTTTGGAAGCATCTCTGGGCGCGGCTGCTTCTGTGGAGGCTTGGGAGGAGGTTGCTGCTGAAATCGAAGTAGCAGAGGCTGTGATCTTTGCGGTTGCAGTCCCTTTAGCAGCTGGTGATGAGGATGCATATGAATCTGCAAATGAACTTCATAGTCTGCCCAGGAATTAACAGTCTCTCCACAAGTTGGACATGTGTAGGATTCCTGGGCATGTTTCTGCAGATGCTCCAGGAGAAGCCTTGGAGATGTAAATCCGACCCCACACTCACATGTCACCCTCCTTGGAAGTACAGAGGGCAGTGACATGAAGCCCCAGTTGCCTCCATCAGCATCCTGTGTTTGACAATCTGCGGGACTGCCTGGCAAACCCTGCTTCGGCTGCTGCACAGTTCCTCTTTCCACATCAGGCACTGTTCGTTGTAACTGGCATTTCCTAGTGTGAACCATCATGTTGTCCTTGCGGTTAAAGTTCTTCCCACAGACAGAGCAAGAAAACATCGGTTTTGTACTGTTTGTATTTAGAGGAAAGGCACCGTGACTGACACCCTGGGCTACAGCCCCGAGTCCACGTGGCCTGAACCCACATAGCCGTAGATGGCGCCTCAAGGTAGATGCCCGGCTGTAGGTCTTCTGGCATCTGTTGCATGGGTAACGTTTAAAACCCTCTCGGACAAAAACGCGCAGGCTGGCAGGTGTTGTCTCTCCCTGTTTGACTGACACAGATGTGCTCACCTTCCTGTCATCAACAGCTTTCACTGCTGTATTGAGCATCTCCATTTCATCATCCAAGGGCACTGTCCACTGCCCTTTATTACCGTCATCACTGTTAACTGTATCCCAGATTGGTTCTTCTTCTTGCTGGAGTGAAGTCCCACACAGAGAGGTTTCTTTGTGCTGCTCCATCACTGGAGGTTTGGGGGAAAATGGTGAAAAGCGTTTTGCTGGAGGAGTCCAGGCCAACTGAGTGACTGCAGTGTGGTCTGAATTAGAAGACAATTCTACCTTGATACGACGGGTAACTTCTGTGCCCACAGCAATACTCTGAACTACTTCAGGCCCAGCTTTAACCTCTGTATTTGTTTTGGGTGTACTGTTTGATCTCAGTACTAGCATTTTCTGAGTGGGGGGATTGAATTGCTGAGACTGAGCTGACCCCTGACACTTGTGCATTTTGAGGTTCCACCTCCGTGCATAGCTGTGCTTGCACAAAGGACAATAGAAAACCTTTTTTGTGTTATTGAGCCTATGGAATGGCAGTATTTTTTGATCAAATGGAAACTTGCTTTTGCTTTTAGAACTTGAGGACTGTATGGTCTTGTTTCCCAACTGAGGGCATACATGATTGTCAGGTAAAGGTGGTCGCCCAATGATCAGCTGTTTGCAGCGACGACAACACTTAATCCTCTCTTTTTTGTGCAACAAATGATGCTCTGTCAGTCTGTCCAAGTTTTGAAAGACCCTACGACAGCGGCCACATTGATATGTCCCATATATGCCATTACTCCCAGGATCCATCAGCTTTTGCCGCGTTTCTAGAACCACGACCGGTGAGAAAGTCTTAGTCAGAGAGACAACCCTCTTCTTACTGGACTCAAGAATTCGGCTAATGGGTGGAGCTTTGGTCTTCATACCAGGTTTTGCAAGCAGTCGCCTCAACTGTGCAATAGAGGGATCATTGATTGAGGGCAATTCAGTTTTTGCTCCTGGTGTTATATCAACAGGGACAACTTCTTGTTTGAGGGTTACTGTGTGATCATTGTTATTCAGAGACTGACTAGATGGGAAGCGGCCAATGTACGCTGATGCCAGCAATTTCATAAGGGCGTTATTTTTGGGCAAACTCTCACCCTTTTCAGGGTCAAGAACAGAGTTTGTGTTGTCTTGGATATGCACATCTTGAGTCTCTGGTATTTCCTCCTTTGTGGCAGACATGTTGTCAAGTTGTTTCTCACAGTTATCTTGGGGGGGTCTACACTGGCCTTGAGAAGGCTTTGGGGTGGCAATGTCATCCCCCAAGCTAACATCTGTTTCATGGTCTTGTAATTTGGGCAGTTCGACGGGTGGGGACCTCGAGGTAGAGGGGCAATCAAGGCCTAAACCTGGCTGGGTTACAGTAGAACTGAATGACACTTGTTGGTTTGGAAAACCCTGATTGCCAATATGGTTATCCAGAAGCTGAATTTGAGAGACATGTGAACGCTTGTGTTCCAGCATTAAACTGAAGTCCAGAAACTCCTCTCCACAATCGCAAATATAAAAAGATGGTGAATGGCTCTCAGGCAAGAGTGGTGTTGGACCAGTCCGCTCACTGGACGAGTCCATACTCGGGAACAGTGTTTCTTGTGGGCTGATGACAGGCTGCTGAGGTGCGCCAGAGACCTTGGAGAGTGTATTTGCATGGGATGCCTGATGCACCAACAAGGAGGCTAGTCCAGTGAAGGTGGCTGAACACGCCACACAACGATACACTTTGGAGGACGAAGTATTTCCCTGTAAGCCAAGCATCCTGGGAGCTGAATGTACAAGACGATCCTAGTGTTCTGGTCAAGCGAGGAAGTTTCCTGTAAAACACACATAAAATGGTGTCAGTAATTGAAACTGACGATTTTCATGTTCATGAATATTCATTAAATGAATCTTTCCACTTGTTCTAATGACATACTTGTAGATGCGGAATCTTTGTGCTTATGCATTGATGTTAACAAGCAAGGTGGGAAGTGGGACAGATTACATTGCATTAAACCGCGTTTAAATTATTAAATAGCGTTTATCAGCATTCTGATGTAGAAAAAGTTCAATCATGAATCTTTTTACAATTTCAGATTAGAAGCACATGCACACAGACATTTACTGAATGATCTAATCACAAGGGGACGGCTTGAAAAAAATGTGTGACCACGCCCAAAACGTCTTGAAGAGGAATCTGAAATCTGATCACTCAGACCACATAAGGAGGTGGTCAGGGATGCGCATGCCCACATGACTTTAGTTATGTGAACCCAAATGTGTCCTAGGCTAAATACAATGCCTACAATACATTTTCAAAATACATCAAATTCTCTTACACTTATTGATGTTCCCCGTAAACTCATATATTTAAGGTCACCTCTACAATAGTAACACTGATTGCCACAAGTTTATGTTTCTATTTCCCCCCCAAATTATAAGCGCTCCTCTTGTACTCAGATCTCTCAGGATGGACGTTAACACCGGGTCTGAAAAGGGCCATGATCAGACTAGTTAAAACCAACATCATTCGGTCTTTGTGAATAGAAATGACACACCTAGGTATTTGCACACGACAGAGTTAGATGCCAGTATAGATGCATTCTGATGACAGGTCTGAATGAAAGTAGCCAGAGACAGATGTTAATGCCAGGTATGAACTGGGCCTATCTGAGGCAATAACACTGGAAGGGGATCAGAATAGTCAAGGGTCTGGAATAACTTCATAATTTGTGAAGATGACCACAGTAGGTATACCAAAGTAAATTGTCAAATCTACAAGTTTGTATAAACAGAAGGACTTCTGCAGGTATATCAGTAGAAAACAATTGGTGCTGCTGGATCAGTGTAAAATGATCCAGCCTTAAATCAAAGACCTGGGTGAAATCTGCAAGGGTGAGAATTCAATTTGAATAATTTCTCATCAGTTTCTCTAAGCCTCACAGATATTTAATAAACAATTATTTAGATATTGAAAAACAACATCTTGTTAGTGGGAATATTGACCAATCACTGGAGGCAGTGATTGATTAGAGCCATCATAAAACGTTTTTATCACATTTTTGTCTTTAGTGAAGATGTCAGCCATTTTGGAGCATTATTGGACCCCTCGCTTACTATACAGGACACATATGATACAACACTAAACCGGATGTTTGGTCAGTCGCCTAAAAAATGACCACAACATGCGCTTAGATCAGTAAACCATAAACACCGAGGTTCATTCGCGCTTCACGTTCGAATGACGACGAGTATCAGTGAGCCACCAAACACATGGACGGGACCACAACACAGCCCCGCAGCGAAGAAAATCAGGCAACACCACCAGTGGACACTGCGGATCTGAATGTGTGTTAGCTTGCTAATGGTGGGCTAAACAAAACAGTCATGGTGCTTCACTAAACAATACACACTTACGCAACGCACAAGCAGTACGGTTCTAACAAGCTAATTATCATAAGCTTCACTCAGCTAACCGACGTCTGCTAGCCCGGTGTCTGACCCCAGCACACAAACATCTCACAGGGGAAGCTAGAGAAATTGAATTAGGAGGAGGAGGATGAGGAGGAGGTGGCCGACTCCGTTCCCGGTGAAGGCCGAAGGAGGGAGGGAGAAGCAACGCTAGAGAGGCAGTTACCGTGACCTGTGAAGCGGCTTGAGCACAATACACAACGGCTCGCGTCTTCACGTACTCACCAGTCACAGGAGACTGAGCGATATCCTTCACGGTGGAGCCACAAGGGCTAAGCGGGAGGAGAAGCAATGGCTCCGCGCACATCTGCCCGTCCAGAGGCATCAATTCTCGGGGGTAGGTGAAAGGCGGTTGAGCTCGGCTCGGTGGAGACCAGACGTCATGCAGCTGTGGCAGGGGGAGAAGCACCGAGAGCTGCATCGGCTGCAGGCGCGGAGCGATACCGGCGCATGCGCAGTCAAATCGGGATGTACTCGTGTTACCTACCGCGGGGTCTGGAGCTGCGCCACGATGAGGTGCTGTGACTACAGTCGGTAATGCAGGTCACGTGAGACCCTGTCCCACATAGATCTGTAACTTATAAAATAAAGGCAAGATGCTGAAAAAAATACTGCAGTTTTTTCTAACGTCCTGCAACTACCTCTTTGCATGATCATAATTTGGTCATATTTCAGCATTTTTAGTTTTGTGTGCTGGGGATGCTAAAAGACACAAGACATTGTCTGTAATGTACCTGTAAGTCCATGAACTCTACATATCCCCGGTGAAAAAAATGTCCAACGGCAGACCTCACTCACTCTGTGACCTCATGAGCTAGTATATTTACTTAGTAGGGTAAAGTGAAGCTTATTTCCTAATGTTTTAAACATTAACAGAACCTGATTAGTCAGATAAGGGTTCAGGGCAAGAGGGAGCCGTTGGTTCCACTGCCTCTCTGATCATATTCCAAGTCAGACGCAGGCAGTTTCATTTATGTATATTATAAAAAAGGTTTGTGTATCAGGACACGCTTCACACATGGAATAAAAACATGATGGTGACCTTTGACAGAGAATACAGTTATTTTGTTTGGCTCAGCAGCTCGATGAATGCTACATGATTGGCTTATTGTGTGTTCCTTTTTTGTTGAGGCTCAATCGGTTCCAATCACATTATCTTACACAGCCTCTTCCATACAGGGACTTAGCCCAGCAGTACTCAAGGTAAAATCCAATAATACCATGTCAAAGATTCCATGTTAAGGGAATGCAGCACCAGCTAAGATGTACTCAAGAAAGAAGGCTCTGCCAGTTAAACAAATCAATCAATTTACTGATTTAATTTGGATTACCCATATGTATTAAGATTAGGTTTGCATCAGTGTTAAAGATGCTTGATGTTCATAATGAAAACATTTTCTTGCTAGGAGCAGTCGGTTGAAATTCAGCCATTGTGCTTGCAGGAAAACAGGTTATAACACACCCTGAGCAGCATAACTTCAGGGCAGACTGGTAATAATCAAATCAGGTTATTTTGCCAAATCAAGGCTCTGAAACTATTTACTGTTAAACCTGAACTCAGTTTGTCGGTAGCAGTAGTATTGACTTAATAAACAAGAGTTGTAAAGGATTTTTTTTATGGTTAAGGTACATTGTTAATTTGATTCTATTTCACCAAGTATGTATTGTCTTTTATATGGCCTCTCTGACCCAGTATGACAGTACATTAAGTCAGGAGTTTAATTAAATGAGCACCGATGTTATAATAGATACTCCTCTTTTCTACGAAAGTATTCATAGGACTCAAGGTTGAGATTGGAAGCTACATAGTCACTGGAGGAATGTCCGTAATATCCCTGCCAGAGGACACGCTAACATTCTTGGAAACAGCTAGAGACAACAATGGTTTGGCAAGTTGAACCAAGGTTTAGTGAACATTAATGGTATGCGGCCATTAAGACTTGTCAAGTTTATGTTTTCATGCTGGGACAGCTCAGATTTGGTGAGAACAATACAACTGAATTTGTTAAATGTCTATACCGCTCACCAGACTGGTCTCCCTGATCCATCTGGTAGAGAGAAAAAATATTTAAATTCTGGTTTTAAACACCCTGCAAGATTTCTCTCACACAAGTACTTTCATTCGTCATACTAATTCAGGTCTGTGATTTAGATCAATGCATCTTCACTTCGACCAATCATGTGATATGAGTTTGTGGAACTTCTTGAATCAACACTTCCTTCTACTGTTGGCCTCCTACGTGGAAAAGATTTAAACACACACAAATTGTTTTTCTACTTGTCTTTACTGAATTATTAACTTTAACTTTAAGAAAAGTCACAGCCTCATGTTGTGAAAAGGTTATTCAATAACTCGTCTTGGATATCAATAAAAGAAACGTATCAACATAAAAAATATATAGTAAACACAGGGAGATGGTAAACTGAAAATTACAAAAGTTTCCATAGTACATGAACAATCATACCATAGCAGCTAATTAAACAACCAGTTTTTAGACTATTTAACATATTGGCAACGAAACAGAAAAAAACAATTTCAGAATAAATGTCAAACGTCTGAAAGAAATGATCTTAGTTGATCAGAAATTCAATCCTATATCCAAGACATCAAAAAAATAATGCAGCATGGTTAATCAATGAATCTTAAAACAGCTTTACACAACCTCTGCATTAGATATTCAAACACTTTCCGGAATATACAAATCCCAATAGAACAAAAAATATAAACATATATATGTACACAATGTCAATAAACTTGGGAGACAATGTTCTGTCATAGCAACATAAGTCAAGAGTTTTATAAGTATCTAACAAGGGACAAAATTACAACCTGGCTCTAGTTTGTGGAGGAAGTGGAGGTACGCTAGGCATGAAGGGGATTTCAAGTTACTTTAGTTTTTCAAAGGAGAGATAAGGTAGATGGTATCTAACAATCTTTACTGAGAGGGACCAGCATGAGTCTGTTGGTGTTCGACCAGCAGGTGAGGAAAAGCAAAGGCTTTGTCACATTCTGTGCATTCATAAACAACTTCACCAACATGACTTTCTTGGTGCTGCTTGAGAAGAGACCACCGACTGAATGACTTGTAGCACATGTCACATCGGAAACCTCCCACTTCTTTTTCAGCATGCAGTCTCCTATGCAAAGATAGATCTTGCTCTGTACTGAATTCGCTCTGACATTGGGTGCATGCAAACCGTTTTGGAACTTCAGCCGATTTCATACCATGCCTTCGGACATGCTCTCTTAGGTACCGCTGAACTGCAAAGGTTTTTCCACAAATCTCACATTTGAATGGCCTCTCCTTTAGGTGAATTTTATTTTGATGCTCTAAGAGAACACTTTTGGAGGAGAACTGCATTGAGCAATGAGGGCAATTGAACAAGTCCTCTCCAGTAACGTCAACCTCCTCCTCTTCTGCTGCTGGTTGATAAGTTGGTGGAGTTGCCTCAACTGATGGATTGGAGTATTTGGACTCCTTCATCCCATGCAGTTGCTGGGAACAGTGGTGCTGAAGGAAAGTGTTGCTTCCCAAAAACCTCTGGCCACACTCTGTGCATTCAAATTCAGTTGCTGCTGTCAGGTGAGTTTGTTCATGTTCTTCAAGCTTGCGCCCAGATGGAAATTTCATTTTGCAAACTTTGCATTCAAATGTACTTTCAGGATGTATGGGGAAATGACCAATCAATTCAATGGCACTGCTAAAAGATTGACGGCAAACTGGACAAATGAAATTGTCTCTATCGTTATCTTCAGCGTTGCTTTTAATTGCTGCGGCGGGATCAATATGGGTTTTAAGATGGCTTAGGAAATGCTGAGGGGAAGACAAACTAGTGTTGCACTGATTACATGGATATTCACTTTTTGACAAAGATAAGTGATGAGTCTTCCTGTGCTTTTTCAAGTGAGATGCATGTAGATAGTATTTATCACAGTCTGAACAAGCGTATGGTCGCTCTGTGTCGGCCAGGCAGCCATGCTCTGAGAGCTGCTGTGGGTCTTTGAAGCACTCATTACAAACACCACAACGATATTTACGCTCTTTTGTGAATACTGAGGAGCTTTCTGAAGGTGAAGTAGAACTGCCCTGCTTTGCCCTCGAAACTGAAGGTGGGGGATGGTCGCTTGACTTGGAGTGGCTTTTCCGATGGTCAGCTCTGCTACTCTTGGAGAGAAACACCCGATTGCAAATATCACATGGAAAGCTCTCTTCACGGTGGGTGGTCATGTGTTCTGCTAACTGAGAGGATCCTGTGAAACTGCAGCCACACTTGGTACAACGGTATGGGCGACTCTTACCATGAGTATGCTTATGTTTACGCAACGCAAAGAGAGAAACAAATCCTCTACCGCATGCCTGACACTGAAATTCAGATTTGTGCATTCGTTGATGCTGCTGCAGCTGAGATGCCTGGAAAAAGCACCTTCCACATTCTTCACATTCATGTGGCTTTTCTCCCAGGTGACACCGTTGATGATCCTCCAGGCTTTCTGACGTTTGGAATGTCTTGCCACAGACATGACACGGAAAGTACGGTGCAGAGTCTGAATCACTGTCCTCACTGCCATTTTTTTCATCCTCATCACTTTCATCAGCTGTACTAATTTGATTGTTTGATTGTTGTTCAGTGATGCTCTTTTCTTGACAAGTACTTGCAAGTTCATTCTGCTCTCTTTGATGACTATCTCTATAGTGCCTTGATAGTGATTTTTTTGCTGAATATTTCTTGTGACAGAAACGGCATGAGAATCCATCAACTGGATGGTCTTCACTGCAATGATTAGATAAAGACTGTCTTGTCCAGAACCTTAGATTACAAAGTTTGCAAGCATAGGGTCTATTTGAGTCATGACATGTTCTGTGGATTTCGAGCTCAGCTGTGGTGGAGAATATCTGGGGGCAGTCAGGACAAGAGAAGTTGTGGTTGGTTTCATGAATCAACATGTGTCTTGTAAGATTTCCTGGATTAGAGCACACCCGTCCACATTTAGAACATGTAGTACGCTTTTTCGCTTGTTCCTTTCTTCCATGGTCTTCTAGGTGACTAATGAGCAGTAAGCCATCTGTGAAGCTCTCATCACACTCTGAACATTGGTACTGTTCAGGTTTCGTGTCTTTACTTGAGCTGCTTTGTAACTGATTTCCGTCCAAACCTTGTGGGGATTTTTCGATAAATTCCTCTTTGCAGGAAAAATTGGTTTGCAAAACCCCACTGCCAGTTGCTGTAGAGGCTTCTTGGAAAACTAGAACAGAGTCATCCAGGGCAAAGTCAATCTGTGCTTTCAGAGGGACCTCCATCGGTTGGGTTGCTTTGCTCTCTGAAATATGTTCTGATCTACATTTCCTGAAGTGACTACGGAGAAGATTTTTATTCCAGAATCCTTTCTTGCATATTGTACAGCTAAAAGGGTGCTCCATTGAGTGTACACGCAGATGACCAGTGAGTCCAGCTTTATTTACTAAGGACATATTGCACACTGGGCAGACAAATCCCCTATTTAGAGTTGAATCCAATTTGAAAGTAAACTTTGCAGAATCATTGAGCTTTTGGTCACAAGTCTCATCCAAAGGCTCTTCTTTGATCTTTGGAATATTTGACAGGTGATGTTGTAGGGGTGCCGTAGATGCTGGTGGAACCACTGTTTCAAGCTTGTGTGCATTTAAAAAATGCTCTTGTAGCTGTGAAAACAGCAAAAACCGAGAACTACAGTATGCACAAGAAAAGCCTTTTGGTGGGCTTTGCGAAGATGACTGTTTGCTTTGGCAAACTGTTGCTTTCGATAAAGGTGGTTTTGGGGTGCAGTTTGTTTTGTGATTCTCAAGATTGGCTTTAGAGAAAAATCCACCACATTTATCACAGAGCAATTTCTTTTGCTTTCCAATCTTGGTGCATTTTGGTAGATGACGCTGCACATAATCCTTCCTTATGAATCTCTCCCCGCAATAATCACAGGCAAAAGGCTTCTCTCCTGTATGCAGGCGGTTGTGCAAGGATAACTTCCAGTTTTTTTCAAAGGTACGGGGACAAAAGCTGCAAGCATATTTGTGCTTTTTGTTAAAACAGGGCATAATCCTCTGGATTCTTTGGTTTCTCGACACCTGAAAAGGTTCCATCACATTTTCTGCTGGATTCGTTCTAAGTGGTGGAGAAGCATTTGTTTCAGTGGGGACCTTTTTGCACTGCTTCTTTTTCTGATGCTTCTTCAGAGACGTTTCTTGAGCGAATGAAGAGCCACATCGTGTGCACTTGAATAATTTAGCAAGATGGAACATCTGGTTATGTCGGGAAAGTTTAGACTGATTTGGGAAGCTTCTTGAACAGACTTTGCATTCAAAAATCTCTTGTGTTTCAGAATGCTCAGTGCCAAACCTATTTTGCCAACCCTTGCCAACGTCCTCCAAACTGATTTTGGGAATACAGACTTCCAGTCGCCGCTTTTTCCCTCTACAACGAGTCTGATGTACTTTCAGATGATCATGCCTGGAAAAGCAGCTGTCACAGGCTTTACAGCGATAAGGATTCACTTCATTATGAGTCAAAATGTGACGTCTCAGGTTTCGTGGTTTCATGAAAGTCTTGGTGCAGAATCTACACTTTAACTCATTTTCACCTTCTGCTCTCCTCTGTGCCCCCACTCTGAAAGTTGGAATGGTTACTGTTTTTGCTACAGCATTACTTTTGACATTCGACAGCCCCTCTTTGTTAACTCCGTTACAGAAAGTTTCATGCTGCAAACACATGGTCTTAAGTCTATATCCAAGGCCACAGTGCATGCATCTGTAGGGTTGCACACCAGTATGTCTAAAAAGATGTCTCAAGAGAACTGATCTGTACTGGAACCTCTCTTTACAGTGAGTGCATTTAAACTGATGAAACTTGGATGCATTTGACTGAGGGAGTCTATCATGGAGTCTCTGGTTTCTCTGAGAAGTGCCTGTACTGATATCGTTAAGAGAGTCAGTGTTTAGCTCTGTAGGCACTCCACATTTCTTCTGATGTTGATTTATCTTGGTACGTCCATAGGCCTCGCCACATCTTGAGCATAGAACGAGTGTGTTTGTCTTATGGCCTCGTTGATGATTTTTCAGTCTAACCTTTCTACAAAATGTCCGTGGACAATGGGAACACTTGAATAGTCTCTTTGTCTCAATGTTAGACTCTGGAGTTCCAGTTTGAGGAGGAAAACATCCCTCGCTGTGATGTTTAAGGTACAAGTCACTCAAAAACCTTTCTCCACAGTTTCTGCAGGAGAGGGTTTTTTTCACAGTGTGTTGGACCATGTGTCGCAGCAAATTCCGACGACAAGCGAACCTGCGTTTGCAAAATGGACACGGATTTGACGACGACCTAGTTATGTGTGTAAGACAATGTTTTCTGAGTACTTGAGCATCATCAAATGTTTTTTTGCATAAGGAGCACTGCAATTGCACTAAAGTTCTTTCCTCAAGCTGGGATCCCTTCCTTTCTTTTGTTCTATGGGTTTCTAGATGCCTAAGAAGATATGCAGGAAACTCGAACTGTAGGTCGCAGTCTGGGCATTGAAGCTTTCCCCTTTTAAGATGTGAGCTTCTATGCTGAATAAGTTCTCCAATAGTTGGAAGAATCTTTTTGCAGACAGTGCATTGTATCCTCCTTTGGTGTACAACTTTATGACCAGTCAGATGGGTACATTTCTTGAATCCTTTTCCACATTCCAGACAGCGGTATGGTCTTTCACCCCGGTGAATGCGCTCATGTGACTTCAGTGACTGTGATGTGCCAAAATGTTTTCCACAAAATCTACAGCTCAGGGAAAGAGTGACATTATCTTCGATTGATGTTAAGCCATCCTCTCCCTCTTCAGCTTGTGTACTTCTTAGAGTTTCTGGTTTAGACATAGAGGACAAAAAGGAATTCCTGTATCTGAACATTTTGCCAGTGAGTTTAAACAACTCATGTTTCTTCATATGTCTGTATTTCCCAGAAGCATGACAAAAAACTGCAGGACAATGATTGCATTTGTGCAGTAGGGCAGTCTTGAAGGCTTTTGTAGCATGAGGTTTTTCTTTTTTCAGTTCATTGTCCTTTGACAGAGTTTTGTCCTTATTTTCATTAGATTGTGTTTTCTGCTCCATTCCCATTATCTTTCCTCCTTTTTTCTTTTCAACCGCTTGGAATGATTTTGCCCTCTCTATTGCGAGTTGAGAAAGACATTCTTTAAGGCAAACTGCCTGCCTAGTATGTCTTAATCGGTTGGATGGTAAAGTAAAGATAGTGTGGCATAAGGGACACGGATATTTATTGCCAACTTTTCCCTTGCCATTCAACACAAAGTCTCTAAGACAGTTACGCAAATGTCGAGCCCTGTTATAAGAGTACTTAAAAAGCCGTGGACAAAGAGGACATTTAAATTTTTTACTTATCTCAATCCCAGCTTTTTGAGTTCTCTCACCAATGGGTTTTGTGGTACACTGATTTAACGAAACTGTTAAACCCTTTCCCTTGTGTATGTTGTAGTAGTGCTTTTTGGCCTTCTTTGAACTTACAAAACCCTTACCACATAATCTGCACAGGTTGGTCTTGGAGATATCAACAAGCTTTACATAACAGTTGGGCAGATTTGTATATAGTTTATTCTGTACCAACTTCTTTTTGGGTCGTGTTTTAGTTTTGGGTGTTTCGGCAGATTTTGAAATTCTAAGCCTTGCACGTGAGCACCTACCAGATGTTCTCTTGTGTCTCCGTAGGGTACTACCTTGTGCGAAATATACACCACATTCATTGCATTTATATGGTGTTTTGCCAGTGTGAGTCCGCATATGGCTGATATACTGAGTAAATTTGGGAAATTTGAGATTGCACTTAATGCACCTGTGTTTGCCATGGCGTTTTACTATCTTCTTTAATCTGGAGTCAGAAGAGAGCTGAGGGCTTTTTTTTGTGACATCACACAGATGTTGTCTCGCTTGCTCATTCCTCATGAAATAGAGATTACAAGTTCCGCAAAAATGAAAATCGGGTACTGAATGACAACCATGATGGTGTTCAAATTGATGATCTATACTGGGGGTAGTGTGCTGGCAAGCTCTGCAATGATACATGTTGCTCATTCCATTTACTGACTCCAGGGCCTCCAATATTACGATGGGCTGCAGATGTTTTCTCAGTTGTCTCGAGGAGGTTAACTGAACTGTTTGTCCTTCTGGATGGTCTATGTTGTACCTGTCAGGTCTGGCCACTGTTACTGTATTTTTACTTGTGGCAAGTTTTGTGTCATCCATTTCAGATGAAGAGTCTTCTCCTGATAGAGGTTCACCGTACAGCATGCCAAGCATTGAGTCTTCCTCTGTGGATCTGTCAAGCTCTTCAATTGACTCCACTGCATTTTCATCAACACCTCCTCCTAGACTTTGATCCTGGGACTGATGCTGATCTGCAGAAGTGGTTGCATTTGTATTTTCTGCTGGACCTTTCTGCTCCATTTTCTGAGTGTTTGAGGCATGTGGTTGTGAACAGGATTCTACACTCTTAGAAACACTTTGCCCACTATGGAATTCACTCAGTTCATGAATAGCATCTTTCAAATCCGACACCTTGCTGACCATTGTTTCCGTAGATTGAGGGGTGTTTGACTCAATACCTTCATTCTTACAGGTAGTTTGTCTATTTTCATCATGACTGTCAGTGGAGTTGGAATTTGGTGGATTCTGCTCTTCAGAGATCTCAATTCCTATTGAAGCAGATTCTTTTGTTTCCATTTTCGAGTCTTGACTTTTGTCTTGCTTATCCTCTTTAATAATTCTATCTTGACTTTCTGTGGAATTAAGATTACCCAATTCCTCATTTTCTTTGTTTAATGATTCTGTTATTGTCTCTTTTGGTACTTCTTCTGTAGTCACAATATTGGGGGTAGAAGAAGTGGCCTGCTCTTCCTCATTGTCTTTTGGGCACTCTTCGATTCCATCGCCAGACACGTTTTCAAGGCCATTTATCAAGATGACTGGAGGATTTCCTAGTACGAGCTCTCCCTCAATATTATCCTCTTGTTTCTTATCTTTACAACCATCACCATCATTCCTATCCTCATTCCCTATATTTGCACCTCTGTGTGAAGAAGAGGATATATTATTGTGTCCTGTGTAAGATTTGAAGTTTTTTTCTGGACTTTCAACCTTCTCTTCTGGACACCTAACTAGGTTTTCTCCTGCTTTAACAATTGATGCATTTGGAAAATGTGCATTAATCTCTAACATGTCAGTACAAAGACTATCAGTTGGATGCATGATTCCAGTATCGGTGAACGGCCATTCTGGGGAGTGTTTCTCACCAAAATCAATTGCAGATTTTGGAGCCGGATCACTTGCCATGAATTTACAAGAGGGCCTATTTTCAATGACATCTGCATTCGAGCAGTTACTGACATCTGAGTAATCCTCAAGTAATGATGTAGCTAGGATTTCACAGTCTTGCTTGAGTTCTTGTAAATCTTTTTCAAGAGATGAAGGAAAAGTTCCTGATGTTGATAATCCGTCTGTGCCAAAGTCTGTGATTTCTCCAGTTCCACAACTCTGCAAATCCTTTTCCATTTGTTCTTTAACAGCTTGCCATTGCGTTTCTTCGTAGTATTTTTGATAAGCAAAGTCTGAATGAGAATTTTCAATACCGGGATTTGTGTTGATGTTTGAGTTGATGGCAGGGGCTTCATACGAGTCGGTGAAGTCATGTTCAATGAAGTTCTCCAAATGTTCTGCCTCTGATGTCCTTGGATCTGATGATAGTGGTGGGATGTTATGGAGGTACGAATCCCACCCTTGAGCCATTCTCTGCAGGGACCAGAAGATGGGCCTTATTTGACCCAATCCTGAAAACACAGAGAAGCATAGATTTATAAAAAAAAGTTACTTTAACAAATATAGTTAAGAAATGTAGACTAGAACGACAAATAAAATATCTGACCTTTTCTTCCATATGTAAGGACGGTCCAGATGATCTGAGTTAGAACTGAATGGAAATCTATAAAAAAAAAAGAATATATATTTTCTATTACTATGGACACATTACAAGATACCAAAACAAAAAAATTCTGCCTGTCCAAGCTAGGCTCAAGAAACACCTTGGGGACTTTGGGCTGAGACATGCATTGAACTCCAGAGATTCCCTGGACATTCTTCCAGAAGGGCTGTATTTGTGAAAATAACTTTCCCAGTGATAGCCTCTGGATATTCTGCCGACTACATCCAGCCAATCCCCTTGTATAAAGTCTGCAGAAAGTGCAGAGGAGCAGATCCAGGAGCAGCAGTAGATCCTCTGCTGGATTCACCGCGAGAGAGTGTACTCATGACATTTCTAACATGTGACAGATGCAAAAGCAAAAAGAATACAAACTTCTCAGGATGAAAAGTGGTGTCATACAGAAAGAAGCCACCAACTAAGATATCAAGAGAGCTTATGGCTGTATTTCTACTGTAAAGGGCATTTACTTGGTTAAAAAACTAAAAAAAAAAGTGGAAAAGCGATGTCATACACAGGTTGGGTTGACGCACGGAGCGTTTAAGTAGCAGCCAGCAGCAGCACACGTGCTAATGTTTTGGCAACTGTAGCCGTGCAAACCAGTACGTCAGGAGTGTGAGCGAGATAAGAATTTAAAAATTAAAACGTTAGCGAAAATTTGAGCGACATCGTGACCAAAGAAAACACCTAAACGGTCAAAGCCCAAGGCTCAAAAGATCAAGATTTCGTGGAAAAGAAGGGTCAGAGGAATTTGGAACATAAAATATTTGGGCTATTTAAAGTCCAACAAGAAGCAAAGTAGCGTGCAATGCAAATTGTGTCGAAAGCATTTTCCAATAACCACAGGTAAAACCACATATCTTTCTTACCATCTGAAGCAGAAATGTCAGAAGTAGTGATTTAATATCGTGATATACACTGCTCGAAAAAATTATTGGAGCACTTCATCGTCAAAGTAGAACATAAAATCAGTTAAACTTCAAGGATATCAACCTGTTTACTCAGGAAGCACAACTATTTGTGACTCAATGTAACCCGTTTTAGTGCAATTGAAAGTGACATGTGTAACGGAGATGCAAAAGTAAGACAAATCCCCAAAAGGGAATGGTTTTGCATGTTCTGCTACTGTCATTACTGGTAGCATGGGGAGGTACCTGCAGCACAATCTGGTTGCACAGGTCATCCAGCTCCTCCAGGATGGTACATCCATACGTACGTATGGATGTGATGATACGGGCATCAACACAGCAGCAGGACCGGTACCTTCTCCTTTGTGCAAGGTGGATCAAGAGGAGCACTGCAAGAGCCCTACAAAATGACCTGCAGCAGACTACTGTTGTGCATGTTTCTGACCAAACTGTCAAAATTAGACTCAATGAGGGTTGCATGAAGGTCCAACGTCCTCTAGTGGGACCTGTGCTCACAGCCCAGTACTGTGCAGCTTTATTGGCATTCGCCAGAAAACACCAGAATTAGCTCTCTTCCCAGATGAGAGCAGGTTCAGACTGAACCGCAGTGGTGAACGTTATGCTGCCTGAAACATCATCCAGCATGAACGGTTCATGTTTGGGTCAGTGATGGTCTGGGAAGGCTTATCCTTGAAGGGTTGCACAGACCTCCATGCCATGCCCAACGGTCCCCCGACTGCGGTTAGATACCAGGATGAAATCCTCAGAGGAATTGTCAGATCCCACTGGTGCAGTGGGCCCTGGGTTCCTCCAGGTGCATGACAATGCCCAACCTCATGTAGCCAGAGTGTGTAGGCAGTTGCTGGAGGATATAGGCCTTGATGCCATTGACCGGCCCTCACGTTCCCCTGACCTAAATCCAATTGAGCACCTATGGGACAGCACCAAGTACAGCCCAAGAAGGTCCAGGATTTCACCGATGCCCTGATCCAGGTCTGTTAGGAGATCCCCCAGGATACCATCCGCCGACTAATCAGGAGCATGCCCAGACGTTATTGGGAGGCCATACACAGTACTGAGTCACATTATAAGGTGCCGTTATGAAGGTCACACCAGTTGGATCAGCGCGTGATTATAATTTTTTATTTAGATTTTCTGTGTGGTTTTGAACCCTGCCCTCAATGGGTTGATGATTTTGGTTTCCAGTGGCCTTCGTTACATAATTTTGTTCTAAACAAATGATACAATGTACATCAGTAAAGACTTTCAACTTAAAAAATTCCTTCATCAAGATCTGATGTGCTATTTGAGTATTCTATAAAATTAACATTACAAGCGCACTAAATAAGAAGAAAGCAATAGTTAAATTAATTTCCTGCATCTACCGAAACTTAATTTTCTATTCCTGGGCCACCTCCCACCAACCATGTCCAATCTACACTTCAGTGCACTAATGTTAACCATCGATGTGGCATCACCACAACTTCAACAGACCCAAAGCTTTCAAGTGACAAGTCCAACAGCAGTAATGTTTATGAAGATTCTCAGTCATTCAGGTAATGGGATCTTCAGGGGTTATGTCTACATAGGAAACTTGTATTACTGGTAAATGTTTGAAGGGGACCTATTATGCTTTTTCAGTCTTTCCTTGTCCTCTAGTGAGGTTTACAGGGTTTTGTGAATGTGTATGGTTTACATGGTTCGAAATAACACAGTTCGCAGCAGAGTGAGGTCCTCTCTCTCACAGTAAACCCTTTTGTAGAGGGTGGTGAAACAGCTCCTAGCAGAGTTTTCAAAAACATCCGCCACATCTCTACGTCAAAATTGGGATCAATACCACAATCAAGAGGCTAGTCGAAAAACAAGCCCCTAAATAAAACGGAAAAGCAAAAGGGGTTCTGTGAGGAAGGAGGAGGAGAGAACCGCGTTTGCAATGAGCTTTTACTGCTGCCTTCAGGTACTGTAGGAAAATCAAAACACTACACAGTACAACCAAGCCATCGCATCTCGTGTACAGCTAGACTATTTACTAAACCACATCGCGCTGTGGAACTGTTTTTTTATGAACAGATTTCAAAGGAATTACACCTGTACAATACAAATAATCTTGAGTGTCGTGTTTAATTGCAGCAATGACTGTTCACTGCTTTCTTTCGTCCTGTACTTAAAAGGGATACATCAGCGTTGAAGCCACATTTTCATTGACACAATTTTGTTAGCCCAAATGACGGCTACTGGAAGTAGCAACATTACCGGAACTAGCGATGCAATTATGCACCCCACACGCACCCTTGGACGAGAGCTTGTGTGTAGTGTGTCAACGTGTATGCAGCTCGTTTTTAAAATATGTAATAATTTGAAAATCCAGTCTGCAACAGGCATAAGAGAAGCAACAGAATAACCAGAAAGTGGAGGAGCAATGTTGTGATAAATCCTTGTCACGCTGCTATTCCTTTTAATCCCACTCAACCTTTTGACTCTTGCCAGACAATAGTAAGATGAGGGGGAATCTGAACTTCAAAATAGATTTTTGCACTTTAAAAAGGAAAATGGATGTTTCCTCAACCTGTAACCCTAAAATATCCTTCATCAGAAAAGGCTATTTCAATGAAAGTGACCATATACTGTTTCAGTCTTTATTTTAGACGTATTCCTTAAAAGACAGACTTTGGAAGATCTTATCCTATAAAGGCAACATAGGGAGTTACATGTGACACCAATCAAATGCCACACAGAGAGAGTAAGATTTGTCATGATGAGGCTGTTAGAGCAACAGATTTACTACTGACAAATGCTGATATATAGGCCGTTATACACAGTGGATTTTCATGTACCTTAAAATTTGGATGAAGGTAGCACTGGAATGAGACTGTGGACACAAACTTGAAAAAAACCCTCTAAAAAGTAATTATAATTTCTGGTCATGCACATAAATCTTAGTAATGCTTTTTGACAATCTCTCTTGACAGTCAAAATAACTAAATATGTGGTGGAGTTTGAACTACCCAAAGAGAACAATCTGTCTCTTATTCCTCTGAGGAGACCATAAGATTGGTTCTATTCTTGGTCTACTTGGTAGCATATCTCTCAGTGGCTGGACAAGCCAATAAAATTGCCCCTACTTCTCCCTCAATGAATTTCCCCATCAGACACAGGACCACCTCCAAAATCGTTTCTCCTTCTTGTGTGGCAATCATTTTTTTATGAGCATTGTTCAACATTTATTAGCTCCAAAATCAGTTATGTGTCAGATATTATTTTTAAAAGAACGAAACTACACCAAGAGCAATGTATAAATGCTCACAAAAGCCTAGTAGACTTACGTAGTCTATGATGTTGGATCTGTGGAGTGCAATTGTACAAGATAAGTAGGGTTGGGTACCGTTCACAATCGAAATTGATACGAGTACCAGGACTTTGGTTAATGTACCCTCCTATATTTCCTTCAGTAAATTACCCTCTCTGTCTTACAAAACTAGGGTCTTTCCTTCATGGAGGCGGCCGTCAAATTTCATGCCGCCTTTGCCCCTGACAAAATTCGAATACATTGGAACACACAAACAGTGTGATTGGACACAAGTGTAAACTCAGTCTGGACAAAAAATAACAGAATTTGTAAACTAAGACAATGTTTGGTGAGCCAGAGGCAAAGGTTGGCCGTGCTCAGTTTGGCTCGATTTGATTGGTAGAGCATAGTGCGAATGATAGAAACACAGAGGAGCAGTAAATTACTGATAGCAGGTAAAAACTATGAATATAACTATTTTATGGTCCAAACATTTACAGGTGAAAAGACCCAAATAAACACTGTAAGTGGACATAGTGGAAATGTGCATGGCTCCCTGGATGTCTGCCTTGGTGACACTGTGGTCAGGCTTTGTGCACTCTGATGGTACCTGGTTCTGTGTCAGGGTCTGTGCCCTAGCACTGTGCATGGCTCCCTGGGTGTCTGCACCATTGATTCGCCATTGTTTTGACTGTGTGCGCTGATTAGAAATGAGCTTGGCTTGATCAAGTTCCAGGGGTAAGTGGCATGGTCTTGCTCTCTCTTCATCCAACGTATACTCTCTCATTCTCTTATGATAATTCCACTTTTGTAGTGCTTCTACACGTTAATTCCGGTATCTGGCATGTCTACCGACCCAAAAACATGCGGAATTTGTTATGGCTCCTCCAAGTCCGAAATGTCATGCTTGAGTGACTGAGAATGCGCTTCCGTATGCTTCTCTCGTCACAAGCGAAATGGGATTCTCTTACATGGCCTTGGGGCTGTCGCAGGCAGGCTTCGGCCCGCCTGACTCTGGTTCAAAATAATATGGTTGCAAAATTGTAACTTCATCTCCAGTAGCCGTATTTCTACAGAGGTAATGGATAGCCAAAAATCTGGGTGCTCGTATCTCGTGGAGGAGGCGTGAGAGGGGGCTGGCTCATGAGCTTTACAAGGAACAGGCACTCAAAACAGGTCAATCTGAGGAGGGCTGTTTTATACAGGGTAAAAAGGGTGCTGTTGTAAATGAGCCTTGTGGTATTTTGACCAAAATATTTTACAGACATTTCATTAAGACCCCAAGGAAACATATCAATTTGTGGTAAAATGGGCATAATATGTTCCCTTTAATGTTTCTCACTCATACATACTAACATACTACATACCAACATAATTCCGTCGGTACCCTTCAAAGTACAGAGTTCGTTACCCAACCGGAACAAAATGTTAAGGGGGCCTACTTCTAAGTGTAGTGGTGGGGAGGACAGTATGATTAATACTGTGCCATTAAATCGGCACATTAGAAGTTTACACAGTTACAGTGAGATGCTCACCCTTTTGAAAGAAGCAGGGGTGCATGTTTATGATAAACAAGTTGCAATAAATACTTATTGCATTAAACTATAAGCCAACATTTTTTTTATAGCTACATGGTTGTGGCTATTTTTGTATTTTATATTTAACATATTTCCAAATTTTAATTGTTTTGTATAAATTATTTTTTGTATAAGTATTTGGTCATTAGAACAAGTTCTCTGTGGTGTTAGAGTGGGCTGTATTATACGTATCTAACGTGAGAGGGGAAGTATGTGAGACAAACAAAACATGGCACTACAAAACAAAAACAAAAGGAAATAAACATATACAGAGATTAGTATCACTGCACGATGTGAAGTGCTTAATATGAAACGACCACTGGGAAGCGATGTGTCGCCCATGTCCTGTCTGTGGTATTGTGTGATGCTGTACTTTTAAGCCAGCCTGGACTGGCGACAGCAGAGAGGAAGAAAGTGGCAGAGAGCTCAACAAACACTCAAACATCCCCAGCAGCACTGCCTGTCAGTCACGTGTTAGATCATTTTACACCAGCGGTTCGTGCTCGGAGAGCAGCAAGCTAGCTGTCTCAGTGGCTAACACAATGCTAGCTAGCGTGGATAACAAGCAGCTAATGGTTTCTCAGAAGCTGGTCTTGGGGAAAGGACCTTACCAGATCGGTGCTGCGTGTGGCTCCGGAGTGCTTCGCCGCCGGGTTTCCTTCGTGGCTCCCCGGCTACATCGTCCGAGTTGTTAACAATCACTGAGCAGAGTTCCGTCAAAGACACCACGTCTCGGTTTTCTTTACCAGTCCTAAGATAAAGCGGTTGTCCTCCTTGCAGATGGCTTCCGTCTTCTCCGGCAAACGCTCACAGAAGACCCCCCTTTCTTTCCCTTCTCTGTACCGTAAGTGGAGGGGGGTTTATTCCAAAAAGCCTCGTGTTTTCCCGTGGCTATATAGTCCGTTAAGCTCTGGACGGAGGCGATGGCTCCAGATCCGCCTCCTTTATCTGAATTTGCGCATTTTCACACAATGTGCCCGGAGTTGCACGTACATTACACAACTGCCTGGTTGGGACCAATAACAAGGTGCAGAGAGCCCGGGAGAGTCCGCCCCCTCTGTGTTATGTACTCGTCACTGCCTGTGCCTGACGCTGAGGACGAGTCCTTCCGGTCGACGGTGCCGCGGTTCCCTCTCTGCTGGTGCAGCTGCCCCGGTGCTGCCTGCAGCTTACCTCTGCAGACAGTGGTTGTGCTGAGCCATGAAGTCCTCAGTGGGAATTCGGGGCTCCAATGTGCAGGCTCAGTACCACACTATGGATGTTGCATCAGTATCATCAGTTATTGGGGCACCAAGTCAGACGTGGTCGGTCCTTAAGGGGTTAACAAGTGCCACACAACCATTTTGTGTGCAGGACTTGCCTCAAAATGGCGCCAGCCCCTTGTATACTGCTCCATAACCCCCTAGACTGAGGGGGAAGAACCATTTGTGGTATGAAAAGGAACTGCAGTAAATGTTTGATATTGTGAGACCATTAATTTACTTCCTCTAACCATTAATGTATGAATCCATCTGAATTACTTGGCTGCTACCTCATAAAGTACAAAAACAAAGTAACTGATCTAAGGTCACCCAGTTTGTATAACTGAACTATAACATTTTGATAATTGATTCGTTTCACCTTTTTCACCATTACCCCCCCCCAACAAAAATAATAGCTTCTTTTTTCGAATTTGGTGCAGCTAATAATTCTCTGGATCCTCTGCAACACCCACTTGGTCTCTTTATTATGGGGGTTTGCCCCCTAAATGCTTCTTTAAGACACCTTTAGTTTTACATATTTAGTTAATGCGGCATTTTCAAAACCAAGCCCTGACATTAAGATCCCTTTTACAAACTGGAACCTGACCTTGTCTGCACCCCAATTGATAGCAATATCTTACATTCCTCAGTTAAAGCTCAAGCTCTTTGTCAGCATACTCATGGGTCAAAGATTGAATGTTCCAATCCCCAGACTGGCTGTAAAATACTGAGATGGAATATAAAAAAAACACACAAATCTTTCCCAATTTTTTTAATGTTAGCCAGCCTCACCCAGTGCAATGTACTGCTGCTCCTGTGATACCTGAAACCTCGGCAACAGGCAATTAAATAACTCAAAATGTAGCTGCTCTGAGCAATTCCTGGATGTCATCAATACTTGGAAGAAATGGCCTCTACATGGCCTTAAGCAAACTAGATTGAAGAGCAAGTCCAACCATTACCTGAGACATAAGTGCTTACAACAATTATGAACAAGATAAGAAACCTACTTTCATAGATTGGGTCATAGATGGAGATGTTGTAATGGATCAAATGGAAGATCAAAGCAGGGTAGCAGGCTGAGGGGGTTGTCCACTATCAGGAAGTTGGATAGTTTGATCCCTGTCTCCTCCAGTCATGCCTGGCCTTGAGCTATACCGTCAGTGTGTGAATTGTGTGTGAATTGTGTGTGATAGATCAAGTGCAGCATATGGTACAGTATAGTTTATATTATAGCGCTGTATGAATGTATGGTTGTGTGTGTGGCCAGGGGTTATAGTGTAAAACACTTTGAGTGGTTGATTAGACTAGAAAATACCATCTACCACTGTGTTTCAGACTCAAGTCCAGAACTTCAAAACAACATGATTCTCTAATATGTTGCCCAAGAATACAAAGTGGGTTGGAAGTCATTGAACAGCTGCTGGTTGTGGGTCAGTGATTAGCTGGCATACAATTTTAGTGTGGTGTAGTAAGAGCAAGTTCCTGGGAACAGCATAAGTGTGCGAGCCCACTATAGCATAGTGGCCATATGTGGTATTGCCACATGACGTACAACGACTTATTAAAATGACTTAACCCCATGTGCAATGGGGGGAGAGGGGCATGAGTGGTCGTGCTCCAAGGCCCCAGAAACCTCTTTAGCGTATGTGCCTGGTGAGAAACTTTCATATAATAAGGCACCAATTTTATACCGATTTTGATGATCCACCCACGGGCAAGAGTTGAAAAATGACTTGACATATTCTGTGAACTCTTATCCAGTTCTTACAGCCTAGTACAAAATAACTCCATAATTAATAATAGGTTGGACCTTTTGGATACCCACACAGAACAATTGCCCACCAGAGCAGAATTGCAAGTTCAATTCCCTTAAATGTCTTGCTAAATTGGTGAGCAATGGGATCCCCTCTGGATGCTCTAGAAAATCATTGAATGGATTCTCTCATGCAACTTCAGCAGAACGGTACTGAATCTTCACTTGGGAACACTGAACACTGAGGACGAACAGTTCAGCCATTTCTGGATGAGGTAGAGCTGTCTGTCTGCTATAGGCACATAAGCACATATGCAGTGCAAGAGCAGCTGCAACAGCAATGAGGGAACTGCAGCAAGTGCATCCGGAGGGACTTGTGCAACCGCCCGTCAGGGGCGTCATTTCAGGCGCATTGTCTGAAAATATACAAATTAAGATAATGGAGGTAGATCTGAAGCTATTGCTATTTGAAGTTATCACCTGTTCACAGGCCCACTATAGTTAGGAGTCAACCCTGGACTATACATAAGATTGTATGACACAACAGCTCCCAAACACTGAAGCCAAATCATCCCAATTGTCCCTGATAGCTAGCTGGAGTATAGGTCATATACTCCACCTCCTCCATGTTAGTGAATAGTAAATGGGGCATGTGCCAAGCTATAAAGTATACCTTATTCAAATATTTTCCCAAAAAAGTTAGGTAGTTCTTATCACACTGATGTATGTTCAAGGGCAAATTTAGTCAGTAATTAGAATTTTTGTCAGTTTATTGACAGACTCGTGATTGATCGAAAACATGTATCGATGAGCCCTCAACACTGCGGTTCCATTCTTCAATCGCTGTTGCAGACAAATTTATGTCATTGGCGTACGATGGCAGCCTTGGTAAGTGGGGTATTTTAGTTTAACTTTCAGGATAGGATAGTACGAGTCAGCATGTGAGTAGGTGCCATTTTTTCAGATCGTAACTGCTTACCCACAGCATACTGAGCAACTTACCTGTAACTCTCTGCTAAATGCATTTTGATCTGGGCCTTGGAACAAGCCTTTGGTTAGCCTTGTTCAGACTGATCACACAACACTCATTCTTACATTAGTTGGTCTTAGCCTCTTCTCAATGGCAGGTTTATCGAGTGTGATATTTATGTTCTACTTCATAAATATGCACCCACCAGTGTTACCAACATTTCCTTGCCATCTTTATCCTAGAACTGAGGGGCTTCCACTGCAAGTGATGCATCTGAGACTGACATTGGTAGGATAGCATATGAAGGTTGCAAAATCTGATGTTTGCTCATTAAGAAGGATAGTTAGTCATATTTACCCAAGATTATTTAAGCCAGTGCTGGTGGCCAACTATAGAAAAAAAGGCTCTCCCTTTTAAAAACAAACAAACAGATGTATGGTCTACCTCTTTGGGATATTTTAAAACTTGCATGCTATATAATGTAAACCAATGGCAAGTCATTGCTTTCTTGTTCTCAATTAAACATACTGATGTCTATAAGGGTTGGGCCAAGCACTAAAAGGGAAAGAGAGTTAAACAAAACAATACTAGCCTGCCCTGTAGAGGGGTATTATGCTAACTGGGCTGTAATGGATAGCAAAGTGATAACGAGGAAAAAAAGGATACCAGAGACCATTACAGTGGAGAACCATGCGTTGTCATAGGGATTACAGGGTTGTGCTTCAGGAGGGAGAATTTTAATGATGTAATTGTTAAGTATCGGCATTGTTCACGAGGCATCATCTCACCTAAGCAGTAGGCAATTAATGTTTGACTTGCAGGCCTCCAATATTTGGAAGTCACCACCATATTACTATGAATCGTATATACAGCTCTGCTGTGAGGACAGATTGGACCAATTTAAGAAAAGATTCAATCGTGACGTGGTGATCAGTGTTGAAATTGGGGCAGTGGCCACAAACAAATCAAGAATAAAGAAGTTGAGAAGCATTAAAATTTGATTCATGGTGAAACTGTAGTGAGTCTGAGGACATCAGCTAAATAGTTCTTCATATTTGGCCCAGGAAGCTCTTGCATTGACACAATGCGTGGCCATACTCATCCCGCATTACCTTCAAGTGGGGTTTGAGTGACTGAGTCTCAGCACATTTGGGTGGATTCAAATCTGTACTTAGCGCTAACCACTTGTCATCTGATCACTCAGACCAGGTGTTAACATCCTAAGTCCCCCCTTTCTTATTGCAGTAGTTTGCCAACTTGGCAGCTTCAGTTGGCCAAACTGCCACTGCCTTGAATTGTGGTATAGGTTACCACGGGGACCTTTCCAATGACGCTGTCTAATGGGTCTAAATTTACCCATGATGACCCATTCTTTGGCAAGCCATGGAAAGGGAATCTTAAACTTCTCTCTGGTTCTAAATGTAATGAAAAACCCAGGGATCTTCCACTCTTGCACAGAAGAATCTTTTTTGAAATGTCTCTAGGACCCACCTAACAATTTATTAGTGGGGCCTGCAAGTATCAATGTTAAGTAAATCATAGGAATAGTGAACTGTAGCCATGTGTCACAAAAATCTTAAGAGCTTTGGCAACCAACCTAGAACTGACTACCTAATATAATTGCCTACATCTCTGACTCACAATTGGTGACAGTAACAATATAAGCATAAGCTTTCTAGACCTAGCTGATTAAATGAAACAGCCGTTTTGCTACCAATGGCACCCTTTAACCCACTGAGGGATTCCTATCCATCCAGTTGCCGTTAAAATGCTATACCAAGTTAAACCACTAGCTACACCAATTCTTTAAAAATGGGAAATAGGATACCTAAACTACACATAGAAAGAACAAAATATGTATTTTGTAGCAACACTGATAGCCCAGTCTTTTCTCTGCTCAATTTTATTGGCACGGTTAATAATATACTCAGTGAAAATGCAATTCTCTAAAAAGGAAGATACAAAGACACGATATATTAAAGAGAATCTCAAACAATATGTAAACAACATACAAAAATGCAGCAATACAATTGACAACATGGGTAGCTAATTAAAAAATACAATAAAAACAATGTACTAGCTAAGGAACAATTGGTGGGACTTTCAAATTATCTACAATCACTGCCTGTGGATGGATACAATGTTTAAAGTTGTTTTCTATGTCAGACATATATGTTGTAGATCATATCTTATAAATTTGAGATTCATTCAAGTTATTTGGTTTGCTCCACACCCAAGCTGTACTTCCTGCTTCCATTGGTTTCAAATTTACCAATGAACAGAACTGTTCTCCTCATGCCAGAGAAACTGTATAAAATTAGCTCAATAAAATAGCCGTCACAAAGTGTTCCATATATATTTTTTCCCCCCCGATACCATTATAGGTACCAATGCTCCTGAGCACTGGACTGATGGAAATTACAATGACCAATGGGTCTGACATGGTATTTACCCATTGTTTTCGGAGCCATGGGAGGTCTGGTGTTGAAGAAATGTCTCCAAGCATGTGAATGTCTCAGTGCACTCAGTACACTCGTAAAGAACCTCGGAAGAATTTCCTTTATCATTTTGAGTATTGTCCATACACTCATCCTCAATGTCCTCTGCATCTCTCTTTTCTTGGACAGGGTCCCTGTTGGTGCCATAACAGTGAGACGTTTGTTCAACATCCTCTCCTTCTCCAGTTCTGGGGTGATTTTGAAGGTGAAGCTCAAGAGATGAAGAATCCTTGAATTGAGCTGGACATTTGGTAGGTTCTTTTTTGTGATAACGCAAGTGCCGCTGGTACACACATAGGAGCCCAAATCTCTTACCACATTCCTGACACTTGTAGTTAACTCGCCCAGCTTTTCCTGATTGTTTCTCTTTTGAGAGCTGCTCTGGAGAGGTGTTTTGCTCATTATCAGAAGAACTCTTTGTCTTCTCATCTGGAGAACTTGGGTTTGTTTCAACCTTAAGAGATTTGGGTCGAGGTCCATTTTGTGGAGTTGTATACAGGAGTTTCAAAGCTGGTTTCTTTTCTAGTTCAGCTTTGTGGTACATGACCACATGCCTTCTCAAATCACAGCGTTGTGGAAAATGTCTACCACAAAATACACACGTGTGCATAGTCCCCTTATGGTATCTCATGTGCCGAGATAAACTACTAGAATGATTAAAGACACGATGACAATGCTTGCAAGGATGCAGCTTGCCATTGGGATTACTTCCTTTTCTACGTCTGCCTTTAGACTGTATTTTTTTTGTTGAAGTTTTTTGTGATTCTTGATTCAACCGATCAATTTCTTCCTGAGTCTGATGGGTGAGATGATGCTCCTTTAGATCTGTTAACTTATGGAAACGATCACCACATAAACCACATCTGTACGGTGTGAACGAGTATTCTGGAATAATCTTATCCCCAGCATCCCTTAAGTTTTTAGCATACATTAAGTTTTTATGATCCCCATTCTCGACATCAATAGATGTGCCATTGCTGTGGAAGTTTTCAAGTGGTATATCCTCTAGGGTTTTAGATTTCCCTTCCTTTTCAACTTCAGATGCAAAGGTGGTATCAGGCTCTTTTCCTTTGCAATGGTAGAGGGAATGTGTCTGAAAATCTGTCATCCAGAAAAAATTCAGCATGCACTTCTTACAAGAAAATGCTTTATCAGTCTTTTTTTCCAGCTTATTCTCAGATTTTGTAGAATTGGGGGAGAAGTGATTTTCTTTTTGATGAGCATTCAGTGCATCCATTTTGAGGAACCGCTTACCACAATGACTGCAGTAGTGAAAGCTTTCATTGGCGTGGTCCTGGAGGTGTTTCTTAAGGTCATGTCTCCCTTCAAAGATCTTACAGCACAAAGTGCACTTATAACCCCGCTCTGTGTTTCGATACTGTTGGTGACGATGTAAACTCTGCAGGCTGTTGAATGATCTGCTACATATTTCACATCGGTAGTTGCCTTGACGAGACTTGTCCAGGGTCAAGTCTGAGGGCCTTGGTCTAAGCACATCTCTGTGAGGGGACGGCTGTGGAATTAAAGTAGAAGACAATGATTTAATAGGGAATGGCAAATGCGATGGCAGGACTCCTGGAGATACCGGTTTCATGGAATAATGGGACTGTGCCAACTCGTTCACAACTGTCAGGGTACCATTTTCTTGTAGCACATATTCTCGGGGGACTTCAAATCCATTGGAAGAGCCATCAAAAGAAAATGCCTCCAAAGGTCCATGAACCGTCATGTGAGCCAGCACATTTGAGTACTGCTTGAATCCATCACCACACTCGGTGCAGATAAAGGTACTTGATTCTCCAGATTTCTGCTTTTCCATGATATTTTGTCCAAGTGGTGATGGCATCATTTCAATATCATTCAATCAGCAAGTCTAGAGAAGAACTCAATCCAGACACCAACGAAATTGGTTTCCATGTGGGAATCATAATGTCCACACTGAGATGGATTCAACAGAGATGTCCTCATGAGCTGTTTGTTGACCTCTCTTCTCAACGGTTACATGTTGTATCATCACCTGTGGGGAAATTTAAAAAAAATCATTATCACACCATCAAAGCCAAAGTTCTTCATACATATCAGAATATATGCCAAATGACTATTCAGTTCTACTTTGCATTGCTTTCAAATAACCTTTACTCAGTCAGAAGACTTGTGTTGACCAATTAAAAACTGACAATGGCAATAGCGGCCAAACATGGACCAATGGCGGTGTCCGTTGCAAAAGCATAGCTTACCAGAGAGTCGATTAATCTTTTCAATAATTGATGATTAATAGTCTATCAGAATAGTCGTTAGTTGCACCCCTAAAGAGTACACATGCAAAAACTGGCGATTATTATTAGGGATGGGCATAATTAATCGACGATCGATTAATTGATCATTAAGAATTTCGTCGATGAAATACTTTTTTCATCGAGAAATTCGCTAATTACACATTTGACCACGGGGGGCAGTGTTTGAAAAAAACGCCACAGTCCTACTCAGTTACCTGCGACTGGCTGCGAGTTACCTTGTAGTTACATTTCCAAAGTAAACATGAAGAGGTCACGGCGAAGTGTTGCGTGGGACCATTTTGAGTTTAAAAAATGACTTGGTTCACTGCCAACACTGCGAAGCTATCCCAGAGGCTGGGGGAGACGAGGAGCCTGCATTGTCGGACATGGACGAGGGGAGGGCAAACACCGGAGCCGCGGCCAGGCTAGCCAAGTTAGCACGGAGCTACCAGTGTATCACGGCGACGTCAGTCCCCTCAGAGCGGGTTTTTCGGCGGCTGGACTGACGGTCACCAGGCTGCGTTCGTGTCTGACCCCAGAGCATGTTAACATGCTCATCTTTCTCAACACAAATCAGTAGGCTGCTGCTGAAGTTGTATGTGAGTTATTGGTCATTTTTATGAAGCTTTCTCGACTCGGTGCCTTGTTTGATAGTTTTGAGGTACATTTGGCAAAACCTGCCAGACCTAAGTATTATATATTTTCAGTTGTTGTTAACATTATGTTTTTTTTAATTATTATTATTTTATTTTGGAGGGAAAAAAAACGAGGGTCAGTTGTGTTTAGTAGCACCGGCTTCTAGCTGTCGGCTCCGCTGCTTAAGATTACGGCAGCGCATATTTTGTTCATCTTGTAATAAAGATCTCAATGAGGAAACACGCTTTTTTTTCACTGCATTTTAATGTAGCTTATAAATAGTGAATTTTTGAACTTGAAAATATTAATGATTAATCGAAAATTTGTCATTAACTCTCCCGACGATCGACGAAGACAATTTAATCGAACGCCCATCCCTAATTATTATACATATCATAATAATAACATTCAATCACTATCCTTTTTCCCCCCACTCATGCTGACATGCAGACACACGCATAGACTCAGCTGATGTCTCTGACCGGCTACAGTTTAACCAGTGATTTTGTAATGACCCTTCTTCAATGAGTAAGATCTACCTCCCTCCCTGGCGCACTGACACACAGACACTGTCATCAGACATGTGTAAACGCAGTCCAAGTAAAAACAACATAATTTGGTCTTCAAACAAACACAAGATTTGTGTTTGTTTGAAGTAAGAGTGGTGAAGTGAGATGCCACCCCAAGTGGTCACAGCTCTTCCATAATTGAATCTGACGATACTAGCAAGCTCCCTGCATGTGTGCATCAAGTGCCAAAACACCGTCAATCACTGGTTTCAGGACTGAGAGTGGCCGACAGGAAAACGGGAAAAATGTTGTTTTGATCGCCCACCAATACTGCATGATTTCTCCTGGTGCTGCCAATGGAGCGTGTGGGATACAGAGCAAGACAAAAAGGGCTGCACACAGTCTTGGTTATTAATGGTAAACCATAATGCTAGTCTGATACCTCGATTAATTTTGGAATTGCAAACCCACTGGTGACCTGAAACTGGAGTATCAGTATCAACACAGGTCTGCTAAAACTGTCATGCTCACCAGCTAGACGCCAAGAATGCCATGATGTAAAAAAAGGTTATAAACTTGTGACAGCAACAGTGTCACTGATTTCACTGGACAGGACACCCTGACTCATCACCTGTTGAAGAGTCTCTGTTATGCAGTAATTGCCGTGCTTTTACAAGGAAAATATATTCAAGTCATACATATTAAATTTTCCCTGGTCATAATGTCTGGCGGGAAAAATGTTAGCACAGGAGGAAGGATGTAATGTTGATTCTGCTGGTGAGATCGTGTGATTTTGATTTCAGCCCATTTACACTACCAAGAGCTCTCCAAAGATATTTGTTGGTGTCTTCTACGTGTATATCACAACTTTTTCATTCAAATATGTTTTTTTCTTCATTTCGCTCTAGTTGCGAATCTCATGCTGTGTTCTCACATCGAGTCCTCCGGACTTTCTGTGAACTACAAGGGGACTGGCTGGGGAAAGTCCAGAGGAAGACAGGGGGGCTCTAATTTAGACCTTTGCAGTCACACATACAGCTCCTCTGGTGAGAGTGCCGTGGTTCTACAGAGTTCAGTGCATGAGGGAAAGCAGCTATTTTGACATGTTGCCCGACCGGTGCCAGCAGACGCTCCATTAGCGCTGTCTTCCTTTCGACCGGAGAGAGCCTCCAGCCCCCGTCTGCTCTCCGCTGCCTGGTCCCGGTACACAGCAGCAAAGTCCTCCACCAACTGTACCAGCTTCATCTCAGCTTACCCGCCCACATCAATGGCTCTGTGCGGCCTCAGATTGGGCACCACTGTGGCAATAGACCTTGCCACCGGGTTCTCCCACACACAGCAGAGATGGTACTGGGGCTTTTCAGCATCTTTATTAAATTAACCAGGTGCAAACATAAACTCTTAAACCTAAAGTTGCTGGCGACTAGCTTTGCAGCTCAGTATTTTATCTGAATCACTTTTTTAACAATTGACATGTCTTAATTGAGATGTCGAAATATTTAATTTAAATTCTTTTGAAGGAATGTACTTCACTAAAAAAATTTACGTAAACACTCAGAACTGACTCAGAATTGTTTAGCCTCAGGTGTGCATAAACTACAGGCTATGAACTTCTTTTTAAGAAACGTGAAATCATTATCGGTATCGGCCATGTGAAAGATGTAATAATCGGTTATCGGCTGGAAAAATCCACATCGTGCATCCCTACTTTCAACAGCACACAATGCAACACTTTCCTGTTTTTTCCCATCTTAACTGTTTTACTGATAATAACAACCACAACAAAACAAGTAAAGATGGAACTGGTCTTACAGAATGCCTCTCCTTCCCCTCCCTTTAGAGCACATCCCCCTGAGGACCACGAGGGCCTGGCACCTCTGAAGACCAACCCTTGTAGTTGGACCTTTAAGTTATTTTGCCATGACTGAACCTCATCTGTTCAGCCTTCTTGGCATCAACCTCCTCCAAGTTAGTTCCCTAAAGACTTATTCTAATCAGGTCCTCCACTGTGTCCACATGCAGGGACCTGCCGACATCAGATTTAATCCACCTCTGTGCTGAGAATCTTATATTCTCATATTATTCTGAAACTGTGAACTGGGCTTGGAAACCTCTAACGTGGTGCATTATTGAAAATATTATGGTAGGCCTTTCAAGATAATTTTATGTGGATGATATATTCTCCCAGAAATTATTGTGATAATGATATTGTCATAATTGTGAAACAATTTCATACTAGAATAGAATAAAAAATTATAAATATAATATCCTCAATAAATAAACCACACATAAACCAATAGTAAATAGACCCTGGCTCTGTTAACATAACATTTGGCACAGAGTATGTGTAACCAGCTCGATAAACATCTTTTATCTTGTACTAGTCTCCTCACACTTAACTCTGGCTTAATGATGTAAGGGCACTGCTAAAACAGATGGATAGGCTTTACTAATGGAAGCAATAAGACTTCATTGACACGCGTCTTAGCATCCTGTCAAAAAGGGAGCATGCCACAGTAGCCAGGTTTCTATCCTTGTCAGCATTAGTCAGGTTTCCATCATTGTTAACAGGAGCTGGAGCTAGTAAATACACATGACTACTGGAAAGTAATTTCACCCAGGAATGAATGCTGATTGTACCGTTTCGCACGGTAAAGTATTGTTTTAGTGAGCGTTAGTGGACTTTATGTCCAGTAAGTATTGAGGAAACATCTTCTCAAGCTCTTGTGTAGCTTGCTGCTGCTAATGGTCATCTGGAGTCATCTCAAATTGGACATGCTAATGTGAGTAGGATTAGGCTGATGAACCACAGATCCAAATAATCGGCCGCTACATGGTCTGCTGCTGCCCTCCCTGCTTTTCCACTCGCGCTGTTTTTTTCACCGCCAGTCACCACAAACACAACTCGCCTCCTTCACCTTCTCTTTACAGCTGCTTGAGAGTGAGAGCCAGTCAGCTGCTCCGCTGAATGCTTTGGGGGAAGGACTGAATTGCGCATGCGCGTCTCTTTCGAAAAAAATGCCAAATAATCGTTTCAACTCGATTCTAGTAGTTTGGAGATTGTTTGACCCAATAATCGTAATCACGATTAAATTTCGATTAATCGAGCAGCCCTAATGTAAAGCCTTTCTTTGTGCAACTGGGCCCATAGCATGTATGTGTAAAAGATAAAATATTATGTACTGTTCACATATCCATCATGGTCCCATGACAAAAAAAACATAAAGAAAATGCCATCATTAACAACACAGCTTGAAATATTAGAGATTATAGTGAGGAAAACATGCAAAAACAGTGAACATTTGCAAAGTAGGGTTGATGCAAACAAATGGGCAGCACCAGAGCCGATACAGATATTTGATAAATTGAAATTAAGCCCACTGCATTAAAAACCACATCATTTTGAGTGACTGAACCTCAAACTGCAAATGACTTTACTAACAGTGGCTGGCACTTTCATATCATATGACAACCAGTATCAGTTGTTCGGTTATGACTTTGTTCATTTTAATGACATGGTAAGGTAAAACTGAATTCTTGGGTACTGAAATCTGCATCTTGACCTCTGTGGGCACATAAAGTCTAAACCCTGCTAAAGACTCACGCTTTTGTCCCACAGATATTATTTAACATACAAACATATTGATAGTTTCCCAGTGACCGATGGTTGCATTTTCTTGGTGCAGAGTTTTCCCCAGACATCAAGATTCATTAATTTGATGCAATCCATTTGAATGGTGGATTAATGCAGTCATGATGTGTACCATAAATCAAGCTGAAGGATACATCACTCCACTACTATACTAAAAACTTTATCTTTAACGTTATCTAGAATAGAGCACTCATTCATAAAAGACATGGCTCAACAAATGACAAACTAATGAACAGTAAATGGGGAAGGATTTGTTTACTTCCTAAAACGTTTGTTTTAGAGAAAGTTCTGTGACCAAAACAAAAATGATAGGTTGTCATTTAAAAAGAAATTCACATTTTTCGTCAAAAGTGTGTTTAATATGCAGATGCGCGCCGCCAGGGGGAGACTGAACCACTAACATGCATCTTCTGTCGGCTACCGTTGTAGCTAGATAGGATTAGCTTAAATTAAAGCTAACGTTTGAATCAAATTGAAATAACACATCGGAGTGAAACCTCTTTGTACGACCCAAAGGCTGCAGAGAAGCGTAAAGGGAGAGCAGCCCACCACGCACACAATGTGAAGCTGAAGGCTAATACTATGGTCAGGCGAAAGACAGCGTTAGCAGCTGCCTGCTTACGCTGCACAGCTAAGGGAGAACTTAGTTTTTCACACAACCGGAGATATAGGTGTTAGCCTGTTAGCTGGGACGGTGAACTGAGACTCGACTTACCGTGAATCGTGCAACATCTCCGGAGAGTGGAGCTCCGGAGCAGGGTCCAAGGAGTATCCGCTCTAGGGCCACCGTTTGTTCAGCTCTGCAGGCCGCGACAGTCCCACAGGAGCGTATCGAACTGGAGGGCACTGACGTCATGCCGCACACTGCGTACGTTATTCCACAAGTGTATCGTAATAAGATATGTATAATAATAATACAAATAATAATAATAAAAGATTAAAATACCCCCCCCCCCCTTCTTGATAAACTGTAACACTATTAATTAATCAATAATAACAACGACAACAACTAAATAAGAAGAAGAAGAAGAAGAAGAAGAAGAAGAAGAAGAAGAAGAAGAAGATTACTAATAACAATAATAAAAAACTATTACAAAATATGAAGATTCAAATAAAAAATAGATTTCCTTCTCAACAAACTTTAGCACAATATTTATTCTTGTTCTTGTTCTTGTTCTTATTATTTATAATAGAATAGATTAGAATAGAATAGATAGGATAGATTAAAAAGAGGAGTTAGCCCGATGGATCTCCTCAGGGAGATTATTCCACAGTGTGAGCGCAAATGTTTTCCTGAATACTACTGGCACAACTTTATAATAGTTCTCAATGACAGCAAAATACTGTAAAATCACAAGTCTCTAAATGGCACGTTATTTCACTTAACCTTCAAAATAATTTCAGGAATTGAATTTACCCACAGGAGTACATTACAGGAATAAAAACATGAAGAGTCTCCTGATAGTTACAGTCTATCAGGCGCAAAAACATACTGAAGATATTCTTTATTATCTCCTCCAGTTAATTATCCTGTCTGAGAAAATTACTGGATGTTGTGCACAATGGCTCCGTCTGCTGCACAGTAAATGTTATGAAGATAGTTTTTCAAAAGACTTTTAACACCAGAGGGATTTTCATGTATCTTGTACATTGAAGTGTTTGACACTAGACAAAGAGATTTAACACAGCACACACATTCTCAGGATGAGTTTACAGACTCTCACAAAAGGACAAAGTTGTAGTCAGAAACATATGTCTTTATTAGGCTCACAGGAGCCGGTCCTTTGCATCAGTGGAGAATATCGAAGCAATCAAAGAGTCCAAAAATTTGAAATGAATTTTAATACTAAACAAAATTTGCCCTGATGCCAAACCATTCTAAAAAAGTATTTTTCCTATGTTAAAAGACATTAAATTATTGTATATATATATCATGATTAAAGCAACTTATAATAAGTGATTTGCAGCCTTATATAGCAAAACATATTTGTCACAGTTTAATGTGCTATTATAAGAAAAAAATTAAATTAACATTTTGAGAGAAAAGGGGGTCAAGTCCTGAGGATATTTTGATAATGGAAATAATGGTGGTGACAAAAAAGGTGGTGATCAAAATAACAGCAATCATCATCATCAAAAGACAAAAAAAAGACATCCCGAAATCCCCCAAAACAACTGGCAATGATTTAAAGATCTAATGAAGCTGTTCTATGCAAGATTACAATGCAGGTGCTACTTTATTCATGATAATCTAATGGTAAAGTACATTATTTCTTTGTTAGTCTCTCAGGAATCAGTCCTTAAGCTGAATAACAAATATTTCTCTTTCACACTCACACACACACAAACAGACACAATGGCATCAGTCGGTGGGGTTGGGTATGAGGGGGAAGTTGTGAAATTAATTTCTATGAACCTGTTTGTTCACAGCACTATTTTACACTGCAGATTTATATTTCAACTTAACCATAACTTTATTTAAAACAAATATATGATGTTCTTCATCAAAATATAATTTTTACTGTTTTATTAATATATCTAAATGATTACCCTTAAACAACAGATAGCATTCTCTATTTTTCAGAATTTGTCACAGGATGCATCAGAATTTGCCGTGCATGTGAAAGATGAAGGAACTAAGTTCCCTTTTCTCGCAGTTTTTCTGTCATTCAACCATACACATATGTAATACATATTTTGCAATGTCTTCTGGGTGATTTTTGAAATTCAAGAAGTTTTGGTGATAAGATCCTATTTTCTGTAAAGGTAAACATGTGCTTTCTCCAGCAGAATTTATACATTAATCTGCTTCTTTGGTATTACTAGCTTGCTTGTCTCTGTCTGTTGACTTTGTGTCTGTGGAAGAGTGTGTCTCTTCCTCCTGGAAGGCAGTCTCCAACAGGTTCAGGACGGACTTGCGGACTTTTTCCTTAAGATCTTTACCCATGAACACATACAGCAGTGGGTTCAGGCAGCTGTTGAGAAAGGCCAGGCTGGTTGCTATCGGGTCACCGATAGTGATGATGTGGCCCAAGGTTTCACTTGGACTGATCGCCGTGTAATAAACCAGCTGGATTACAGTCATGCTGTAAAACGGTGCCCAGCACAGGAAGAAAGTGGCGATGATGGCAGCGATGATCTTGAAGGGGCGACTCGATTGGCTGGCCAGGGTGCGGTTCCTCCTGAGACGATGGATGATGACGGCATAGCAGGAGACGATGATGGTGAAGGGGACGACGAATCCCAGGAGGAAGCGGGTAATGGTCATGGTCTGATGTCGAAAATCTCCCAGCTGTTTCACTGATGGTGTTTCATAGTCGTCAGAAAGTGCAAAGTTACTGAAGCAGTAGACGATGTCTTCATCGTAAGGGTCTGACACAGTGTCCCTAAAGATGAAGTATGGAGTGCTGAGAATCAGAGCCAGTATCCAAACAACCAGACTCACGCAGGAAGCCTTGCGTACACTTCGGTGGTTCTGGGCCCAGACGGGCCACACCACAGACACACATCTGTCCACACTGATCACCACCAGGATGTAGACACTGGTGAACATGTTCAAGGATAGTACAAGGGCATTGAGTCTGCACATAAAGTTGCCAAAAGGCCAGTGGTAATCCAGAGCCATGTACGTCACACCCAGGGGCAGGAACGCCGTAAAGAGGAAGTCGGCCACGGCGAGATTGAGGAACCAAACAGTGTTAATTGTTTTCTTCATCTTGAACCCCGTCACCCAGATAACCACTCCATTCCCCAACACACCGAGAACAAAGACCAGGCTGAAAATAATGAGAGTCATGATTTTGAGGGAATGTCTCAGCTCAGCGTGTTCGTCCTTGTAGTCATAGTCTTCGTCGTCTTCGTACAAGGAGTTGTTTCTTCCAGTGATGTTTGATGTGTTCATGGCGTAGAAAGGGGTAGCAGTCATTAGCTCCATCATTGCCTTTGAACCTGAATCAAAAACAAAACATTTAAATGTTAACCTAGAGTTCAATAGCAATCCATAATTAATACATGAGATTAAAAATGTACCTCATTTGAAAAACTGGAATTCAAAATCAGGACATTCATTCCACAAAAAAAAGGCTTCACTTATGTCAGTTCCTCTAAAAGGCCTGGGGAGGATGCTGACACCAACTTCCACACGCAAGAAAAGAAATAAAACAAAATGATTTTCTCTGGAAGCTTCACACCTAATATAATCTGCACACCAGGTTCTCCTGAGTGAAATCAACATCAGATCAACAGAACTTTAAAATAAAAAAACAGAACCACTGATAATAAAACAATATAAAAATCCACTTCATGTACCTAAATACCACCTCTGTCGCATTTGAAAAGATAATTGCATATAAAGACTTTTTTTTGATGCAGAGAACAACACTAGGGTCAAGCTTGATAACCTGGATCCTTCTATAATCTTCCTGACCGCCTGAGACACGAGCACAAACACACGCACACGCACACGCACTCACACTCACACACAAACACACACACACACACACACACACACACACACACACACACACACACACACACACACACACACACACACACACACACACACACACACCTTACATCTGTTTCCTGGAGACTTACTCTACTTTTACTCCACTGTGTGATCACATTTACATCCACATACATACAGCAGGCTTTATCTACATGAATGTATATACAAACAAATCTTTTTCGAAGTGGTTGTCAAGCCAGAAAGGCATCAAAAATTAAAAAATAATGAATGCTTTATTATTCAAATCAAACATAACATGTATATCTTGGTCTAATAATTTGGTGTGATAGTTCCTTTTCACCATTTAAGCTCATGTTAACTGGCAAGTGTAACGTACCTTTCTCTAAGTCCCGCGGTCTGTTGAGGATGAATCTGCAGCAGAAGTTTCCCTGATCAAACTCTGACAGGTCAATATAATCTGCCCTGTGTGTTGTAATATGTCACTGCCACTGAGGAGGAACCACAAGTGGCACGCACACAAGAAACTCCTCCCAGCCATCAAATCTCATGCACACGCTCACACTCGCACGGTTTGCGCTGTGTAATCGCATCTTTCATGTCGACAAAATGAATGTCTTAACTGATACATGAGCTACATGATGTATATTATGATCATCTTACAGTTCTGCACCTTTAAAATACATGCTGCTCCTTTTTGTTTTGTGTTGACAGTGTGAAACAGCATCTATGTAGTCTTACATCATTTACTATCCCCTCACTTCACCCCGCCCTGCACCACTAGAAATTCACATCAGCATCTGTCAGTAACTCAAGGCTGCCAAACAGTTGGAACAGAAGCTGACTCCGTGCTGAAGCTGGACATGCAGACCATCTGTAGATCCATTCATGACATCTGAAGTGGGAATATATTTGAAACACTCTAATGAGAGCAACTGCACATGTGTTGGTTGCCATGCATCCTGTTTTGTACTGTTTATCAGATATGAATACATTATGCTGTCCCTGTCTTCCCGGCACTGCTTCACTTGTTTTTGTTTTGTGATGCCTTGGAGGAAGAACATACACACAGGATTTCAACCGACTAATTTAACTACTACCATCACTGCCTTGTTTAATGACAGAGCGGACTTCAAGGGTTAACTTAACTCAATTCCCTGTTTACAGTTTGCATGAGATTGAAACCTTCCCATTATTCACAGTTCTTCTTGACTCCTCTCTTTTCTTGTAAGCAGCAGAGCTCTGCTACAAAAATGTCTTAAGATAATATTTTACACCAAAATAGAATTTATAATGATGGAGGATTTCATAATACTCTCCAAACACCTATAAAACAATATTTTAAAAGAATCCAGAAGAATCCAGGTGTTATAAATTTTTCCTTGTGTATTAAAAATTGTAAAATAATCTACAAGCAAATAAAATTGACATTAATATCTTAACTAATTCATTCATAATTTGCTTTTTTTGGCAGAGAAAACATGATATGCTCATTACCTATTAACACAGCATAATGTAAAAGAATAATCATAATAAAGGATCAAGGTACAGAAAGATGATTCTGAATATTTATACAAAATGCTTGATGTCCACTTCCTGACCACGTAACAGCCACTGATTTGCTGCCTTTCCTAATACAAACATATTTTTTACAGTTTTTAAAGTGATTATGTGATGAAGATTACAAGTGAGAAAAAGGGTTAAGTCTAAATAATATTTTAATAATATAAATAATGGTTTACAACAAGTGTCACAATAACAGTCATCATCATCATGTATGGACTTGTCAAAGAGTTTTTAACCCACTGTAGGGTTAAAAAAGGCAAAAATAAACAATTATCATTTACACTGTTTACATAAAAATGGATCTTTGATACAGAGGTTCAGATTATGAGACAGAAAAGTGTGCTATTACAGTTGTTTCCATTCAATTAATCAGCAACAACTTTGAGAACTGATTGATTCTTGCTTTGGAAATGTGAGTATTTGTATTTTTGTCCATGATGAAGGTAAACTGACAAGATGCATTTAAGGGTTTCAGGGTGGGGGGCACAGGCATTAAATTGTCCCATCTAAAAACGAATAGCAATGATCCAAAGCTCAAACGAAACATTAAAATGCAAATTCAAAATAACCACAGCAATCTCGTGGTAACATAGTTCTTTGGCAAGCCCTCATGTCCTAATGCTGATTAACATGTTTATCAAAGCATGCAGACACACACACACACAAACACACACGCACACACACTGTCAATGTATTTTATCATGTACACAAGTAAAGGCGTAAGTGGGTTGGGTGCGAGGGGAAGTTAGGAAATGAACATTGTATAATCCTCAGTGATGGGCAAACACTATTTAACACTAGATGCTATTTTCAGTTAAACCTGTTCCATACGTCCCTTATTACTGTGTTTTGTAGGTCATGTGACTGCATATTTAATGGTAAAAAAGAGTCTCTGATCATGGCTTATAAACTCCTAGTTTCATTGCTTGCTGTCTTTGATGCAACATATGGATGAAGACATCAAAATCAACATCTGGAGTCTATGAGACAGATGACAAACACAATGTTCCCTTTTATCAACCACATCTTACAACATCTCTGTCATGTTTGTGTTGCACAAATTTAGCCATAAACTAATGTAATACCTGTTCTGAAATTATTGTTTCCGATAAAGTGGCACAGTGCATCCCTTACAGCTGTCATGGTGCAGCTAACAAAAATACTAATGTTTCACTTGAGTGGATCGCCGTCTGATAAACCAGCTGGATTACAGTCATGCTGTAAAACTGCGCCCAGCCCAACAAGAAAGTGGTGATGACGGCAGCGATGATCTTGAAGGAGCAATTCGATTGGCTGGCCAGGGTGCGGTTCCTCCTGAGACGATGGATGATGACGGCATAGCAGGAGACGATGATGGTGAAGGGGACGACGAATCCCAGGAGGAAGCGGGTTCCCTTAACCACATCTCAAAACATCTCTGTCGTGTTTGTGTTGCACAAATTTAGCCATAAACTTATGTAATACCCAGGGGTGGACTGGGACCAAAATTCAGCCCTGGCATTGTCTGTCCAGACCAGCCCACTACATTATCAGCGGACACCACATAGAAGTCCACAAATCTCGCGGCGTCTTCTCTCATGCATACTACTGTTACCCCCTATCTCAAAGATGGCAACAAGAAGGGAGGCCACACACAAACCTCTCAAGCCAAAAGTAAATTTATTTCACTCCAAATCAAGATAGCTCTAACTACGTAGTGGGATGTGTAAAATATGTTACGCGTCAGTGGTGTTAACAGTGTTTGGATGTGTGAAAATAAGGTGTGATGTATGTTGTAAGGTGCAGAAGCAAAGAAAAACAAAGGCTGAGGGCCCCATGCCCCTGGAAGCAGCCTTTAGATCTGCAGCTGAAGCCCAGCCCAAAAGGGCAGGCTTAGGGTGACACCCCTGCCAGCTCTACCTGTGTCTGGAAAACAACTCCTCAGGCTCTCACATGTCAAGTGGTCAACCTGAGAAGGACATGGATACATTATAATGTCTCTAATCATCACAAATTAAGTATGATTTCATAAAACATAAAAAATGATAAACTCACCAGACAAGAGGAGACTCAACAGACAAACTTTGGTACAGTGAAGGCAGAGAGTGGAGGCAGACAGAGAGCAAGTCCTCGAACATGGACAGAGGGGGAACAACTCCTCAGGCTCTCACATGTCAAGTGGTCAACCTGAGAAGGACATGGATACATTATAATGTCTGAAAAATAAAGAAAATGTTTTCCTCTGTCCTGCACCTAGAGTTGAGAACTTTTTGGATGTGTGTTTCTTTTAAAACCTTTTGAAAATTATTATAATTATGAAGAATGAATTTATACATTAAAAAATACATGATAAACTTACCAAATTCTAACAGTGGTCCCAAATGTCCACATATAAAACAGAGGGAGAACGACTCCTCAAATATATCACAACAACCTGTAATGGAGAATAATTGATCATTTAGTGTACATGATCACACCATTAAGGATCAACACATAAGCACAATAAAACTTGTGTGATAATAACAATAATATTAAATATTTCTCACCTTATCAGTGGAACATTTACACACAAATTATACCTATTAAATAGTTATCACCTCAATAAACAATAAATGAATTAAAAGATTACAATAAATTCAATGGCAAATATTTCAAATTAAACTAATTATTCCTTATAGGTTTACTTGTATTCTGTTTTCAATACAGCTTGATTCTGCATCTCTATTTACAGCTCAGCTATGGCAACAGTAAACGACGTTAGCAGCTCTTAGCTAGCTTAGCTAAATCATCTGAACAATAATAACCCATAATAGCACAATTCGGCATTTTAAAACAAAATCAAAAACGTTTTCTACTTTGTTTTGGACATGTCTCAAAAATGTAGCCTAGCCAGCCCCAGGCCAACGTTACTTACCACGTCTGCCTCCACTCGCTCATCATTGTCGAGTCCTCCTCGCTCGTCTCCCGGCGCACCTGCTGCTGCTGGGCTGGTGAACCTGGCACCAAACAGGTCTGTCAGTTTGGCACATTTAGCAGCCTCCACCCACAGAGACTTCAGCTTTTTTTCCCGATGCTTCTCAGCGCCACCCGGGCGCTTTTTACTCTTATTATCCATTTTAAGTTTCTGTCTCAGCAGCAGCCCGTCCGGCGACTCCCCCCGCCAATGCCATGAGGTCCCGCCCCACCCTGGTTTGTGTTGTGATTGACAGCACTGTCAGGGCTTTCTGAGCCTGTCAGCCCATGACTGATTGACAATGACAAACATCATCTCATCTCATCGTCATCCGCTTATCCGGGGTCGGGTCGCGGGGGGAGCAGCTCAAGCAGGGGGCCCCAGACTTCCCTTTCCCGGGCCACATTGACCAGCTCTGACGGGGGGATCCCGAGGCGTTCCCAGGCCAGTGTTGAGATATAATCTCTCCACCTAGTCCTGGGTCTTCCCCGAGGTCTCCTCCCCACTGGACGTGCCTGAAACACCTCCCAAGGGAGGCGCCCAGTGGGCATCCTTACCAGATGCCCGAACCACCTCAGCTGACTCCTTTCTAAGTAAAGGAGCAGCGGCTCTAATCCGAGTCCCTCACGGATGACTGAGCTTCTCACCCTATCCCTAAGGGAGACGCCAGCCACCCTTCTGAGAAAACTCATCTCGGCCGCTTGTACCCGCGATCTCGTCCTTTCGGTCATCACCCAGCCCTCATGACCATAGGTGAGGATAGGAACGAAGATCGACCGGTAGATCGAGAGCTTTGCCTTGCGGCTCAGCTCTCTTTTCGTTACAACGGTGCGGTAAAGCGAACGCAATACCGCCCCCGCTGCTCCGATTCTCCGGCCAATCTCACGCTCCATAGTACCCTCACTCGCGAACAAGACCCCGAGGTACTTGAACTCCTTCACTTGGGCTAAGGACTCATTTCCTACCCGGAGTAAGCAATCCATCGGTTTCCTGCTAAGAGTCATGGCCTCAGATTTAGCGGTGCTGATCCTCATCCCAGCCGCTTCACACTCGGCCGCCAGCCGATCCAGTGAGTGCTGAAGGTCACAAGCCGATGATCCAATGAGGACCACATCATCCGCAAAAAGCAGTGACGAGATCCTCAGACCACCGAACTGCAACCCCTCCCCACCACGACTACGCCTCGATATCCTGTCCATGTATATCACAAACAGGATTGGTGACAAGGCGCAGCCCTGGCGGAGACCAGCACCCACTGAGAACGAAACTGACTGGCTGCCGAGGACCCGAACACAGCTCTCGCTTTGGGAGTACAGAGATTGGATGGCCCTGAGGAGAGACCCCCTTACACCATACTCCTGGAGCACCTCCCACAGTTTCTCCCGGGGGACCCGGTCATACGCCTTCTCCAGATCCACAAAACACAAGTGGACCGGATGGGCATACTCCCAGGCCCCCTCCAGGATCCTTGCGAGAGTGAAGAGCTGGTCCGTAGTTCCACGTCCGGGGCGAAAACCGCATTGTTCCTCTTCAATCTGAGGTTCGACGATCGGCCGAACCCTCCTTTCCAGCACCTTGGAGTAGACTTTACCAGGGAGGCTGAGGAGTGTGATACCCCGATAATTGGTACACACTCTCTGGTCCCCCTTTTTGAACAGGGGGACCACCACCCCGGTTTGCCACTCCTTTGGCACTGTACCCGACTCCCACGCGATGTTGAATAGGCGTGTCAACCATGACAGCCCCTCAACACCCAGAGCCTTTAGCATTTCTGGCTGGATCTCATCAATCCCTGGGGCTTTGCCACTGCGGAGATGTTTGACTACCTCAGTGACCTCCACCAGGGAAATTGACGACGAAACACCATCAACCTCGAGCTCTGCCTCCAACATAGAGGGCGTGTTATTCGGATTCAGGAGTTCCTCAAAGTGTTCCTTCCAACGTCCGACGACCTCCTCAGTTGAGGTCAACAGAGTCCCATCCTTACTGTACACAGCTTGGATGGTTCCCCGTTTCCCCCTCCTGAGGTGCCGGATAGTCTTCCAGAAACACTTTGGTGCCGACCGAAAGTCCTTCTCCATGACCTCTCCGAACTTCTCCCACACCCGCTGCTTAGCCTCCGACACGGCAGCAGCTGCAGCCCTTCGGGCCTGTCGGTACCCTGCAACCGAGTCAGGAGTCCTCCAGGATATCATATCCCGGAAGGCCTCCTTCTTCAATCGGACGGCTTCCCTGACCACCGGTGTCCACCACGGTGTCCGAGGGTTACCGCCCCTTGAGGAACCTAAGACCCTGAGGCCACAGCTAGCCGCCGCAGCTTCAGCAATGGAGGCTTTGAACACTGCCCACTCCGGCTCAATGTCCCCAACCTCCACAGGAATGCCAGAAAGACTCCGCCGGAGGTGTGAGTTGAAGATACCTAGGACGGGGGCCTCCTCCAGACGTTCCCAGTTCACCCGCACTACTCGTTTGGGCTTACCAGGTCTATCCGGAAATTTCCCCCATTCCCTGATCCAACTCACAACCAGATGGTGGTCGGTTGACAGTTCCGCCCCTCTCTTTACCCGAGTGTCCAAAACATGCGGCCTCAGATCAGATGACACGATCACAAAATCGATCATTGATCTTCGGCCTAGGGTACTCTGGTACCAGGTACACTTATGAGCACCCTTATGTTCGAACTTGGTGTTTGTTATGGATAATCCATGACTAGCACAGAAGTCCAATAAGAAACGACTGCTCGGGTTCAGATCAGGGAGGCCGTTCCTCCCCACCACGCCTCTCCAGGTATCTCCATCGTTGCCCACGTGGGCGTTGAAGTCACCCAGCAGAACTACGGAGTCCCCTACTGGAGCCCCATGCAGGACTCCATTCAGGGTCTCCAAGAAAGCCGAGTACTCTGAGCTGCTGTTTGGTGCATACGCACAAACAACAGTCAGAGTTTTCCCCCCTACAACCCTTAGGCGCAGGGAGGCGACCCTCTCGTCTACCGGGGTAAACTCCAACACCGCGGCGCTCAGCCGGGGATTTATGAGTATCCCCACACCCGCCCGGCGCCTCACGCCCTTGGCAACTCCGGAGAAGAATAGAGTCCAACCCTTATCCAGGAGTACGGTACCAGAGCCGAGACTGTGCGTGGAGGTAAGCCCCACCAGATCTAACTGGTAGTGCTCCACCTCCCTCACAAGCTCCGGCTCCTTTCCCCACAGCGAGGTGACGTTCCACGTCCCCAGAGCCAGCTTCTGCCGCCCGGGTCTGGTCCGTCGAGACCCCTGACCTTCGCTGCCACCCATGTGGCTGCGCACCCGACCCCAACGGGTCTTCCCACAGGTGGTGGGCCCATGAGATGAAGAGAGGGGGGGTGCCACGTAGTTTCTTCGGGCTGTGCCCGACCGGGCTCCGTGGCAAACCCGGCCACCAGGCGCTCGCCATCGAGCCCTCCGTCTGGGCCTAGCTCCAGACGGGGGCCCCGGGCTTCCTCCGGGCCGGGTCACATCTCCTCTTCCGTCGATATTCATTGAGGCTTTTTGAACCATTCTTAGTCTGGCCCCTCACCTGAGACCACTCTGCCATGAGAGACCCTACCAGGAGCACAAGGCTCCAGACAACACAGCCCTCAGGTTCACAGGGACACGCAAACCTCTCCACCACGATAAGGTGACGGTTCCAGGAGAGGCAATGACAAACAATAGACCAATAATATGTGTCGATGCTGGCAACACACTGCTAGCCCTCTGTAGCCAATTGGCCGGCCCAATTGGAGGGAATTTAGAGAGGAAGAAGAGAAAAAAAACAAGAAAAAAAAAAAACAGAGCGGACCAGAACGGCCCACATTGGGTCAACGGCCTGTAGGATATAGTGCCGCGCACTAACACTGTTCCGGGTTCTCAACAGTAGTGGAGGGTTACACAAGGTGTTCAATGTGAGGCGTCTGGGAACGCACTTGATGCTGCTGTATTCTGGAGCTGAGGCACGCAATAAAGAAGTCATCTCATTACCTTCATTCCGGTCTCCAGTGGTTATAACAAACCATTACATGGTGTCAGAAGTGGTCCAATTCGTCATTTTGCCTGAGGAATATACACCGGGGTTTTTTTTTCTGAAGAGGAAGCCACAGCTAACGTGTATCGGGACGGAGACTAGCGATGAGAGAAAAGCTAACAGCTAACTGAAAATGGAACAGTTTAATCCAAGGGCGTAGGATTATATAGGGACGGTAGGGTCCCGACCCTACCAAAATCCAGCCTCTACTGTGTAGTCCCTACCAATAATACACCCGCTGTCCGTATTGTTTAGGCAATAATTATAGTACGCAAAGGGTTAAAAATCAGTCTCTGATAGAAGTCCCGCCTCTAAACAACTATCGCGCTTTGATTGGCTGTAGCGGTTTCCCGCAAACCTATATTCAACCTGATTGGCCGTCCCCGCTGTCACTCCATCTGCTTGTTAAAAAAAGAAAAAAGCTACCGGCAACTTGCTAGTCCCAGACAGGAGGAGCAACAGGACGCCTCAGTGCATAGCTAATATCTGCATCTGCGAGTGTAAGTTCTGCCTTCGGTCACGTCAGCGAGACGGATTTTAATATCAGTGATGTCATTTGCAGTAACACTTAAATTTGTGTGTGTTTTATGCTTGTGCGTGCGCGCGCTGTGCGTGTGTGTGTGTGTGTAGGATGTCGAAGAAACGAAAACTGGACATAAGAGACTTCTTTAGAAGTCAACGTGTAAGTTAATTAAAAGGTTATATATTTTAGAGCCATAACAATACTGATATTGATTATTAGTCAGCATAGGCTATAATGCCAAAGAGATCCGCATTTTAAGGTATAGGCCTACCATTATTTTCATGTTTTATTTGTGTGGAAAGGGAGCAATGGTTTAAAAAAAATTTTTGGGATAAATAAACATTAATTAAATTTAATAACCTTTATTTTCCTTCAAGGTTTCCCTCTCATTTACAGTAACAACAAGCACATTGCAGATGCTCATATAATAAATAAATAAATATTATAAACAATAAAACATAATAATTGTGTGAACATTTTGTCTACCCATGTATGTACCCTGTTATATCTGTTCATATGTCATGCATCAACATACTTCTGTCAGGTGACAGACAGTGGAGAGACTGGAGGAGATAGAGGAGGAGAGACTGGAGGAGGAGAGACTGGAGGAGATAGAGGAGGAGAGGATAGAGAAGGAGAGACTGGAGGAGAGGATAGAGAAGGAGAGACTGGAGGAGAGGATAGAGAAGGAGACAGAGGAGGAGATGCTGTAGAAGATGAAGGAGAGGCTAGAGAAGGAGAGGCTGGAGGAGATGGAAGAGAGGCTGGAAAATCACAGGTGAGGTTCGATAATGATTAATATGTTAGTCATGAGATTCAGCATTGTGTCAAATATTAGTCTGATTATGACCTGAATAACAATAGGCCTATATTAATAGTGTGTTTGCAGTAGTTGCTACAGCGTGGTCAAATGTATACTGTGATTTCTTAGGAAACTGATCCAAATGGAGAGAGCAGCAGGGAGAGTGCCAAGGATAGGGTCAGGGAGAGTGTCAGCATTCAAGAAGATATTCTGGACAAACCAAACCAACCTCACCCAAATTACATTCCAGTTCAACAGCTGCCACACAAGCTCCTCCATTTTCAAGAGAGTTGGTTCAAGCAGTATCCATGGCTGCACTATAGCCCCTCCATCAAAGGGGTTCTCTGTTTTCACTGTGTGAAAACATACACTATAAAGAAAAGCACACTATATAAAAAGGTAGACCCTGCCTTTTCGTCAAAGGGATTTAATAATTAGAAGAATGCACTTGCCAGTTTTCAGCGGCATCAAAATACCAAATCCCACCATCATGCCATGACAGTTAGTGCTCAAGAGGGAAGCCCAATAGATTCGCAGCTCTCAAGTGCATGGGCACAGCAACAAGAGGATGCTAGGTACTGCCTACAAAATATTGTAGGATCAATACAGTACCTTGCCAGGCAGGGCATAGCACTGCGAGGCCATGAGACAAAAGATGGCAATCTATTTCAACTTCTGAAATTTAAAGCCAGGGATGATGTAAGTCTCAGTACTTGGTTAGCTCGCTGTCATGACTATACCTCTCCTCAAGTGCAAAACGAGGTTTTGCAGATGCTAGGAAACTGTATTGTCAGGAGTATTGCACAATCCATCCAGATGCTACCAGTTTTGCAGTATTCACTCATCATTGATGGCACACAAGATGTCACAGGAACAGAACAAGAGGCTATTTGTTTTAGATATGTGGACCATGACCTGGTACCACGGGAGGTTTTCATTGGTTTGTATGAGGTCCCTGGTACTACTGGAGTGGAGATTGCAAGAATGGCTGAGGATGTCCTCTTGAGGCTCAATATTCCCATTTCTGGGTTAAGAGGCCAGACATATGATGGTGCTGCTAATATGTCAGGCAAATATTCTGGAGCACAAGCAGAACTGAAGAGACAGCAACCGTTAGCGTTGTATGTGCATTGTGGGGCACACTGTCTTAACCTGATTACGCAGTCTGCATGCAGAGCCAGTCCCTTGATCAATGATTCCTTACAGTGGGTGCATGAGCTTGGCACATTAAACAAGCAATCAGGAAAGTGTTGAAGTGGCAGAAATAATGAGAGGATTGACAGTTGAAGTGAGAGGTCTGTTTGATCAGGTTGAGTCCCTTATCAGGCTGCTTTTAGTCATACCAGTTGCATCAGCTGAGGCTGAAAGAAGTTTCAGTGCTCTCAGGAGGCTTAAAACATGGCTGAGAACCACCATGACTCAAGTCAGATTGAACAATCTTGCAGTGTGCCATGTCCATCAGGAGACACTGGACAACATTGACCTTAAAGAAATCCATCAGCAGTTCATTTCTGTTACAGAAAGACGTAGGCATGTGTTTGGTTCTTTCAAATAGGAAGAGCACAATGGACACTAATCTGTGTATATGTTAGTATTAGTGATTCCTGGCTGATGACCCTGCAGCTGGCTCATGGGCACTGGAGGAAGAAATGCCCAGCAGGAAATTATACTGACCTGTTCATTTAGTGATACACCTGTTGTTGTATTATTTCAAAAATATTTATTTACAATGTTGTTGATGTTGTTTACAGTTGCACCAGAGTAAAGTTGAAAACTCTTCTAAGTTGACTAATTTTCTTTCATTAGTTGCTTTAACCTATAACATTACAGAATGCATATTCTCTTTTGATATTCAGATATGCATTATAAACATGTTAATTAAGCCGATTTATTGATTTTTTTTTCAATTATCATTGCGAATACAAAAAAAACCTATCAACTTTAGGAAGCACTTTCATATCCCACGGACCCCACCAATGTCCAAATCAAACCTACTCCCTTGGTTTAATCTACCGTCGCCGTTGGTGTTAACCGGCAACTTGGGAGAAAATTGGAGACGATGGGAACAGCGCTTCCAAATATATATGACCGCGAGTGGTGCAGAAGGAAAGGACAAGAAGATCCAGGTAGCAATTCTACTGCATGCACTGGGTGAAGAGGCACTGGAAGTCTACAACACGCTTGAAAAGAATCTTGACAACGAGGATAATGAAACAGTGAGTGGAATTCTGGCAGCCTTCAAAGCATACTGTTTACCGAAGAAAAATACAGTGTTTGAACGATACCAGTTTTGGGCGCATCCTATAGCTGAGGACGTAACAATTGAAAAGCATGTAACTGAACTGAAGAAGAAAAGTAAAGACTGTGAATTTGGCGCCTCGGAGAATGACATGATCAGAGACAAGATTGTGTTCAGCCTGAGCGATCTGCGCTTAAAGGAGAGACTTTTGAGAGAGCCTAATCTCACGTTGGAGAGAGCGATAGACACGTGTCGCGCTGCAGAGACCGCGAAGGCTCAGATACAGGCTATGGGCGCATCCAGAAATGAGACAGCGGTGCACGTGCTACACGAACGTAAAACATGGGACAAGCAAACACTGAATAAAGTGAAACCTTCAGCAACATACATGCAAAGCAAAAGGACCGAGCACAATATGCCGAAATTGTGGGAAGTCACACCAACCACGCTAATGTCCTGCATATGGAGCAACATGCAACAAATGTGGAAAGCAGAACCATTATGCAAGAATGTGCAGGACAGGTCAGACACAGACACGGAAAACAGCGCACGAAATAGACACAGAATTAGACGGACTGTTTATTGCAACCCAGTCTCATCAGAAAATGTTCAATGGTAACGTTGGTCCACTTGGACCGACGTTACCATCTCACAATCTGGCCTCTCAGATTGTGAGATGGTAACATTTAGTCCTCCCATTGTTTTGCATTGGCGTGTTCTCACGTCACGTGACTCTCAAGCTCCCGTCTGCGGAGAGGAAAACATGGCGGAGATTCCTTGTTTTTTCAGATAAAAATATAATTTTGTAACTTAGTTTGGGCATAAAAATACATTCTGACACCATTTCTAGCGAGAAATGTGCTCTTTGCTTCCACAGTCTTCAGCCAGTTCGTGCTTATGATAAATATTTTAATAGTTATCACGCATGTTTTTATCGTTGCTATGATGGTTGCCATGGCACCACGGGCGCAGCTTGGTGTTTAAATCACAGTCCCTGCGTGGTGTCCTTCAGTGATCGTGAATGTTATTCATGTTATATAATAGTAATATTTGAGGCTAGATTACATCTCTAATGAGAAGGAACCTGCGAGTCTGTTTATACCGAGGCCGGCCCGAGTGCGCGACCGGCCCGAGTGGCGCGAGCCGAGCGGCCCGAGTGCGCGAGCGGACCGAGTGCGCGAGCGGACATGACGTGTGGCTGTCGTAAAAACCCTATTTGTAAACAACCAGCCCTTTAACTCGGGGCTGCGTCATAAACACGGTGCGCTTGGAAGACCACGATGTCATCTTCCTTCTGTCAGGTAAGTAGTTTATTGTTTTTAAAGATCGTTACGATCTAGGTTTACAGTCCGAGTGCGGAGAGAGTCCGTCAATCCACACTATGGACGCTGTTCATCAGCTAATACGCCATTGTTAGCCACATGCTTCAGCCCACGGTAGCCTGTGCTACCTGGGAGGTGAATACATGGTTGTTGAAAGCAGTTCAAGACGCTTAGCTCATCATTGAGGGACGCTACAATATAAATATAAACATGAATTTGATTTATGAATGCTTTAGATTAATAAGGAGTGTATTTGTCTACCATTACTCCACAATATCAGGTCAATTTGGTTTAATGTATAGTATGCACTATGACAATAATGTTTCCATGTTATGGAGTTGCGATTCATTTTATAAAACAATTGCTATGTTCTGTTTTTTAATCAAGGAGGATCCAAGTGAAGCTACAGGAGTTTCATTAACGTCAACAACTTGGACCAAACAGTTTGTTTTGCTTGATGAAGAGCAGGAAGGGCAGCCTGGAGAGAAAGAGAAGCCGGGTTGAGCCCACTACCATCATCCATGTACCACGAGGAAGATGAGGGAGAGAAATGATCCTACCATTAAAGAGGTACTTTTAAGTTACATACCAGAAAAAACATTTTATATAATTTGCCAAATATACATTTTTATTAAATCCCCAAAGTACACTTGCTGAAATACAAGTTAATATCACACTGAAAGAATTTTGATCAATCATGCTTCCCTGCTGTGATTGTTTAACTAGGAAAACAACTTTTTCCACAGGAAGGCAAGTAAATTTAAGGAATACATGTGCAAAGTTTTCCTCTGTTATGTATAATGATGACCCCCATCAAACATAATGTTAGCAATATTTACACCTTTTAATTTATACTGTTTATTTCTGTCTACATGTGTGAATTTGCCTTCATTAGTTTCAGAAAAGAGCGATGATGTATCGGTCAGTGGACGGCAGCACGAGACTCCGCAAACTAGTCTGTAAGCAAAGCAGACGAAGGCATCGAGGTTGCGGCCTGCCATCATTGTTATTTTGCTTAAGGGACTGAATATGTTTCATGTAGAAATATTAGCATTTCCCTTATATCTACCAAAACTGCTTGTTTCACAGACTGCAGTTTTGTTTTGATCCGATGTGGTGTGCAAATACAACCGTATCTGCAATGGGTTGTGGGGCATTAACATTTGTAACTCTAATTTTGTTTTGACAGACTGTGAAAAGAACGTTGAGAACATCACCACTCTACAGGAAGACACAGTCCAGTAATGGGTGTCAGAAGTTCAGTAGTGAACGACAGGTACTGTGGAAAAATATGTGTCATTGTTGTACAATGTCCTTTGACTCTGTTTAAACAAGGTTAACACAAAAAGGTTTGATTGTAAACTGATATCGGTATGAATTCATGTTATTCTCCTCGTCAAAAGAAACAAACAATCCAAATTACCTGCAGAAAGCCCTTGATGGACGCTTCAGCTGCATCGTCAGACTGGTGAGACAGCAAGATGCCAACTTTAATGCCAATTTATTTGTGTAACATTCTGTGACCAAATGTATAGATAACTTTTTGTAGATTGTAAAAATAGATAACCCATTTATTACAAAAAAACTACACTAGAATTATCGCACTGCGTTGTATGACTCCGCTAACCAGAGCAGTGTCCGTCTACATATTTCTACATATTTTCTCTCATATAAATGACACTGTATCTCTTGACAACTGAAACCATAAGATGAGGTCAGTGTGGCCTTGACCTTTTTACTTTAAGACAAATACAAAGTTAGACAATCCGAAAACATGCAGTTATGCCTCCGGCGACTCGCTATTGCAGAGGCATTAAAACCGTAGTGTAGTAGATTGGATTTTATTGGTGTTACATTGGACATCTTGTATGGGTACACCAAAAAATATATTTGGTTTCACATTCTAGATGGCAATAAGCAGAGTCATCAACTCAGGAAAAATATTTCTGTAGAAAAGAAAGCCTTGTATGTGTGTATGTATACATACACACAAACGCACAATTGAGACGTTTTTGTCTTTTATCATATATTCTCAGGCAGTACTGATGCATTTACTGAGAGGGGACGTGAGGGCCTACTCTGCGTGCTCAGAGTTCAAGCCCAGCAGGCTGCAGCGGGCCTGACATATTCTGGAACAGCAGCACAGTCTTTGGATGACTCCTCTGAAGATGAAAACATGGCGAGGTACTTCTCCACTGATGAAGAACTGTGAGGGCTGTGATTAGCTACACTCTCTTGCTACAATGCTACTCATGCTACTCCCTGGCAGCCTTAGGAAGGCATTAGCTTGCTGTGTGGTATCTGTTAGCTTCAGCATTTTTAGTTTTTAGTGGCCTGTCTGACGTTTATGTTAAAAAAAAATCAGAGGGAACCATCTTCATAATTTAACACTATGGTTTGTTTGTGTCCTTCAGTTCTTCTCAAGAGAAGCAGTACAGGTGTGCCTCAGCTCCACGGTCCCTCCTGCAGCCTCCGCTCCTGATGCTAACCTCATGTCTCCATCACACCAAGCAGCAGACCTGGATTGACAGACCTTTCTCCAGAGCTGCCCCCTCCCTCTGAAACCCCCCTCTCCAAAACACTATTTGTGTAGTTTTTAAAGTATTTTTTGCATGAGAATTGTTGATCATAACATTTCCAGCAGATGCCTTAATATAATGTTTGTGCACAATAAATGACATTGATCATAACATAATGGTATTTCCTTGCACTTCTACACCATGATATTGTCAGATAAGATGCTGATTACATTAAAGCAGTGAATGCTCTGCTTTAAGCAACATAAACACACAATGATTCAATGGATCTGAAGTAGAATGGGCACATTACATTCTGTAGAGAATGCCTCAGTTATGGAAGTCAGAAAATAACTTTCTTTATCTGAGGTTCCAGCCATTTATAGTCACAGCAAAGCACACAGGTCTGGTTGTCTAAGTGGCGCCCATATCATTGTTTAAGATGTGTAACATCAAGTTTGTGTTTCAGTGCAAAATTAGTCATTAGTCAAGAGTTCACCATCTTGTTTACACTAAAATTAGGTGACCCAGATGTTTCACAATGCAATCTGATAAGGTCTTATGAGAAACATTCTTAACATTAAAGAAATCAACACAGAGGATAGCAATATCTGTTTGACTTTAATCAGTAGCTGGTAATCGGCAGCCTGACTTATTCAAACACATTAATACTACAATGAATGAGGCAGGGCCTTCTATCAGAAATCAACTATATCGTCACGTTATGTTTCTCTTGAGCACATGGAAATTACCTTCAGCTTCCACTTACTGTCACCTGAACCATACTGTTATTTCTGTATCTACAGTGACTTTTAGGAAAACATATACTAGAGGGCAATGTATAAACATTAATACATCTTATTTATATAGAGCTTTTCAAGAAGTGCAAGTACTAAACTGAGGGAAAGCTAATACAAACAATATATATATATCTTATTTCCATGTGCCAGGACAGCCTCACACTTGGATATAAACCAATTTTAGAATACATTTGCTTATACTGGAGATCTTTTAAATTAATGTCCCAGAAATGATTTCTGATGGAAAACCCCTGCCTTATTCATTGTAGTATTAATGTGTTTGAATAAGTCAGGCCGCTGATTATCAGCTACGGATTAAAGTCAAACAGATATTGCTATCCTCTGTGTTGATTTCTTTAATGTTAAGAATGTTTCTCATAAGACCTTATCAGATTGCATTGTGAAACATCTGGGTCACCTAATTTTAGTGTAAAGAAGAAGGTGAACTCTTGACTAATGACTAATTTTGCACTGAAACACAAACTTGATGTTACACATCTTAAACAATATGATATGGGCGCCACTTAGACAACCAGACCTGTGTGCTTTGCTGTGACTATAAATGACTGGAACCTCAGATAAAGAAAGTTATTTTCTGACTTCCATAACTGAGGCATTCTCTACAGAATGTAATGTGCCCATTCTACTTCAGATCCATTGAATCATTGTGTGTTTATGTTGCTTAAAGCAGAGCATTCACTGCTTTAATGTAATCAGCATCTTATCTGACAATATCATGGTGTAGAAGTGCAAGGAAATACCATTATGTTATGATCAATGTCATTTATTGTGCACAAACATTATATTAAGGCATCTGCTGGAAATGTTATGATCAACAATTCTCATGCAAAAAATACTTTAAAAACTACACAAATAGTGTTTTGGAGAGGGGGGTTTCAGAGGGAGGGGGCAGCTCTGGAGAAAGGTCTGTCAATCCAGGTCTGCTGCTTGGTGTGATGGAGACATGAGGTTAGCATCAGGAGCGGAGGCTGCAGGAGGGACCGTGGAGCTGAGGCACACCTGTACTGCTTCTCTTGAGAAGAACTGAAGGACACAAACAAACCATAGTGTTAAATTATGAAGATGGTTCCCTCTGATTTTTTTTAACATAAACGTCAGACAGGCCACTAAAAACTAAAAATGCTGAAGCTAACAGCTACCACACAGCAAGCTAATGCCTTCCTAAGGCTGCCAGGGAGTAGCATGAGTAGCCTTGTAGCAAGAGAGTGTAGCTAATCACAGCCCTCACAGTTCTTCATCAGTGGAGAAGTACCTCGCCATGTTTTCATCTTCAGAGGAGTCATCCAAAGACTGTGCTGCTGTTCCAGAATATGTCAGGCCCGCTGCAGCCTGCTGGGCTTGAACTCTGAGCACGCAGAGTAGGCCCTCACGTCCCCTCTCAGTAAATGCATCAGTACTGCCTGAGAATATATGATAAAAGACAAAAACGTCTCAATTGTGCGTTTGTGTGTATGTATACATACACACATACAAGGCTTTCTTTTCTACAGAAATATTTTTCCTGAGTTGATGACTCTGCTTATTGCCATCTAGAATGTGAAACCAAATATATTTTTTGGTGTACCCATACAAGATGTCCAATGTAACACCAATAAAATCCAATCTACTACACTACGGTTTTAATGCCTCTGCAATAGCGAGTCGCCGGAGGCATAACTGCATGTTTTCGGATTGTCTAACTTTGTATTTGTCTTAAAGTAAAAAGGTCAAGGCCACACTGACCTCATCTTATGGTTTCAGTTGTCAAGAGATACAGTGTCATTTATATGAGAGAAAATATGTAGAAATATGTAGACGGACACTGCTCTGGTTAGCGGAGTCATACAACGCAGTGCGATAATTCTAGTGTAGTTTTTTTGTAACAAATGGGTTATCTATTTTTACAATCTACAAAAAGTTATCTATACATTTGGTCACAGAATGTTACACAAATAAATTGGCATTAAAGTTGGCATCTTGCTGTCTCACCAGTCTGACGATGCAGCTGAAGCGTCCATCAAGGGCTTTCTGCAGGTAATTTGGATTGTTTGTTTCTTTTGACGAGGAGAATAACATGAATTCATACCGATATCAGTTTACAATCAAACCTTTTTGTGTTGACCTTGTTTAAACAGAGTCAAAGGACATTGTACAACAATGACACATATTTTTCCACAGTACCTGTCGTTCACTACTGAACTTCTGACACCCATTACTGGACTGTGTCTTCCTGTAGAGTGGTGATGTTCTCAACGTTCTTTTCACAGTCTGTCAAAACAAAATTAGAGTTACAAATGTTAATGCCCCACAACCCATTGCAGATACGGTTGTATTTGCACACCACATCGGATCAAAACAAAACTGCAGTCTGTGAAACAAGCAGTTTTGGTAGATATAAGGGAAATGCTAATATTTCTACATGAAACATATTCAGTCCCTTAAGCAAAATAACAATGATGGCAGGCCGCAACCTCGATGCCTTCGTCTGCTTTGCTTACAGACTAGTTTGCGGAGTCTCGTGCTGCCGTCCACTGACCGATACATCATCGCTCTTTTCTGAAACTAATGAAGGCAAATTCACACATGTAGACAGAAATAAACAGTATAAATTAAAAGGTGTAAATATTGCTAACATTATGTTTGATGGGGGTCATCATTATACATAACAGAGGAAAACTTTGCACATGTATTCCTTAAATTTACTTGCCTTCCTGTGGAAAAAGTTGTTTTCCTAGTTAAACAATCACAGCAGGGAAGCATGATTGATCAAAATTCTTTCAGTGTGATATTAACTTGTATTTCAGCAAGTGTACTTTGGGGATTTAATAAAAATGTATATTTGGCAAATTATATAAAATGTTTTTTCTGGTATGTAACTTAAAAGTACCTCTTTAATGGTAGGATCATTTCTCTCCCTCATCTTCCTCGTGGTACGCGGATGATGGTAGTGGGCTCAACCCGGCTTCTCTTTCTCTCCAGGCTGCCCTTCCTGCTCTTCATCAAGCAAAACAAACTGTTTGGTCCAAGTTGTTGACGTTAATGAAACTCCTGTAGCTTCACTTGGATCCTCCTTGATTAAAAAACAGAACATAGCAATTGTTTTATAAAATGAATCGCAACTCCATAACATGGAAACATTATTGTCATAGTGCATACTATACATTAAACCAAATTGACCTGATATTGTGGAGTAATGGTAGACAAATACACTCCTTATTAATCTAAAGCATTCATAAATCAAATTCATGTTTATATTTATATTGTAGCGTCCCTCAATGATGAGCTAAGCGTCTTGAACTGCTTTCAACAACCATGTATTCACCTCCCAGGTAGCACAGGCTACCGTGGGCTGAAGCATGTGGCTAACAATGGCGTATTAGCTGATGAACAGCGTCCATAGTGTGGATTGACGGACTCTCCGCACTCGGACTGTAAACCTAGATCGTAACGATCTTTAAAAACAATAAACTACTTACCTGACAGAAGGAAGATGACATCGTGGTCTTCCAAGCGCGCCGTGTTTATGACGCAGCCCCGAGTTAAAGGGCTGGTTGTTTACAAATAGGGTTTTTACGACAGCCACACGTCATGTCCGCTCGCGCACTCGGTCCGCTCGCGCACTCGGGCCGCTCGGCTCGCGCCGCTCGGGCCGCTCGGCTCGCGCCACTCGGGCCGGTCGCGCACTCGGGCCGGCCTCGGTATAAACAGACTCGCATGATCCTTCTCATTAGAGATGTAATCTAGCCTCAAATATTACTATTATATAACATGAATAACATTCACGATCACTGAAGGACACCACGCAGGGACTGTGATTTAAACACCAAGCTGCGCCCGTGGTGCCATGGCAACCATCATAGCAACGATAAAAACATGCGTGATAACTATTAAAATATTTATCATAAGCACGAACTGGCTGAAGACTGTGGAAGCAAAGACCACATTTCTCGCTAGAAATGGTGTCAGAATGTATTTTTATGCCCAAACTAAGTTACAAAATTATATTTTTATCTGAAAAAACAAGGAATCTCCGCCATGTTTTCCTCTCCGCAGACGGGAGCTTGAGAGTCACGTGACGTGAGAACACGCCAATGCAAAACAATGGGAGGACTAAATGTTACCATCTCACAATCTGAGAGGCCAGATTGTGAGATGGTAACGTCGGTCCAAGTGGACCAACGTTGCCATTGAACATTTTCTGATGAGACTGGGTTGCTTTATTGGCACAGTGGGACTTGACCAACTACAATCCAGAAGAGACAAGTCCTGGTTTTAAAGCATAACAGTTGACAACATGCCTGTCCAGTTTAAACTGGATACAGGAGCAGAGGCAAATGTCCTACCACTTAAGGTATTCAACTCCATGGCGAGGGAGACCAGACGGGAGAAGAGTGGAAAGTTTTCTCTGAAACCAACGAAAACAGTGCTGATAGCGTATGGAGGGACGAGGATGGAGCCTGAAGGGACGCTCACGCTCACATGTTCGACGTCAAAGGCCCAGGCAGACCTCACATTTTACGTGTCAAGGCACTCCACCGTACCCATCCTCGGCAGGGAGGCTTGTGAAGAGCTCAGCCTGATCAAAAGAGTGGACATCGACACATTGGCAGTGAAACATCTAGCGACAAAGGAAGAACTGATACCCCAGCATCCATCAGTCTTCAATGGACTCGGTGAGTTTGAAGGAGAATATCACATTCACACAGACCCCAATGTTGCACCAGTCATACATGGATGTAGGAAAATACCACTCGCAATTATGGACAGACTGAAAGTCACACTTGATAGCCTGCTGCAAGCTGATGTTATTGCAAAAGTGACTGAGCCCACATCATGGGTAAACAGCCTAGTAGTCACTGAAAAGAAAGACAAGAGCAAGCTACGGCTCTGTCTGGATCCCAGTGACTTAAATAAAGCGATCCTGAGACAGCATTACTCCATTCCCACGACTGATGATGTGCTGAGCAAACTGGCTGGGAAGAAAATATTTTCTGTGCTTGATGAGAAAGATGGTTACTGGCAGGTGAAGCTGGACGAGGCCTCATCGCGGCTGTGCACTTTCAACACCCCGTGGGGGAGATACAGATTCAAACGCATGCCTTTTGGAATCAAATCAGCAAGTGAAGTTTTCCAACAGCGCAACTGTGAAACGTTCTGTGACATTAAGGGAGTCCATGTCATAGCAGATGATATGATCATCGCAGCATCCACAGAAGTGGAACATGATGTTATACTACAAAAGGTTATAACGCGAGCAAAAGAAGCAAATGTAAAATTCAACAAAGAAAAGATACAATTCAAAGTGAACTGTGTCAAGTACATGGGGCATGTGGTCACTGCAGAAGGAGTGAAGGCGGACGACACGAAAATAAGAGCCATCACAGCGATGCCGTCACCTGAGGACAAACCAGGCCTACAGCGAATGTTGGGCATGATAAAATATCTCGCTCAATATATCCCAGGTGAGGCCACCCTCACAGCACCTTTGAGACAGCTGCTGCGCAAAGACATGGTGTGGCTGTGGCAACACGAACATGATGAGGCTATCAAGAGACTCAAAGAGGCCCTTACAAATGCACCGGTGCTCAAGTTTTTTGATCCAAGGAAACAGCTTGTTATACAGGCTGATGCATCCAAGGATGGGCTGGGAGCGTGTTTGCTTCAAGATGGACACCCAGTAGCCTACGCATCAAGAGCACTTACTGGATCGGAGCAGAATTATGCTCAGATAGAAAAAGAGCTCTTGGCCATCGTGTTCGCTGTCAAAAAGTTTCATCAATACGCCTATGGCGTGAGAGTTATTGTCCAGTCAGACCATAAGCCACTGGAGAACATCCTGAGAAAGCCCTTGGGTGCAGCACCATCCAGACTGCAAAGAATGCTACTGCAGCTACAGCGATATGACCTGAATGTCATCTACAAGCCAGGTAAAGAGATGCTAATTGCAGACACTCTGTCCCGAGCAGTCATACAGGAACAAGATACATCAGAAGACGACATGGCTGATGAGAGAGTGATCTACACCTTGGAGCCCACGGACGCTCTCAGCACAGAGTACCTAGAAAAGCTGAAATGTGAGACACAGAAAGACGACGCACTGCAACTTCTTCAAAGCACACACAGAAAAGGCTGGCCACACCACAAGAAACAGGTGGACATGCGAATGGCACAATACTGGCCCATCAGACACACTGTGTCTGTGAGAGACGGCATAATGTTTGCCGGTGACAGAATTATCATCCCGAATGTGCTGAGACAAGAGATGCTGCAAAAGCTACACATGGCGCATCAAGGAGTGCAGAGAACAAAAGCACTGGCAAAAAGACATTTTTACTGGCCACGAATAGCGAGAGACATAGAACAAATGGTCGAGGCCTGCGGTACATGTCAACAGCTCCAGCCCAGAAACCAGAGAGAGCCGATGATTTCACATGACATTCCTGAGCTCTCGTGGCACAAGCTGGGAGCAGACATCTTCGAAATACAAGGTCAGTCCTACCTCTTGATAGTGGACTACTTCTCAAAATACCCAGAAGTATTGAACATTAGGGACAAGACCGCCCACACCGTCATCATGAAAATGAAGTCAGTGTTTTCCAGACTGGGAATTCCAAAAGAGACAGTATGTGACCATGTTCCATTTGCAAGTCAGGAGATGCACAACTTTGCAACATCATGGGGCATAACACTCACTCATTCTAGCCCTGGCTACGCACAGTCTAACGGCCTAGCGGAGAGAAATGTGAAAACGGTGAAGCAGGTGATCAAAAAGGCACAGCAAACTGGGACAGACCATCATCTTGCACTTCTCACCCTGCGGAACACACCTGTTACGGGTATGATCTACTCTCCTGCTCAAATGCTCATGGGCAGGATACTGAGGAGCACTCTGCCAAGCTCCAGCGCCATTCTCCAGCCCGCAGTGCCCCAGGATGCACACTCTGCGCTCCAATGCCTACAGAGAAGACAGCAACACTACTACAACAGAGGCACGAAGCAGCTTCCTGAACTGAGCCCTGGCAACACTGTGCACATGGAGACTGCACAGGGTTGGCGTCCAGCTGTAGTTACAGCAGGGCGAGCTGAACCTCGTTCCTACAACATACAGACATCATCTGGGCAACGCTACAGGCGCAACAGGCGTCATCTGAGGAAGACACCCGCCTGCACCCAGGTGAATTCAGGCTCAGGTTCGGACTGCGAGGATGAGGATTTGCCAGGTTCGCCATCTACAAGCACAGCAGAGACTATGGACTGTAATTCCTCATCCACACCAGGCCTGACTCAAACCAGGAGTGGCCGAGTCATCAGACCCCCCAAGAGGTTCGAAGACTTTCAAATGAATCAACATTAAGGACAGTGGTAAAATGGCGTAAACGCAAGCTTACAGTCTAGTCTGTATGAAAAAAAAACAAAACAAAAAAAAACAAGGGAATGTAAAATGATTTAAGTTGTGAAATGTTCAGTGTGGAAATGGTAAACTGTTTACGGTAAGTAATGAGGTCTACTTGAAAAGTGAAATGCTTGAATATCTGAAATGTTCTCTTATGATATTCTTAGTTAATTATTGTGTTCTTCTTACAGAGAGATAAACAGATAGATGTTATTTAGTCAGTTTTGTTGATGTAATCCTATTAGAAGAACAACAAACTTTGTGTTGATATGAGTTCATTAGTGCATCAGTTTAATTTCATTTGAGGTTGTTAAGCAGTTAAAATGATGAAGTTTATCTCCATGTTAAGAAAGGAGGATGTAGGATATAGTGCCGCGCACTAACACTGTTCCGGGTTCTCAACAGTGGCGGAGGGTTACACAAGGTGTTCAATGCGAGGCGTCTGGGAACGCACTTGATGCTGCTGTATTCTGGAGCTGAGGCACGCAATAAAGAAGTCATCTCATTACCTTCATTCCGGTCTCCAGTGGTTATAACAAACCATTACACGGCCCACCGGGACGATGCCCGGTATGCCAGATGGCCAGTCCACCCCTGGTAATACCTAATCTGAAATCAGTGTTTCCGAGAAAGTGGCACAGTGCATCCCTTATTGCGGTCATGGTGCAGCTAACAAAAGTACTGTATTATGAATGGCACTGTACATGTCATTCAGTTTGACTGCCTGTGTGTGTTTATGTGTATAACGATTATATGTGTGCATTTTTCTCCCTGTTCTGTCTTAGATTTTTCTGGAAAGCATTCCCTCCCCTCTGATCATGACACTTATTTTACATAAATAAACTTTCTGTCCCTTGAAACATTTCACTCTCTGGGGCCGCCGCCTGTTCAGCGCTGCAGGCCACGACCGTCCCACAGGAACATATCAGACTGGTTAGCGCAAAGACGTCATGGCGCATTCTGCATTTGTTCATCACGTTTTTCCACAAATGTAAAAAATAAATAATGATAATAATACAATATTAAAATACCCCCCTTCTTTACAATCTTTAACAACATGAATTAATCAATAATAATAATAATAATAAAACCAAATTTATTAAACATATGAAGTGAAAAAAACACAGTATGAATTAAGCAATAATAATAACGACAAAAAATTTATAATAATAAGATGATGATGATGAAGAAGAAGAAGAAGGATACTAATAACAATAATGAAAAAAGCAATTACAAACTATGAAGATTAAAATAAAATACATATCCTTCTCAACAAGCTTGAACACAACATTTATTCTTGTTCTTGTTCTTGTTCTTATTCTTATTCTTATTATTTATATTCTTATTCTTATTTATAATGGAAATAGAATAGATAGTATAGATTTAAAAGAGGAGTTAGCCCGATGGATCTCCTCAGGGAGATTGTTCCACAGTTCGTTAAGTGAGAGCAGATGTTTTCCTGAATACTACTCGCACAACTTTATAATAGTTCTCAATGACAGCAAAATACTGTAAAAATAACAAGTCTCTAAATGGCACGTTATTTCCCTTAACCTTCAAAATCTTTTCAGAAATTGAATTTACCCACGGGAGTACATGACAGGAATAAGAACATGAACAACATCCTGATAGTTACAGTCTTTTGCGCAAAAACATACTTAAGATATTCTTTATTTTCTCCTCCAGTTAATTATCCTGTCTGAGAAAATGAATGGATGTTGTGCACAATGTCTCCCTCTGCTGCACAGTAAATGTTATGAAGATAGTTTTTCAAAATTCTTTTAACCACAGAGAGATTACCCTGTATCATGTACATTGAAGTGTTTGACACTAGATCAAAGAGATTCTACACAGTAATACACGTTCTCAGGATGAGTTAACAGACCCTCACAAAATGTCAAAGTCGTAGTCAGAAAAATATGTCTTTATTAGGCTCAAAGCAGCCGGTCCTTTGCATCAGTGGAGAATATCAAAGCAATCAAAGAGTGCAAAAATTTGACATGAATATGCACAAACCATTCTACTAAAGTATTTTTCCTATGTAAAAAGACATTCAATTATTGTATATATCATGATAAAAGCAACTTATAATCAGTGATTTGCGGAATTATATAGTAAAGCATATTTGTCACAGTGAAATGTGATATTAAAAGGTGATAATGAGATGAACATTTTGAGAGATAAGGTGGTCAAGACCTGATGATGTTTTGATTCTGAAAAAAATGGTGGTCACAAAAAAGTATCAAAATAACAGCCATCATCATCATCAAAAGACAAAAAAAGACAAAGTCAAATGAAGCTGTTCTACGCAAGTTTACAATACAGCTGCTACTTTATTCATGATAAATTAATGGTAACGTAAAGTATGTCTTTATTAGTCTCTTAGGAATCAGTCCTCAAACTGAACAACATTTTTATTAGATCATGCAATGGACATGGAGCAGTCACAAATATATGTTTCTTTCACACTCACACACACAAACACACACACACACACACACACACACACACACACACACACACACACAATGGCATCAGTGGGTGGGGTTAAGTATGAGGGGGAAGGTGGGAAATTAACTTTCTATAAACCTGTTTGTTGACAGCACTATTTTACACTGTAGATTTATATTCCAGCTTAACATAACTATAGGGTACAGCTCTTCCTCAAAATATTATCATTACTGTGTTATTAAAATATCTAAATGATGACCCATAAACAACAAATATAATGTCTAATTTTCAGAATTTTTCACAGGAACCTTTAGAATTTGCTATGCATGTGAAAGACGAAGAAACTAAGTTCCCTTTTCTAGCAGAATTGATACATTGTTCCGCCTCTGTGATAGGTTGATTTTATTAGGAAGCTGATTATTGATAAAGATTTAATGGGCAATAAAACCAGTCATAGGGACATAAAAACAAATGGAATTCTTTGATAGTCTTAGAAAGAGTTAACATATTTAAGCTATAAGGACAAAGTCCTGTGAAAAAGGTCAAAGTTTTAAACAAAAAGGGTTAACAAAGTTAAAAACCTTTTTGTTAAAACAGTCAGGATTTCTACCTGCCAGATGAAATAATCTGTGATCTACTGGTATAGTCTGTTTGAGCGGTGTCATTTGGTGATTGATTAGTCATACCTGCAAAGGCCATATAGGGGAGCTCTCGGGCCACGGTGCCATTATCAATGAAGCTGCCGGAGAGGAAACATTGTGTCCAAGCGTCTTTATTGATATCTCCCCTTTTCAGGGTGCAACACTTCTTCAGTATTTCTAGCTTGCTTGTCTCTGTCTGTTGACTTTGTCTTGGTGTAAGAGTGTGTCTATTCCTCCTGGAAGGCAGTCTCCAACAGGTTCAGGATGGACTTGCAGATTTGTTCCTTAAGATCTTTGCCAATGAACACATACAGCAGTGGGTTCAGGCAGCTGTTGAGATAGGCCAGGCAGGCTGCTATAGGGAAACCGATAGTGGTGACGTGATCCAATGTTTTACTCGAGTGGATCGCCGTGTAATTAACCATCTCGATGAGAGCCATGATGTGAAACGGCGCAGAGAACAGGAAGAAAGTGGTGATGATGGCAGCGATGATCTTGAAGGTGCGACTCGATTGGCTGGCCAGGGTGCGGTTCCTCCTGAGACGATGGATGATCACAGAATAACAGGAGATGAGTACAGTGAAGGGGACGACGAATCCCAGGAGGAAGCGGGTGATCATCATGGTCTGAATACGAAACTGTCGCAGCTCATTCAGTGACGGTGTTTCATTGTCGTCAGAAAGGGCAAAGTTACTGAAGCAGTGGACGATGTCTTCATTGTAAGGGTCTGACACGGTGCCCCTGTAGATGAAGTATGGAGCGCTGAGAATCAGAGCCAGTATCCAAACAACCAGACTCACGCAGGAAGCCTTGCGTACACTTCGATGGTTCTGGGCCCAGACGGGCCACACCACAGACACACATCTGTCCACACTGATCACCACCAGGAAGTAGACACTGGCGAACATGTTCAAGAATATTAGAAGGCTTCTGAGTCTGCACATAAAATTGCCAAAAGGCCAGTGGAAATCCAGAGCGATGTATGTCACACTCAGGGGAAGGAACGACGTGAAGAGTAAGTCGGCCACGGCGAGATTGAGGAACCAAACAGTGTTAATGGTTTTCTTCATCTTGAACCCGGTCACCCAGATAACCATTCCATTCATGAACACACCAAAAACAAAGGCCAGGGACAAAAAAATGAGAATCATGATTTTGAGAGACTGTTCCAGCTCAGCCTGTTCGTCCTTGTCGTCATTGTCTTCATACAAGGAGTTGTTTCTTCCAGTGATGTTTGATGTGTTCATGGCGTAGAAAGGGGTAGCAGTCATTAGCTCCATTATTGTCTTTGAGCCTGACTCAAAAACAAAACATTTAAATGTTAACCTAGAGTCCAATAGCAATCCATAATTAATACAGGAGATTAAAATGTACCTCATTTGAAAACTGGAATTCAAAATCAGGACATTCATTCCACAAAAAATAAATGACTTCACTTATGTCAGTTCCTCTAAAAGGCCTTGGGAGGATGCTGTCTGCAGGGGCATGACTTGAACTCTGTATTAATGGGGTAACAACAATAATGACCTGCTGCTTCACAACCTTATCATGACCCTCAAAAGACAATAAGACAGATCTTATAAGAAACCAACTTCCACACGCAAGAAAAGAACGAAAAAAGCTCTCTTTAAGCTCTGCACCACATATAAACTGCACACCAGGTTCTCCTGAGTGAATTCAACATCAGATCAACAGAACTTTGAAATAAAAAATCTAAACCACAGATAATAAACCCCCCCAAAAAATCCACCTCATGTACTTAATTACTTAAGCTAATTAAAACCTTACAGGGATGTTTTTATAGGTCAAACTTGATAACCTGGATCCTTCTATAATCTTCCTGACAGCCTTAGATGCGCACACACACACACACACACACACAGACACACACACACACACGCACACACCTAACATTTGTTTCCTGGAGACTTACTCTACATTTTACCCTACTACAAACATGTCTTAACCACAAAAATGTATCTATTTTTTTGTGTCCATAAAGATATAAATTCCCCATTGTGTCACTGTGTGATCATATTTACATCCAAACACATACAGCAGGCGTTATGTACATAAATGTACATCCACATTTTTTGGGGGGGGAAGTAGTTGTCAAACCAGAAAGGCAGCAAATATTCAAAAAATAATGAATGCTTTATTATTCAAATCAAACATAAGATGTATATCTTGGTCTAATAATTTGGTGTGATAATTCCTTTTCACCACTTAAGCTCATGTTAACTGGCAAATGTAACGTACCTTTCTCTAAGTCCCGCGGTCTGTTGAGGATGAATCTGCAGCAGAAGTTTCCCTGATCAAACTCTGACAGGTCAATATAATCTGCCCTGTGTTGTAATATGTCACTGCCACTGAAGAGGAACCACAAGTGGCCCATACACAAGAAACTCCTCCCAGCCATCAAATCTCATGCACAAGCTCACACTTGCACGGTTTGCGATATGTAATTGATATTTTTATGTAGACTAAATGAATGTCTTCACTGAAACCTGAGCTGCATGATGTATATTATGATAATCTTACAGTTCTGCAACTTTAAAATACATGATGCTCCTTGTTGTTTTGTGTTGACAGTGTGAAACAGCATCTATGTAGTCTTACATCATTTACTATCCCCTCACTTCACCCCGCCCTGCACCACTAGAAATTCACATCAGCATCTGTCAGTAACTCAAGGCTGCCAAACAGTTGGAAGAGAATCTGACTCCGTGCTGAAGCTGGACCTGCAGACCATCTGTAGATCCATTCATGACATCTGAAGTGGGAATATATTTGACACACTCTAATGAGAGCAACTGAACACGTGTTGATTGATGTTGTCATGCATCCTGTTTTGTACGGTTTATCAGATATGAATACATTATGCTGTCCCTGTACGGAAGCGTATTGCATTCACTTGAAAAAATGAAAAACTCTGTTCCGAGAAATTCACATCATTATCTGATTCCGAGATAAAATCTCAGAATTTGGTTTTATACATTTTCATTAAAAAAAAAAGAAAAAGTAAAAAGGTTCCGTTTTCCTGAGATAATTGTAATCTAGTATTTTGCTTAAGTTACATTGTCCGTGGATGTTTCGCATAGAGTCCTTGTTCAGCGTGCTACATGTAACTGTTGCACTCTTAGACAGTCTTTTGTTTGGCAACGTTCCTTGTATTAGCGCCATGATGTATAGTGTCGCCTAAAACTGTCAGACTCTCCTTCTGTATAAATAACAGTGAACTACAAAGGACTAACCAAAATTAGAATTATGGACAAAATGAAAAACAATATTTCCTTTATCTATCTATAAAATTCATAATAGGTACTATACATAATCATTTTGTGCAGTATTTATAAAACGTTATTATATTGTTATGGTCGGAATTTCGGAGATAATTATCTCAGAAAAACACATTTTAAATGTTTTCAAGTGAATGCAATACACTTCCATTGTTTCTGAATATTTATACAAATGACTGATGATTTGTCCACTTCCTGACCAGTAACAGTCACCGATTTGCAGCCTTTCCTAATACAAAAATATTTATTACAGTATTTTAAAGTGATAGTCTGAGATTCAGATTACGACATAGAAAAGTGTGCTATTACAGTTATTTCCATTCAATTACTCAGCAACAACTTTGAGAACTGATTGATTCTTGCTTTGGAAATGTGAGTTAATGTATTTTTGTTAATGATGAAGTTAAAATCACACGATTCATTTAAAATGTTGAGAGGTTAGCACAACATGCATGTACTCAGGGTAGGGGGCACAGACATTAAAGTATCCCATCTAAAACCACTAACAATGATCCAAAGATCAAACGAAACATTAAAATGCAAGTTAAAAATAACCACAACAATCTGATGGTAACATAGTTCTTTGTCAAGCCCTCATCCTTATGAGGGTTGTCCAGTCCTTATCCAGTCCTTATGCTGAATAACATGTTTATCAAAGCATGCAGTTGGCATGTAGCAGTCAAAAGTCAGCTCACACACACACACACACACACACACATACACACACACACACACACACACACACAAACACACACACTTGTATAATCCTCAGTGATGGGCCAACACTATTTAACACTAGATGCTATTTTCAGTTAAACCTGTTCCATACGTCCCTTATTACTGTGTTTTGTAGGTCATGTGACTGCGTATTTAATGATAAAAAAAGAGTCTCTGATCATGGCTTATAAACTCATAGTTTCATTGCTTGCTGTCATTGATGCAACAGACGGATGAAGACATCAAAATCCAACAATTGAGTTTATGAGACATGAGAAACACAACGTCCCTTACATCAACCACATGTTACAACATCTTTGTCATGTTTGTGTTGCACAAATTTAGCCATAAACTAATCTAATACCTAATCTGAAATTAGTGTTTCCGATAAAGTGGCAAAATACATCCCTTATAGCTGTCATGGTTCAGCTAACAAAAGTACTGTATAATGAATGGCACTGTACATGTCATTCAGTTTGACTGCCTGTGTGTGTTTATGTGTATAACGGATAAATATGTGCATTTTTCTCCCTGTTGTGTCTTAGATTTTTCTGGAGAGCATTCACTTCCCTCTGATTATGACACTTATTTCACTTAAATAAACTTTATTGTCCCTTGAAACATTTCACTCTCTGGGGCCGTCGCCTGTTCAGCGCTGCAGGCCACGACCGTCCCACAGGAACATATCAGACTGGTTGCGCAATGACGTCATGGCGCATTCTGCATATGTTCATCACGTTTTTTCCACAAATGTATAATAACAATAATAATAATAATAATAATAATAATAATAATAATAAAAAATTAAATACCCCCCTTCTTTGCAATCTTTAACAACATGAATTAATCAATAATAATAAAGATAATAATAATACCAAATAATAAAACATATGAAGATTAAAATAACACAATATGAATTAATCAATACAGTTTTTCACAATTGTTAACACACGTTTTTCAAAACAATAACGGCTTTCTCAAAACTGCACACACAAAACTGAAAACCTCACACACAAAATGCTAAACCTGACACTCCCTTTGCAAGATGACTCTTTGCCATCAAATCTCTTACCTGTTCACAAAATGGAACTCGTGTTTTCATTTGGTACACACAGCCATATTTTCAAATGACACACACATACCATTCATTGGGAACACACAACTAAGCATTTGCTTGCACACTACCAAGCATTTACAGCACACTGAAGTGCAAAATTGAAAACACAATCATCAAAAGTGAACACACCATATGAATGAATGAGCCATTTCTCCTTTTGTAAAATGTCTCAGTTTAGGCCTACTTTTTTCATAGTCAAACATAAAACAGTACACAAATATGCAGCATAAAACGGTTTATTTCGGTACACACAGAGAACAGTACAGAACTGTAAACCGGCCTACTCACCCCCCCCCCCCCTTCACAAAAATTACAGTTTTTCACAATCGTTAACACACGTTTTTCAAAACAATAACGGCTTTCTCAAAACTGCACACAGAAAACTAAAAACCTCACACACAATGCTGAAAGGCCTCGACACTCACGTCGCCACAGGCCTCCTCCATGGCCTGGAGCAGTGGGACCCGGTCCTGTGGGTTCCGTTCATATACCTTCCACCTCCAAGCTGAAAATAATTCCTCAATGGGATTCAGGAAAGGAGAATAAGGTGGAGGGTATAGAATGGAAAAATGTGGGTGGTCCTGGAACCACTCCCGCACTTGAAAGCTCACATTGTCCCGGATGAAAACGTGATGGATCCACTGTGGGTCATCTGTCCGGTCAGGTGGTACCAGCAGGTCATGCAGGCCATCCAGGAAGACGAGGAGACGGGCAGCGTTGATGCTTTGAGATTTTACTTGAGAAGTGTGTGCAACAACTGAACATTGTGTGTAGTGTTTTGACAACAAGGTGATGTGTAATTGACATCAGAGTGTAAACAAGGAAAGTCAGAGTCTAATGCAGATAAGGAAGTGTGAAGTAGTGCCAAATTGGGTCGAGCGATTGGTACATGAAGTGAAGGTTGTGCAAATTGTGCCGAATTTTCGCTTTTTGTGTGTTAACAACTGAGAAAAACTGTAATAACAACGACAAAAAAAGAATAATAAGATGAAGAAGAAGAAGAAGAAGAAGAAGAAGAAGAAGAAGAAGAAGAAGAAGAAGAAGAAGAAGGATACTAATAAAAAATACACATCTTTTAACACCAGAGGGATTGCTCTGTATCTTGTCTTTATTATGCTCACAGGAGCCGGTCCTTTGCATCTGTGGAGAATATCGAAGCAATCAAAGAGTCCAAAAATTTCAGATTAATTCTTACATTTTTTCTCAAGTAAAAATCTCAAAGCATCAACCTACAACACACAAATACTCAAATCTCTAAACATTCAGGTCTGTTGAGCAATTTCACAGCATTTGAACAGCCGAACAGGAGACTGAAACTGTAGATATGGTTCGTGAGAACAACTCTATCACACTCAGACAAATAAAAACTAGGATCCTGGCTGACCATGCTACATTTAGAAACGTCCAGACCGTCATTGGACTGTATTCTTCATAGGAATGCCATGCTGATGAAACAAGTGTTCAGGGTCCCATTTGAACGGAACACAGCCATCAAGGAGTTATGGTGAGAGTTTGTGCTTGTAAGTACCAACATTCAGCACTGACACATGCATGTATTGTACCTGTAATCCAATATTGTTCCTTTTCTACAGTGTCTCACTGTAGCCCACTGTGTTGACCTCTCTGTGTCCATACTGTAACTTGCATTCTCATGCTGATCCAGGAGCATGACACAGCTCATGTGTTGTACCAGAACATCTTTATTGATGATGTGGGATTCAACCTGGTGAAGAGGAGGTGACGGCGCAGAAACGTCATTGGCCAGCGGGCCATTGTTGAGGCCCCCGGCCAGCGTGTCCCGGGAACATCACAATGTGTGCTGTAATGAATCACCATGGGATGTTGCACCGTCATGCCCACCTAGGGGCCTATAACGCTGCCCGTCTCCTCGTCTTCCTGGATGGCCTGCATGACCTGCTGGTACCACCTGACCAGACAGATGACCCACAGTGGATCAATCACGTTGTCATCTGGGACAATGTGAGCTTTCAAGTGCGGGAGTGGTTCCAGGACCACCCACATGTTTCCATTCTATACCCTCCACCTTATTCTCCTTTCCTGAATCCCATTGAGGAATTATTTTCAGCTTGGAGGTGGAAGGTATATGAACGGAACCCACAGGACCGGGTCCCACTGCTCCAGGCCATGGAGGAGGCCTGTGGCGACGTGAGTGTCGAGGCCTGTCAGCATTGTGTGTGAGGTTTTTAGTTTTCTGTGTGCAGTTTTGAGAAAGCCGTTATTGTTTTGAAAAACGTGTGTTAACGATTGTGAAAAACTGTAATTTTTGTGAAAGGGGGGGGGGGGGGGGTTGAGTAGGCCGGTTTACAGTACTGTACTGTTCTCTATGTGTACCGAAATAAACCTTTTTATGCTGCATATTTGTGTACTGTTTTATGTTTGACTATGAAAAAAGTAGGCCTAAACTGAGACATTTTACAAAAGGAGAAATGGCTCATTCATTCATATGGTGTGTTCCATTTTGATGATTGTGTTTTCAATTTTGCACTTCAGTGTGCTGTAAATGCTTGATAGTGTGCAAGCAAATGCTTAGTTGTGTGTTCCCAATGAATGGTATGTGTGTGTCATTTGAAAATATGGCTATGTGTACCAAATGAAAACACGAGTTCCACTTTGTGAACAGGTAAGAGATTTGATGGCAAAGAGTCATCTTTCATAATACTCTCCAAACACCTATAAAACAATATTTTAAAAGGATCCAGAAGAATCTAGGTGTTATAAGTTTTTCGTTGTGTATTAAAAATTGTAAATTAATCTACAAGTTAATAAAATTGACATTAATATCTTAACTAATTCATTAATAATTTGCTTTTTTTTGGCAGAGAAAACATGATATGCTCATTACCTATTAACACAGCATAATGTAAAAGAATAATCATAATAAAGGATCAAGGTACAGAAAGATGATTCTGAATATTTATACAAAATGCTTGATGTCCACTTCCTGACCACGTAACAGCCACTGATTTGCTGCCTTTCCTAATACAAACATATTAATTACAGTTTTTAAAGTGATTATGTGATGAAGATTACAAGTGAGAAAAAGGGTTAAGTCTAAATAATATTTTAATAATATAAATAATGGTTTACAACAAGTGTCACAATAACAGTCATCATCATCATGTATGGACTTGTCAAAGAGTTTTTAACCCACTGTAGGGTTAAAAAAGGCAAAAATAAACAATTATCATTTACAATGTTTACATAAAAATGGATCTTTGATACAGAGGTTCAGATTATGAGACAGAAAAGTGTGCTATTACAGTTGTTTCCATTCAATTAATCAGCAACAACTTTGAGAACTGATTGATTCTTGCTTTGGAAATGTGAGTATTTGTATTTTTGTCCATGATGAAGGTAAACTGACAAGATGCATTTAAGGGTTTCAGGGTGGGGGGCACAGGCATTAAATTGTCCCATCTAAAAACGAATAGCAATGATCCAAAGCTCAAACGAAACATTAAAATGCAAATTCAAAATAACCACAGCAATCTCGTGGTAACATAGTTCTTTGGCAAGCCCTCATGTCCTAATGCTGATTAACATGTTTATCAAAGCATGCAGACACACACACACACAAACACACACGCACACACACTGTCAATGTATTTTATCATGTACACAAGTAAAGGCGTAAGTGGGTTGGGTGCGAGGGGAAGTTAGGAAATGAACATTGTATAATCCTCAGTGATGGGCAAACACTATTTAACACTAGATGCTATTTTCAGTTAAACCTGTTCCATACGTCCCTTATTACTGTGTTTTGTAGGTCATGTGACTGCATATTTAATGATAAAAAAGAGTCTCTGATCATGGCTTATAAACGCCTCGTTTCATTGCTTGCTGTCTTTGATGCAACATATGGATGAAGACATCAAAATCAACATATGGAGTCTATGAGACAGATGACAAACACAATGTTCCCTTTTATCAACCACATGTTACAACATCTCTGTCATGTTTGTGTTGCACAAATTTAGCCATAAACTAATGTAATACCTGTTCTGAAATTATTGTTTCCGATAAAGTGGCACAGTGCATCCCTTACAGCTGTCATGGTGCAGCTAACAAAAATACTAATGTTTCACTTGAGTGGATCGCCGTCTGATAAACCAGCTGGATTACAGTCATGCTGTAAAACTGCGCCCAGCCCAACAAGAAAGTGGTGATGACGGCAGCGATGATCTTGAAGGAGCAATTCGATTGGCTGGCCAGGGTGCGGTTCCTCCTGAGACGATGGATGATGACGGCATAGCAGGAGACGATGACGGTGAAGGGGACGACGAATCCCAGGAGGAAGCAGGTTCCCTTAACCACATGTTACAACATCTCTGTCGTGTTTGTGTTGCACAAATTTAGCCATAAACTTATGTAATACCCATGGGTGGACTGGGACAAAAATTCAGCCCTGGCATTGTCTGTCCAGACCAGCCCACTACATTATCAGCGGACACCACATAGAAGTCCACAAATCTCGCGGCGTCTTCTCTCATGCATACTACTGTTACCACCTATCTCAAAGATGGCAACAAGAAGGGAGGCCACACACAAACCTCTCAAGCCAAAAGTAAATTTATTTCACTCCAAATCAAGATAGCTCTAACTACGTAGTGGGATGTGTAAAATATGTTACGCGTCAGTGGTGTTAACAGTGTTTGGATGTGTGAAAATAAGGTGTGATGTATGTTGTAAGGTGCAGAAGCAAAGAAAAACAAAGGCTGAGGGCCCCATGCCCCTGGAAGCAGCCTTTAGATCTGCAGCTGAAGCCCAGCCCAAAAGGGCAGGCCCAGGGTGACACCCCTGCCAGCTCTACCTGTGTCTGGAAAACAACTCCTCAGACTCTCACATGTCAAGTGGTCAACCTGAGAAGGACATGGATACATTATAATGTCTCTAATCATCACAAATTAAGTATGATTTCATAAAACATAAAAAATGATAAACTCACCAGACTACAGGAGACTCAACAGACAAACTTTGGTACAGTGAAGGCAGAGAGTGGAGGCAGACAGAGAGCAAGGCCTCGAACATGGATAGAGGGCGAACAACTCCTCAGGCTCTCACATGTCAAGTGGTCAACCTGAGAAGGACATGGATACATTATAATGTCTGAAAAATAAAGAAAATGTTTTCCTCTGTCCTGCACCTAGAGTTGAGAACTTTTTGGATGTGTGTTTCTTTTAAAACCTTTTGAAAATTATTATAATTATGAAGAATGAATTTATACATTAAAAAATACATGATAAACTTACCAAATTCTAACAGTGGTCCCAAATGTCCACATATAAAACAGAGGGAGAACGACTCCTCAAATATATCACAACAACCTGTAATGGAGAATAATTGATCATTTAGTGTACATGATCACACCATTAAGGATCAACACATAAGCACAATAAAACTTGTGTGATAATAACAATAATATTAAATATTTCTCACCTTATCAGTGGAACATTTACACACAAATTATACCTATTAAATAGTTATCACCTCAATAAACAATAAATTAATTAAAAGATTACAATAAATTCAATGGCAAATATTTAAAATTAAACTAATTATTTTTACTTTACTTGTAATCTGTTTTCAATACAACTTGATTCTGCATCTCTATTTACAGCTCAGCAATGGCAACAGTAAACGACGTTAGCAGCTCTTAGCTAGCTTAGCTAAATCATCTGAACAATAATAACCCATAATAGCACAATTCGGCATTTTAAAACAAAATCAAAAACGTTTTCTACTTTGTTTTGGACATGTCTCAAAAATGTAGCCTAGCCAGCCCCAGGCCAACGTTACTTACCACGTCTGCCTCCACTCGCTCATCATTGTCGAGTCCTCCTCGCTCGTCTCCCGGCGCACCTGCTGCTGCTGGGCTGGTGAACCCGGCACCAAATAGCTCCGTCAGTTTGGCACATGTAGCAGCCTCCACCTCCAGAGACTTCAGCTTTTTTTCCCGATGCTTCTCAGCGCCACCCGGGCGCTTTTTACTCTTATTATCCATTTTAAGTTTCTGTCTCAGCAGCAGCCCGTCCCGCGACTCCCCCCGCCAATGCCATGAGGTCCCGCCCCACCCTGGTTTGTGTTGTGATTGACAGCACTGTCAGGGCTCTCTGAGCCTGTTAGCCCATGATTGATTGACAATGACAAACAATAGACCAACAATATGTGTCGAATATGGCAACACACTGCTGGACCTCTGTAGCCAATTGGCCGGCCCAATTGGAGGGAGTTTAGAGAGGAAGAAGAGAAAAAAAAAAAAAAAAAAAAAAAACAGAGCGGACCAGACCGGCCCACATTGGGTCAACGGCCCACCGGGACGATGCCCGGTATGCCAGATGGCCAGTCCACCCCTGGTAATACCTAATCTGAAATCAGTGTTTCCGAGAAAGTGGCACAGTGCATCCCTTATTGCGGTCATGGTGCAGCTAACAAAAGTACTGTATTATGAATGGCACTGTACATGTCATTCAGTTTGACTGCCTGTGTGTGTTTATGTGTATAACGATTATGTGTGTGCATTTTTCTCCCTGTTCTGTCTTAGATTTTTCTGGAAAGCATTCCCTCCCCTCTGATCATGACACTTATTTTACATAAATAAACTTTCTGTCCCTTGAAACATTTCACTCTCTGGGGCCGCCGCCTGTTCAGCGCTGCAGGCCACGACCGTCCCACAGGAACATATCAGACTGGTTAGCGCAAAGACGTCATGGCGCATTCTGCATTTGTTCATCACGTTTTTCCACAAATGTAAAAAATAAATAATGATAATAATACAATATTAAAATACCCCCCCTTCTTTACAATCTTTAACAACATGAAATAATCAATAATAATAATAATAATAAAACCAAATTTATTAAACATATGAAGTGAAAAAAACACAATATGAATTAAGCAATAATAATAACGACAAAAAATGTATAATAATAAGATGATGATGATGAAGAAGAAGAAGAAAGATACTAATAACAATAATGAAAAAAGCAATTACAAACTATGAAGATTAAAATAAAAAATACATATCCTTCTCAACAAGCTTGAACACAACATTTATTCTTGTTCTTGTTCTTGTTCTTATTCTTATTCTTATTATTTATATTCTTATTCTTATTTGTAATGGAAATAGAATAGATAGTATAGATTTAAAAGAGGAGTTAGCCCGATGGATCTCCTCAGGGAGATTGTTCCACAGTTCGTTAAGTGAGAGCAGATGTTTTCCGCACAACTTTATAATAGTTCTCAATGACAGCAAAATACTGTAAAAATCACAAGTCTCTAAATGGCACGTTATTTCCCTTAACCTTCAAAATCATTTCAGAAATTGAATTTACCCACGGGAGTACATGACAGGAATAAGAACATGAACAACATCCTGATAGTTACAGTCTTTTGCGCAAAAACATACTTAAGATATTCTTTATTTTCTCCTCCAGTTAATTATCCTGTCTGAGAAAATGAATGGATGTTGTGCACAATGTCTCCCTCTGCTGCACAGTAAATGTTATGAAGATAGTTTTTCAAAATTCTTTTAACCACAGAGAGATTACCCTGTATCTTGTACATTGAAGTGTTTGACACTAGATCAAAGAGATTCTACACAGTAATACACGTTCTCAGGATGAGTTAACAGACCCTCACAAAATGTCAAAGTCGTAGTCAGAAAAATATGTCTTTATTAGGCTCAAAGCAGCCGGTCCTTTGCATCAGTGGAGAATATCAAAGCAATCAAAGAGTGCAAAAATTTGACATGAATATGCACAAACCATTCTACTAAAGTATTTTTCCTATGTAAAAAGACATTCAATTATTGTATATATCATGATAAAAGCAACTTATAATCAGTGATTTGCAGAATTATATAGTAAAGCATATTTGTCACAGTGAAATGTGATATTAAAAGGTGATAATGAGATGAACATTTTGAGAGATAAGGTGGTCAAGACCTGATGATATTTTGATTCTGAAAAAAATGGTGGTAACAAAAAAGTATCAAAATAACAGCCATCATCATCATCAAAAGACAAAAAAAGACAAAGTCAAATGAAGCTGTTCTACGCAAGTTTACAATACAGCTGCTACTTTATTCATGATAAATTAATGGTAACGTAAAGTATCTCTTTATTAGTCTCTCAGGAATCAGTCCTCAAGCTGAACAACATTTTTATTAGATCATGCAATGGACATGGAGCAGTCACAAATATATGTTTCTTTCACACACACACACAAACACACACACACACACACACACACACACACACACACACACACACACACACACACAATGGCATCAGTGGGTGGGGTTAAGTATGAGGGGGAAGGTGGGAAATTAACTTTCTATAAACCTGTTTGTTGACAGCACTATTTTACACTGTAGATTTATATTCCAGCTAAATAAAAATTGAATAAAATTGAATAAAAATTCAATGGGCAATAAAAGCAGTCATAGGGACATAAAAACAAATGGAATTATTTTATAGTCTTAGAAAGGGTTAAAATATTTAAGCTATAAGAACAAAGTCCTGTGAAAAAGGTCAAAGTTTTAAACAAAAAGGGTTAACAAAGTTAAAAACCTTTTTGTTAAAACAGTAAGGATTTCTACCTGCCAGATGAAATAATCTGTGATCTACTGGTATAGCCTGTTCGAGCGGTGTCATTTGGTGATTGATTAGTCATACCTGCAAAGGCCAGATAGGGGAGCTCTCGGGCCAAGGTGCCATTCTCAATGAAGCTGCCGGAGAGGAAACATTGTGTCCAAGCGTCTTTATTGATATCTCCCCTTTTCAGGGCGGAACACTTCTTTGGTATTACTAGCTTGCTTGTCTCTGTTTGTTGACTTTGTCTTGGTGTAAGAGTGTGTCTCTTCCTCCTGGAAGGCAGTCTCCAACTGGTTCATGATGGACTTGCAGATTTTGTCTTTAAGATCTTTACCCATGAACACATACAGCAGTGGGTTCAGGCAGCTGTTGAGAAAGGCCAGGCTGGTTGCTATAGGGAAACCGATAGTGATGATGTGGCCCAATGTTTCACTCAAGTGGATCGCCGTGTGATTAACCATCTCGATGAGAGCCATGATGTGATACGGCGCCCAGCACAGGAAGAAAGTGATGATGACGGCAGCGATGATCTTGAAGGGGCGACTCGATTGGCTGGCCAGGGTGCGGGTCCTCCTGAGACGATGGATGATGACGGCATAGCAGGAGACGATGACCGTGAAGGGGACGACGAATCCCAGGAGGAAGCGGGTAATGGTCATGGTCTGATGTCGAAAATCTCCCAGCTGTTTCACTGATGGTGTTTCTTTGTCGTCAGAAAGGGAAAAGTTACTGAAGCAGTAGACGATGTCTTCATCGTAAGGGTCTGACACAGTGTCCTTGAAGATGATGTATGGAGCGCTGAGAATCAGAGCCAGTATCCAAACAACCAGACTCACGCAGGAAGCCTTGCGTACACTTCGGTGGTTCTGGGCCCAGACGGGCCACACCACAGACACACATCTGTTCACACTGATCACCATCAGGAAGTAGACACTGGCGAACATGTTCAAGGATAGTACAAGGGCATTGAGTCTGCACATAAAGTTGCCAAAAGGCCAGTGGTAATCCAGAGCGGTATACGTCACACCCAGGGGCAGGAACGCCGTGAAGAGGAAGTCAGCCACAGCGAGATTGAGGAACCAAACGGTGTTAATTGTTTTCTTCATCTTGAACCCGGTCACCCAGATAACCACTCCATTCCCCAACACACCGAGAACAAAGGCCAGGCAGTAAACAATGAGAGACATGATTTTGAGGGACAGTCTCAGCTCGGTGAGCTCGTCCTCTTCGTCCAAGGAGTTGTTTCTTCCAGTGATGTTTGATGAGTTCATGGCGTAGAAAGGGGTAGCAGTCATTAGCTCCATCATTGTCTTTGAACCTGAATCAAAAACAAAACAATTAAATGTTAACCTTGAGTTCAATAAAAATCCATAATTAATACAGGAGATAAAAATGTACCTAATTTGAAATCTGAAATTCAAAATCAGGACATTCATTCCACAAAAGAAAAATGACTTCACCTAGGTCAATTCCTGTAAAAGACCTGGGGAGGATGCTTTCTGCGGGGGCATGACTTGAACTCTGAAATCATGGGGTAACAACAATCATGACCTGCTGTTTCACAACATTTTCACGACCCACAAAAGACAATAAGACAAATCTTATACGACACCAACTTCCACACGCAAGAAAAGAAAGAAAACAAAACGTTTTTTCTCTGTAAGCTCTGCACCCCATATAAACTGCACACCAGGTTCTCCTGAGCGAAATCAACATCAGATCAACAGGACTTTAAAATAAAAAATTTAGACCACAGATAATAAAACAATAAAGAGTCACTTTATGTACTTAATTACTTACATTTGTTTATTTTTTATGCAGAGAACAACATGATAAAAAGCTAATTAAAGCCTTACAGTGATGATTTCTAGGTCAAGCTTGATAACCTGGATCCTTCTATAATCTTCCTGACAGCCTGAGATGCATGCACACACACACACACACACACACACACACACACACACACAGACACACACACACACACACACACACACACACACACACACACACACACACACACACACACACACACACACACACCTTACATTTGTTTCCTGGAGACTTACCCTACCTTTTACCCTACTAGAAACATGTTGTCACCACAAAATCGAGTCATTTTTTTGTGTGTCCATAAACATATCAATTCCCCATACTGTCACTGTTTAATCACATTTACATCCAAACCAATACAGCTGGCTTTATGTACATAAAGGTATATACAAGCAAATATTTTTTCAAATTAGTTGTCAAGCAAGAAAGGCAGCAAATTTAGGGGACTAACGAATGCTTTTTTATTCAAATCCAACATAAGATGTACGTCTTGGTCTAATAAATTGGTCATGATAGTGACAAATGTAACGTACCTTTCTCTAAGTCCGGCGGTCTGTTGAGGATGAATCTGCAGCAGAAGTCTCCCGATCAAACTCTGACAGGTCGATATAATCTGCCCTGTGTGTTGTAATATGTCACTGCCACTGAGGAGGAACCACAAGTGGCCCATACACAAGAAACTCCTCCCCACCGTTACATCTCATGCACAAGCACAACCTTGCACGGATAATCATACAGTTCTGCAAATTTAAAATACATGCTGCTCCTGGTTGTTCTGTGTTGACAGTGTGAAACAGCATCTATGTAGTCTTACATCATTTACTATCCCCTCACTTCACCCTGACCTGCACCACTAGAAATTCACATCAGCATCTGTCAGTAACTCAAGGCTGCCAAACAGTTGGAAGAGAATCTGACTCCGTGCTGAAGCTGGACCTGCAGACCATCTGTAGATCCATTCATGACATCTGAAGTGGGAATATATTTGACACACTCTAATGAGAGCAACTGCACACATGTTGGTTGATGGTTGTCATGCATCCTGTTCTTTACTGTTTATCAGATATGAATACATTATGCTGTCCCTGTAAGGAAGTGTATTGCATTCACTTGAAAAAATGAAAAACTCTGTTCCGAGAAATTCACATCATTATCTGATTCCGAGATAAAATCTCAGAATTTGGTTTCATACATTTTCATTTAAAAAAAAAATAAAATAAAAAGGCTCAGTTTTTCTGAGATAATTGTAATCTAGTATTTTGCTGAAGTTACATTTTGCATGGACGTTTCACATAGAGTCCTTGTTCAGACTGCTACATGTAACTGTCGCCTTTTAGAAAGTCTTTTGTTTGGCGACGGTTCTTGTATTAGCGCCATGATGTATGGCGTCGCTTAAAACTGTCAGACTATCCTTCTGTACAAATAACAGTGAACTACAAAAGTCTACCAAACAAAAAATGTGAATTATGGACAAAAATGAAAACTATGTTTTCTTTATCTATCTTAACCTCATAAAATTTGTAATAGGTACTATACATAATCATGTCGTTTAGTATTTATAAAATGTAATTATACTGTTATTGTTGGATTTTCAGAGATAATTATCTCAGAAAAACACTATTTAAATTTTTTCAGGTGAATGCAATACGCTTCCATAGTTTCTGAATATTAATATAAAAGACTGATGATTTGTCCACTTCCTGACCAGTAACAGCCACTGATTTGCAGCCTTTCCTAATACTAACATATTTATTACAGTGTTTTAAAGTGATAATGAGATGAACATTACAAGTGAGAAAGGGGTTAAATCTACATAACATTTTAATAATAGAAATAATGGTATACGACAAGAATCACAATAACAGTCATCATCGTCATTTACGGACTTGTAAAAGATTTCGCCACTGTAGGGTTAAAAATGGCAAAAGAAACAATTATCATTTACTCTGTTTACATAAAAAATGATCTTTGATACAGAGGTTCAGATTATGACACAGAAAAGTGTGCTATTACAGTTGTTTCCATTCAATTAATCAGCAACAACTTGAGAACTGATTGATTCTTGCTTTGGAAATGTGAGTAAATGTATTTCTGTCCATGATGAAGATTAACTGACACGATGCATTTCAAAAGTTTCGAGGATGTACTCGGGGGGGGGGGGGGGGGGGGGGTCACAAACATTAAAGTATGCCCTCTAAAATCAGCTGAAAATGATCCAAAGATCAAATGAGAAGTTAAAATGCAAGTTCAAATTAACCACAACAGTCTCATGGTAACATAATTCTTTGTCAAGCCCTCATGAACCAGACCTAATGCTGAATAATATGTTTATCAAAGCATGCAGTTGGCATGTAGCAGTCAAAAGTCAGCTCATGCACACACACACACACACAAACACAAACACACACATACACACACTGTCGATGTATTTTATGAGGCACACAAGTAATGCCGTCAGTGGGTTGGGTGCGAGGGGAAAGTAAGGAAATGAACATTGTATAATCCTCAGTGATGGGCAAACACTATTTAACTCTAGATTTTTTTTTCAGTTAAACCTGTTCCATACGTCCCTTATTACTGTGTTTTGTAGGTCATGTGACTGCGTATTTAATGATAAAAAAGAGTCTCTGATCATGGCTTATAAACTCCTAGTTTCATTGCTTGCTGTCTTTGATGCAACAGACGGATGAAGACAAAATATCCAACGATTGAGTTTATGAGACATGAGAAACACAACGTCCCTTACATCAACCACATGTTACAACATCTCTGTCATGTTTGTGTTGCACAAATTTAGCCAGAAACTAATGTAATACCTAATCTGAAATTAGTGTTTCCGATAAAGTGGCACAGTGCATCCCTTACAGCTGTCATGGTGCAGCTAACAAAAATACTAATGTTTCACTTGAGTGGATCGCCGTCTGATAAACCAGCTGGATTACAGTCATGCTGTAAAACTGCGCCCAGCCCAACAAGAAAGTGGTGATGACGGCAGCGATGATCTTGAAGGAGCAATTCGATTGGCTGGCCAGGGTGCGGTTCCTCCTGAGACGATGGATGATGACGGCATAGCAGGAGACGATGATGGTGAAGGGGACGACGAATCCCAGGAGGAAGCGGGTTCCCTTAACCACATGTTACAACATCTCTGTCGTGTTTGTGTTGCACAAATTTAGCCATAAACTTATGTAATACCCAGGGGTGGACTGGGACAAAAATTCAGCCCTGGCATTGTCTGTCCAGACCAGCCCACTACATTATCAGCGGACACCACATAGAAGTCCACAAATCTCGCGGCGTCTTCTCTCATGCATACTACTGTTACCACCTAGCTCAAAGATGGCAACAAGAAGGGAGGCCACACACAAACCTCTCAAGCCAAAAGTAAATTTATTTAACTCCAAATCAAGATAGCTCTAACTACGTAGTGGGATGTGTAAAATATGTTACGCGTCAGTGGTATTAACAGTGTTTGGATGTGTGAAAATAAGGTGTGATGTATGTTGTAAGGTGCAGAAGCAAAGAAAAACAAAGGCTGAGGGCCCCATGCCCCTGGAAGCAGCCTTTAGATCTGCAGCTGAAGCCCAGCCCAAAAGGGCAGGCCCAGGGTGACGCCCCTGCCAGCTCTACCTTTGTCTGGAAAACAACTCCTCAGGCTCTCACATGTCAAGTGGTCAACCTGAGAAGGACATGGATACATTATAATGTCTCTAATCATCACAAATTAAGTATGATTTCATAAAACATAAAAAATGATAAACTCACCAGACTAGAGGAGACTCAACAGACAAACTTTGGTACAGTGAAGGCAGAGAGTGGAGGCAGACAGAGAGCAAGTCCTCTCACATGGACAGAGGGGGAACAACTTCTCAGGCTCTCACATGTCAAGTGGTCACCCGGAGAAGGACATGGATACATTATAATAAAATAAAGAAAATGTTTTCCTCTGTCCTGCACCTAGAGTTGAGAACTTTTTGGATGTGTGTTTCTTTTAAAACCTTTTGAAAATTATTATAATTATGAAGAATGAATTTATACAATAAAAAATACATGATAAACTTACCAAATTCTAACAGTGGTCCCAAATGTCCACATATAAAACAGAGGGAGAACGACTCCTCAAATATATCACAACAACCTGTAATGGAGAATAATTGATCATTTAGTGTACATGATCACACCATTAAGGATCAACACATAAGCACAATAAAACTTGTGTGATAATAACAATAATATTAAATATTTCTCACCTTATCAGTGGAACATTTACACACAAATTATACCTATTAAATAGTTATCACCTCAATAAACAATAAATGAATTAAAAGATTACAATAAATTCAATGGCAAATATTTCAAATTAAACTAATTATTTTTACTTTACTTGTAATCTGTTTTCAATACAGCTTGATTCTGCATCTCTATTTACAGCTCAGCTATGGCAACAGTAAACGACGTTAGCAGCTCTTAGCTAGCTTAGCTAAATCATCTGAACAATAATAACCCATAATAGCACAATTCGGCATTTTAAAACAAAATCAAAAACGTTTTCTACTTTGTTTTGGACATGTCTCAAAAATGTAGCCTAGCCAGCCCCAGGCCAACGTTACTTACCACGTCTGCCTCCACTCGCTCATCATTGTCGAGTCCTCCTCGCTCGTCTCCCGGCGCACCTGCTGCTGCTGGGCTGGTGAACCCGGCACCAAATAGCTCCGTCAGTTTGGCACATTTAGCAGCCTCCACCTCCAGAGACTTCAGCTTTTTTTTCAGATGCTTCTCAGCGCCACCCGGGCGCTTTTTACTCTTATTATCCATTTTAAGTTTCTGTCTCAGCAGCAGCCCGTCCCGCGACTCCCCCCGCCAATGCCATGAGGTCCCGCCCCACCCTGGTTTGTGTTGTGATTGACAGCACTGTCAGGGCTCTCTGAGCCTGTTAGCCCATGATTGATTGACAATGACAAACAATAGACCAATAATATGTGTCGAATATGGCAACACACTGCTGGACCTCTGTAGCCAATTGGCCGGCCCAATTGGAGGGAGTTTAGAGAGGAAGAAGAGAAAAAAACAACAAAAAAAAAAAACAGAGCGGACCAGACCGGCCCACATTGGGTCAACGGCCCACCGGGACGATGCCCGGTATGCCAGATGGCCAGTCCACCCCTGGTAATACCTAATCTGAAATCAGTGTTTCCGAGAAAGTGGCACAGTGCATCCCTTATTGCGGTCATGGTGCAGCTAACAAAAGTACTGTATTATGAATGGCACTGTACATGTCATTCAGTTTGACTGCCTGTGTGTGTTTATGTGTATAACGATTATGTGTGTGCATTTTTCTCCCTGTTCTGTCTTAGATTTTTCTGGAAAGCATTCCCTCCCCTCTGATCATGACACTTATTTTACATAAATAAACTTTCTGTCCCTTGAAACATTTCACTCTCTGGGGCCGCCGCCTGTTCAGCGCTGCAGGCCACGACCGTCCCACAGGAACATATCAGACTGGTTAGCGCAAAGACGTCATGGCGCATTCTGCATTTGTTCATCACGTTTTTCCACAAATGTAAAAAATAAATAATGATAATAATATAATATTAAAATACCCCCCTTCTTTACAATCTTTAACAACATGAATTAATCAATAATAATAATAATAATAAAACCAAATTTATTAAACATATGAAGTGAAAAAAACACAATATGAATTAAGCAATAATAATAACGACAAAAAATTTATAATAATAAGATGATGATGATGAAGAAGAAGAAGAAGAAGGATACTAATAACAATAATGAAAAAAGCAATTACAAACTATGAAGATTAAAATAAAAAATACATATCCTTCTCAACAAGCTTGAACACAACATTTATTCTTGTTCTTGTTCTTGTTCTTATTCTTATTCTTATTATTTATATTCTTATTCTTATTTGTAATGGAAATAGAATAGATAGTATAGATTTAAAAGAGGAGTTAGCCCGATGGATCTCCTCAGGGAGATTGTTCCACAGTTCGTTAAGTGAGAGCAGATGTTTTCCTGAATACTACTCGCACAACTTTATAATAGTTCTCAATGACAGCAAAATACTGTAAAAATAACAAGTCTCTAAATGGCACGTTATTTCCCTTAACCTTCAAAATCATTTCAGAAATTGAATTTACCCACGGGAGTACATGACAGGAATAAGAACATGAACAACATCCTGATAGTTACAGTCTTTTGCGCAAAAACATACTTAAGATATTCTTTATTTTCTCCTCCAGTTAATTATCCTGTCTGAGAAAATGAATGGATGTTGTGCACAATGTCTCCCTCTGCTGCACAGTAAATGTTATGAAGATAGTTTTTCAAAATTCTTTTAACCACAGAGAGATTACCCTGTATCTTGTACATTGAAGTGTTTGACACTAGATCAAAGAGATTCTACACAGTAATACACGTTCTCAGGATGAGTTAACAGACCCTCACAAAATGTCAAAGTCGTAGTCAGAAAAATATGTCTTTATTAGGCTCAAAGCAGCCGGTCCTTTGCATCAGTGGAGAATATCAAAGCAATCAAAGAGTGCAAAAATTTGACATGAATATGCACAAACCATTCTACTAAAGTATTTTTCCTATGTAAAAAGACATTCAATTATTGTATATATCATGATAAAAGCAACTTATAATCAGTGATTTGCAGAATTATATAGTAAAGCATATTTGTCACAGTGAAATGTGATATTAAAAGGTGATAATGAGATGAACATTTTGAGAGATAAGGTGGTCAAGACCTGATAATGTTTTGATTCTGAAAAAAATGGTGGTAACAAAAAAGTATCAAAATAACAGCCATCATCATCATCAAAAGACAAAAAAAGACAAAGTCAAATGAAGCTGTTCTACGCAAGTTTACAATACAGCTGCTACTTTATTCATGATAAATTAATGGTAACGTAAAGTATCTCTTTATTAGTCTCTCAGGAATCAGTCCTCAAGCTGAACAACATTTTTATTAGATCATGCAATGGACATGGAGCAGTCACAAATATATGTTTCTTTCACACTCACACACACACACACACACACACACACACACACACACACACACACACACACACACACACAATGGCATCAGTGGGTGGGGTTAAGTATGAGGGGGAAGGTGGGAAATTAACTTTCTATAAACCTGTTTGTTGGCAGCACTATTTTACACTGTAGATTTATATTCCAGCTTAACATAACTATAGGGTACAGTTCTTCCTCAAAATATTATCATTACTGTGTTATTAAAATATCTAAATGATGACCCATAAACAACAAATATAATTGTCTATTTTTCAGAATTTTTCACAGGAACCTTTAGAATTTGCTATGCATGTGAAAGACGAAGAAACTAAGTTCCCTTTTCTAGCAGAATTGATACATTATTCCGCCTATGTGATAGGTTGATTTTATTAGGAAGCTGATTATTGATAAAAATTCAATGGGCAATAAAAGCAGTCATAGGGACATAAAAACAAATGGAATTCTTTGATAGTCTTAGAAAGAGTTAACATATTTAAGCTATAAGGACAAAGTCCTGTGAAAAAGGTCAAAGTTTTAAACAAAAAGGGTTAACAAAGTTAAAAACCTTTTTGTTAAAACAGTAAGGATTTCTACCTGCCAGATGAAATAATCTGTGATCTACTGGTATAGCCTGTTCGAGCGGTGTCATTTGGTGATTGATTAGTCATACCTGCAAAGGCCAGATAGGGGAGCTCTCGGGCCAAGGTGCCATTCTCAATGAAGCTGCCGGAGAGGAAACATTGTGTCCAAGCGTCTTTATTGATATCTCCCCTTTTCAGGGCGGAACACTTCTTTGGTATTACTAGCTTGCTTGTCTCTGTTTGTTGACTTTGTCTTGGTGTGAGAGTGTGTCTCTTCCTCCTGGAAGGCAGTCTCCAACTGGTTCATGATGGACTTGCAGATTTTGTCTTTAAGATCTTTACCCATGAACACATACAGCAGTGGGTTCAGGCAGCTGTTGAGAAAGGCCAGGCTGGTTGCTATAGGGAAACCGATAGTGATGACGTGATCCAATGTTTCACTCGAGTGGATCGCCGTGTGATTAACCATCTCGATGAGAGCCATGATGTGATACGGCGCCCAGCACAGGAAGAAAGTGATGATGACGGCAGCGATGATCTTGAAGGGGCGACTCGATTGGCTGGCCAGGGTGCGGTTCCTCCTGAGACGATGGATGATGACGGCATAGCAGGAGACGATGACCGTGAAGGGGACGACGAATCCCAGGAGGAGGTAGGTGATGGTCATGGTCTGATGTCGAAAATCTCCCAGCTGTTTCACTGATGGTGTTTCATTGTCGTCAGAAAGGGCAAAGTTACTGAAGCAGTAGATGATGTCTTCATCGTAAGGGTCTGACACAGTGTCCTCGAAGATGAAGTATGGAGCGCTGAGAATCAGAGCCAGTATCCAAACAACCAGACTCACGCAGGAAGCCTTGCGTACACTTCGGTGGTTCTGGGCCCAGACGGGCCACACCACAGACACACATCTGTTCACACTGATCACCACCAGGAAGTAGACACTGGCAAACATGTTCAGAAAGCCCACAGTGCTGCTCACCTTGCACATGAAGTTGCCAAAAGGCCAGTGGTAATCCAGAGCGGTGTCCGTCACACTCAGGGGCAGGATCGCCGTGAAGAGGAGGTCGGCCACGGCGAGATTGAGAAACCAAACAGTGTTAATGGTTTTCTTCATCTTGAACCCGGTCACCCAGATAACCACTCCATTCCCGAACACACCGAGAACAAAGACCAGGCAGTAAACAATGAGAGGCATGATGTTGAGGGAATGTCTCAGCTCAGCGTGCTCGTCCTTGTAGTCATAGTCTTCGTCGTCTTCGTACAAGGAGTTGTTTCTTCCAGTGATGTTTGATGTGTTCATGGCGTAGAAAGGGGTAGCAGTCATTAGCTCCATCATTGTCTTTGAACCTAAATCAAAAACAAAACATTTAAAAGTTAACCTTGAGTTCAACAACAATTCAGGACATTCATTCCACAAAAAAAAATGACTTGAACTCTGTAATCATGGGGTAACAACAATCATGGCCGCTGCTTCACAACCTTATCATGACCCACAAAAGACAATAAGACAAATCTTATACAACACCAACTTCCAAACGCAAGAAAAGAAAGAAAACAATACGTTTTTATCTCTTTAGGCTCTGCACCAAATATAAACTGCACACCAGGTTCTCCTGAGTGAAATCAACATCAGATCAACAGAACTTTAAAATTGAAAAAAATCAGAACCACAGATAATAAAACACACACAAAAAAAATAAAAATTAATAACACACACACACACACATACACACACGCACAAACACACACACACCCCCCCCCCCACACACACCCCCCCCCCCCCCCCCCCCCACACACACACACCTCACATTTGTTTCCTGGAGACTTACTCTACCTTTTACCCTACTAGAAACATGTCGTAACGACAAAAATTTATCAATTTTTTTGTGTCCATAAAGATATCAATTCCCAATGATGTCAATGTGTGATCATATTTACATCCACATACAGCAGGCTTGATGTACATAAATGTACATCCAAACAAATCTTAGTAGTTGACAAACCAGAAGGGCAGCAAATATTCCAAAAATAATGAATGCTTTATTATTCAAATCCAACGTAAGATGTATATCTTGGTCTAATAAATTGGTCGTGATAGTTCCTTTTCACCACTTAAGCTCATGTAAACTGGCAAATGTAACGTACCTTTCTCTAAGTCCCGCGGTCTGTTGAGGATGAATCTGCAGCAGAAGTTTCCCTGATCAAACTCTGACAGGTCAATATAATCTGCCCTGTGTGTTGTAATATGTCACTGCCACTGAAGAGGAACCACAAGTGGCCCATACACAAGAAACTCCTCCCCACCGTTACATCTCATGCACAAGCTTACCCTTGCACGGTTTGCGCTGTGTAATTGCAAATGTCACGTAGACTAAATGAATGTCTTCACTGATACATGAGCTGCATGATGGATATTATGATAATCTTACAGCTCTGCTTACAACTTGAAAATACATGCTGCTCCTTGTTGTTTTGTGTTGACAGTGTGAAACAGCATCTATGTAGTCTTACATCATTTACTATTCCCTCACTTCACCCTGACTTGCACCACTAGAAATTCACATCAGCATCTGTCAGTAACTCAAGGCTGCCAAACAGTTGGAACAGAAGCTGACTCCGTGCTGAAGCTGGACATCCAGACCATCATGCATCCTGTTTTGTACTGTTTATCGGAAGCGTATTGCATTCACTTGAAAAAATCCTAAGTCCTAATTTATATATTTTTTAAAGAAAGCTCTGTTTTTCTGACATTATTATCTTGAAGATTTCTAGATACATTTTCAGTTAAAAAAAAAGAAAAAGTAATAAGGCTCCGTTTTCCTGAGATAAATGTAATCTAGTATTTTGCTGAAGTTACATTTTGTACGGACGTTTCGCATAGAGTCCTTGTTCAGCGTGCTACATGTAACTGTTGCCTTTTAGAAAGTCTTTTGTTTGGCGACAGTTCTTGTATTAGAGCCATGATGTATAGCGTTACTTAAAACTGTCAGACTCTCCTTCTGTATAAATTACACTGAACTACAAAAGACTAACAAACGAAAAATTAGAATTATGGACAAAAATTTTAACTATATTTCCTTTTTCTATCTTATCCCCATAAAATTCACAATAGGTACTATACATAATCATGTCGTGCAGTATTTAGAAAATGTTATTATATGTTATGGTCGGAATTTCTGAGATAATTATCTCAGGGTTCTGTCGGGTTAAAAAAGGCAAAAATAAACAATTATCATTTACACTGTTTACATAAACATTGATCTTTGATAGAGAGATTCAGATTATGACACAGAAAAGTGCGCTTATACAATTGTTTCCATTGTATTCATCATTAAAAACTTTGAGAACTGATTGATTTTTGCTTTGGAAATGTGAGTAAATGTATTTCTGTCTATGATGAAGATTAACTGAAAAAAGTCAGCTCACACACACAGACACACACACACACACACACACACACATACACACACACATACACATACACACACACACAAACACACACTGTCGATGTATTTTATGAGGCACACAAGTAATGGCGTCAGACGGTTGGGTGCGAGGGGAAAGTAAGGAAATGAACATTTATAATCCTCAGTGATGGGCAAACACTACTTAACACTAGATGCTATTTTCAGTTAAACCTGTTACATACGTCCCTTATTACTATGTTTTGTAGGTCATGTGACTGCATATTTGATGATAAAAAAGAGTCTTTGATCATGGCTTATAAAATCCTAGTTTCATTGCTTGCTGTCTTTGATGCAACAGACGGATGAAGACATCAAAATCATCAACTGGAGTTTATGAGATAGATGAGAAACACAACGTCCGTTACATCAACCACATGTTACAACATCTCTGTCATGTTTGTGTTGCACAAATTTAGCCATAAACTAATGTAATACCTAATCTGAAATTAGTGTTTCCGATAAAGTGGCACAGTGCATCCCCTATAGCTGTCATGGTGCAGCTAACAAAAGTACTGTATAATGAATGGCACCCGGGCACTGTACATGTCATTCAGTTTGACTGCATTTGTGTGTTTATGTGTATAATGGTTATATGTGTGCATTTTTCTCCCTGTTCTTTCTTACATTTTTTTGGAAAGCATTCACTTCCCTCTGATCATGACACTTACTTCACTTGAAAAAACTTTATTGTCCCTTGAAACATTTCACTCTCTGGGGCCGCAGGGAGATTGTTCCACAGTTCCTTATGTGAGCGCAGATGTTTTCCTGAATACTACTGGCACAACTTTATACCAGTTCATAATGACAGCAAAATACTGTAATTCTCAATGGCACATCATTTCCCTTATCCTTCAAAATCATTTTAGGAATTTAATTTACCTACGGGAGTACATTACAGGAATAAGAACATGAACATACTGAAGATATTCTTTATTTTCTCAACCAGTTAATCATCCTGTCTGAAAAAATGACTGGATGTTGTGCACAATGGCTGCATCTACTGCACAGTAAATTATGGAGATAGTTTTTCAAAAGACTTTTACAGTTTTTCTCGATTGCTTATGATTTTTAAAACAGGGCTAGGTGTTTCAAAACACTACACACAATTAGCACAACCACACATCCAATGAGCAGAACACCTCAGATCCTTTGCAAAATGAAACACTCTTGAAAAACTATTAACTAATTTATCAAAACCATATTTTGTTACTACATGAAAAACACACACATTTCATATGACTTAATTCAGTTTGACCTAGTTACACACTGCTGTTGCTAACCTCAAACACTTTTAGCAATTCTACTTCTCAGTGGCTAGAGTGCTGTAAGTGAAGTACACAGAGAAAGTGCAAATACATAATAAATTCACCAAACACTACACAAGACCAATGCTGCAGACTGAAATCAAATATAATGTGTTTCTCTCCATATACCCAACTCAGCCAACATTGAGAATCCCAACAAAATTTTCCCCAGTTTTCATGCTACTACAGGAGTGTGCATAACACTGCAAGCTCAGCAAATATCAGACAAGCAGAAAATTCTGTATCAAGTACTGGTTTCAATGAGGGGTCCCTGAGCCTGGGGCCGGAGATCGTAAACCCTCCATCGCCATGCAGAGAAAAACACTTTGATTGGGTTTAGAGACGGAGAGTATGGTGGAAGATGTGGTACTGTAAACTGTGTATGGTGTTGAATCCAGTTCTGGACCAGAGGAGAGGGGTGGAATGACACATTTACCCAGATGCGAATGTATTGCTTCTGGTGCATGTGGTTTACCGCTGTGACGATGTTGTGCAATCGGCGCAAAAATGTGAGAATGTGAGGTGTGTTGTAAGGCCCATATTGGTGTGACGGAGGAGGACCCCATTCTGTGTAGTGGCAGCGCAAAGGGTGATGTTACCTCCACGTTGCCCTGGGACATGGATTATAGCCCCATGGCCAATGGTATTTCTGCCTCTCCTACTTGCTTTTGTCAGGTTGAACTCACCTGATGCATTTGTATAGCGCTTACAGTTTTTCACAATTGTTAAAACACGTTTTTCAAAACAATAACGGCTTTCTCAAAACTGCACACAGAAAACTGAAAACCTGACACACAAAATGCTAAACCTGACACTCCCTTTGCAAGATGACTCTTTGCCATCTAATCTCTTACCTGTTCACAAAATGGAACTCGTGTTTTCATTTGGTACACACAGCCATTTTTTCAAATGACACACACATACCATTCATTGAGTACACACAACTAAGCATTTGCTTGCACACTACCAAGCATTTACAGCACACTGAAGTGCAAAACTGAAAACACAATCATCAAAATGGAACACACCATACGAATGACAGTGACTCTGGAGAATGAGCCATTTCTCTTTTTGTAAAATGTCTCAGTGTAGGCCTACTTTTTTCATAGTCAAATATAAAACAGCACACAAATATGCATTAAAAAAAAGGTCTATTTCGGTACACACAGAGAACAGTACAGTACTGTTAACCCGCCCCCCCCTTCACAACAATTATTCAGGCATCAGGCCTCCGGTTCCTATCTGGCCAGAGGGCCTCATCCACATCACAGGCAATATTCTCCCTGTCCAAGCAGCGTTAGAAGAAACACCTTGAGTGGCGCATGAAGCCCTGACAGGCCTCTACACTCACGTCGCCACATGCTTCCTCCATGCCTGGAGCAGTGGGACCCGGTCCCACGGTGCAAGATCCCATGGTGATTCATTGCAGCACACATTGTGATGTTCCCACCACGCTGGCCGGGGGCTTCAACAATGGCCCGCTGGCCAATGACGTTTCTACCCCGTCGCCTCCTCTTCACCAGGTTGAGTCCCACCTCATCAATAATGATGTACTGGTACAACACATGAGCTGTGTCATGCTCCTGGAAATGTCCTGGGTTTGTTCCCTTGGGGTTGAATGCACTTATTGTAAGTCGCTTTGGATAAAAGCGTCAGCTAAATGAAATGTAATGTAATGTTATGTAAATCCGCTGACACAGACAGCATGACAATGCAAGTTACAGTATGGACACAGAGAGGTCAACACAGTGGGCTACAGTGAGACACTTTAGAAAAAGGAACAATTTTGGCTTAAAGGTACAATACATGCATGTGTCAGTGCTGAATGTATGGAACTTACAAGCACAAACTCTCACCGTAACTCCTTCATGCCTGTGTTCCGTTCAAATGGGACCCTGAACACTTGTTTCATCCGCATGGCAGTCCTATGAAGAATACGCTCCAATGTAGAGAGGCTGACGGTCTGGACGTTTCTAAATGTAGCATGGTCAGCCAGGATCCTAGTTTTTATTTATCTGAGTGTAATTGAGTTGTTCTCACGAACCATATCTACAATTTCAGTCTCCTGTTCGGCTGTGAAAATGAGGTGAAATTGCTCAACAGACCTGAATGTTTAGAGATTTGAGTATTTGTGTGTTGTAGGTTGATGCTTTGAGATTTTACTTGAGAAGTGTGTGCAACAACTGAACATTGTGTGTAGTGTTTTGACAACAATGTGATGTGTAATTGACATCAGAGTGTAAAGAATGAAAGTCAGAGTCTAATGCAGATAAGGGAGTGTGAAGCAGTGCCAAATTGGGTCGAGTGATTGATACATGAAGTGATGGTTTTGCAAATTGTGCCGAATTTTCGCTTTTTGTGTGTTAACAACTGAGAAAAACTGTAACGGATTGGTGTGTCTACAATTAAGCAATCATGTGTTTGCGCACCTGACGGCTCTGTTGAACCAATTGGCTCAAAGGGGTGGTCATTTGACAGTCAGTGCTTTGGAATTGCAAGGAAGTGACATCTTGATATACTTCTGTGTCTTATGTATACAAGCAGTGTTGTGCAAGTTCACACCTCTCATGAACTAGTTCAAAGTTCAGTTCATACAAGTAAGCATGAATAGTTCACGTTCACAGTTCACCATTTAAATTCTGAACTAGTTCATAGTTCAGTTCATTTCATAATTTAAAGATGGAAAGTTAAAATGAAAGACCTACCTTGTTTTTTTAAAGAAACTTTATCCATCACTACCCCTTGCCTTAACTGTACTTCATATGTATCAATTCCTAAAAGAAATATATATATATATATATATATATATATATATGTATATATATATATATTTGTATTATTGCTAATTTTGCCTGCTTATTTATTCATACCCTGCAAACAAAAGGCACAACAAATCGTAGTGCTATGCTTGGCTATGAATCCATTTATTAGGCTAGAACTTATATTCTATCATTTGAATTTATAAAATAAATGTTTGTCTGGTATTTTTGCTCCTGGTATTTTGTGCTGGCCTCATACGATGATGATTTAACCAATAAACGTAACGTTCCCTCACGTGCACGTTCAACATATAAAACTGCTTCGTAAAGTTCACTATTCGCGAAATTTTTTGTGAAATGCACAACACTGCACAGGAAGCCACTGCAGAGGGGCTGAAGAGCCGCGGGTTGCCGACCCCTGGATACGGCGAAAGAGCGATATGTTTACTGCTCCGCCGTTAAAGACATGCGGACGTCAAAACATTACTTCGGCTATAATATTAGTTCCGCCTCGTGTTTCCCCCTCCCGGTCGCGCGCCCCATCGGTGGGGTGGACCACAGTTTGAGAATCACTGCGCTACATCGCGAACATGTTACGGGCACTGAGCAACGACATGGTAGAAGCATGTGATTTAGACAGCGTCTCTCCACAGGAGAAGGAAAACATGTTTTAAACGTTTTAGCTAGACCTCAGATAATCTGAACGTGTTCACCGTTCAAATTCATTATTTGTCATTAAGTTGCGTTCAATTCAACGTTCTCATAAAAATGAACGTGTTCAATGAACGCGTTCTTTTGAGCATCATTCATGTACAACACTGTATACAAGTATGTTTAGTGTTTTGCAGATCACTGTGTGTATCGTGTTGCAAAAAGTGTGAGGCTGTCATTGTGCTTATAGTCGTGCAGATCTGGGCCGATGTTTAGCTCCTTGAGTGTAAGGTTTTAAAAAAAAATTGCCCTGATGCGCAAACCATTTTACTAAAGTATTTTTCCTATGTTAAAAGACATTATTGTATATTGTCGTGGCAATTTCTACAATCCCACCTTTGCATGGAGGAAACGAGACACAATTCTCTTACAGTATTGTCACACTTTAATGCTCAGAGCATGATGCATACCACAGAGTTGAGTTTGTAATATGCACCCAGACAGAAGACAGTGGTTGGTATTTATACATTTGGCTAACCCGGCCATTCGGGTGGGGGTTGTTAAACAGTTAATGACATTCAAGAAAGGCAGCACTTCAAACATCTTCAACCTCCTCCTAGAGAGGAACAAACTTATCGATCAGCCTCTTTGATATAAAGGAAATAGGTAACGGATATCCTGTCCCCTGCTCTATCTCAGACCCCTGGAGTGTAACATCTGTCTTAATGTTTACAACCACCATAAATCCCCCGTGCTGTAAAGTCTTTGTTAGATGAATTTGTGGGTGAGAAAGTCACATAACATCAGTTGGTCGAGCAACACCCTGACTTCTCAGGGATGCATATGCTCATCTTTCTAGACATCAAAGTAGTTCTGTACATCCAGACTAATTAGATTACTGTGACTGGAGAATTCATGCCAACACTCATTCAGTTCAACAGGAAATAGCAACACAAAAGTTACATTTGTTAGAGATTCAATCATGATCAATCAAAGTATACATAAACATGATTATATTATGGTCACATGTAACATTTCCCTTACAATATCATGATAAAAGCAACTTATAATAAGCGATTTGCAGCCTTATATAGTAAAACCTATTTTCCCAGTGTAATGTGATATTAAAAGGTGAGAAAAGGTGTATTGTGATAATGGAAATAATGGTGGTGACAAAAAAGTATAAAAATAACAGCCATCATCATCATCATCAAAAGACAAAAAAAAGACATCCCAAAATCCCCCAGAACAACTGCATGATTTGAAGATCAAAGGAAGCTGTTCTATGCAGGTTTACAATGCAGGTGCTACTTTATTCATGATAATCTAATGGTAACGTACATTATTTCTTTGTTAATCTATCAGGAATCAGTCCTCAAGCTGAATAACATATTTATTAAATCATGCAATGAACATGTAGCAGTCAAAACTATATCTCTCATTCACACTCACACGCAAACACACACACAATGGCAACAGTGGGTGGGGTTAAGTATGAGGGGGAAGTTGGAAAATGAACCTTCTATAAACCTGTTTGTTGAAAGCACTATTTTAAACTGGAGATTTTTATTCCAGATAAACCATAAATAAATTGTACAGAAAAAAAAACTGTTGATGTTCTTCTTCAAAATATTATTGTTACTGTGTTGTTAATATATCTAGATGCAACAAATATCATTCTCTATTTTCAGAATTTGCCACAGGATGCATCAGAATTTGCTGTGCATGTGAAAGACGAAGAAACTAAGTTCCCTTTTCTCGCAGTTTTCCATTTTTTAACCATACTTTTATTTAATTCATATTTTTCAATGCCCTCTTGGTGATTTTTGAAATGTGACAATATCCTATTTTCTGTTAAAGATAAACATGTGCTTTTCCAGCAGAATGTAAACATTATTCCGCCTCTGTGAAAGGTTGATTTTATTTGGAAGCTGATTATTAATATAAATTCAATTGGCGATAAAATAACATAGGCTCATAAAAACATATGGAATTCATTTATAGTCTTACAAAGGGTTAAAATATTTAACCTATAAGAACAAAGTCCTGTGAAAAAGGTCAAAGTTTTAAACAAAAAGGGTTAACAAAGTTAAAAACCTTTTTGTTAAAACAGAAAGATTTCTACCAGCCAGATGACTTAATCTGTGATCTACTGGTATAGCCTGTTTGAGAGGTGACATTTGGTTATTGATTAGTCATACCTGCAGGGGCCATAAAGATGAGCTCTCGAACCACAGTGCCATTCTCAATGAAGCAGCCGGAGAGAAAACATCGTGTCCAAGCATCTTTATTGATATCTCCCCTTTTCAGGGCAGAACACTTCTTTGGTATTACTAGCTTGCTTTTCTCTGCCTGTTGACTTTGTCTTGGTGTAAGAGTGTGTCTCTTCCTCCTGGAAGGCAGTCTCCAACAGGTTCATGATGGACATGCAGGCTTTTCCCTTAAGATCTTTACCCATGAACACATACAGCAGTGGGTTCAGGCAGCTGTTGAGAAAGGCCAGGCTGGTTGCTATCGGGTCACCGATAGTGATGATGTGGCCCAAGGTTTCACTTGGACTGATCGCTGTGTAATAAACCAGCTGGATTACAGTCATGCTGTAAAACGGTGCCCAGCACAGGAAGAAAGTGGTGATGATGGCAGCGATGATCTTGAAGGGGCGACTCGATTGGCTGGCCAGGGTGCGGTTCCTCCTGAGACGATGGATGATGACGGCATAGCAGGAGACGATGACGGGGAAGGGGACGACGAATCCCAGGAGGAAGCGGGTGATGGTCATGGTCTGATATCGAAAATCTCCCAGCTGTTTCACTGATGGTGTTTCATAGTCGTCAGAAAGGGAAAAGTTACTGAAGCAGTAGACGATGTCTTCATTGTCAGGGTCTGACACAGTGTCCTTGAAGATGAAGTATGGAGCGCTGAGAATCAGAGCCAGTATCCACACAACCAGACTCACGCAGGAAGCCTTGCATACACTTCTGTGGTTCTGGGCCCAGACGGGCCACACCACAGACACACATCTGTCCACACTGATCACCACCAGGAAGAAGACACTGGCAAACATGTTCAGAAAGCCCAGAGTGCTGTTCACCTTGCACATGAAGTTGCCAAAAGGCCAGTGGTAATCCAGAGCGGTGTACGTCACGCTCAGGGGCAGGAACGCCGTCAAGAGGAAGTCGGCCACAGCAAGATTGAGGAACCAAATGGTGTTAATCGTTTTCTTCATCTTGAACCCGGTAACCCAGATGACCACTCCATTCCCCAACACACCGAGAACAAAGACCAGGCAGTAAACAATGAGAAACATAATTTTGAGGGACTGTCTCAGCTCAGCGTGCTCGTCCTTGTAGTCATAGTCTTCGTCCTCTTCGTCCAAGGAGTTGTTTCTTCCATTGATGTCTGATGTGTTCATGGCGTAGGAAGGGGTAGCAGTCATTAGCTCCATCATTGCCTTTGAACCTGAATCAAAAACCAAACATTTAAATGTTAACCTTGAGTTCAATAACAATCCATAATTAATACAGGAGATTAAAATTTACCTCATTTAGAAAACTGAAATTCACAAAAGAAAAATTACTTCACTTATGTCAACTCCTCTAAAGGGCCTGGGGAGGATGTTGACTGCGGGGACATGACTTGAACTCTGTAATCATGGGGTCACAACAATCAAGACCCGCTGTTTCACAACATTATCATGACCCTCAAAAGACAATAAGACAAATCTTATACGACACCAACTTCCACACGCAAGAAAAGAAAGAAAACAAATCGTTTTTCTCTGTAAGCTCTGCACCCCATATAAACTGCACACCAGGTTCTCCTGAGCGGAATTAAACATCAGATCAACAGAACTTTAAAATAAAAAATTTGGACCAAAGATAATAAAACACTAAAATAAAAAGTCACTTAAATTTGTTGTTTTTTTTATGCAGAGAACAACATGATAAAAAGCTTATTAAAACCTTACAGTGATGATTTCTGGGTCAAGCTTGATAACCTGGATCCTTCTATTATCTTCCTGACAGCCTGACATGTGCGCACACACACACACAAACACACACACACACACACACACACACACTCACACACACACACACACCTTACATTTGTTCCCTGGAGACTTACCCTACCTTTTACCCTACAAGAAACATGTCGTCACCACAAAATCGAGTTATTTTTTGTGTGTCCATAAACATATCAATTCCCCATACTGTCACTGTTTAATCACATTTACATCCAAACCAATACAGCTGGCTTTATGTACATAAAGGTATATACAAACAAATCTTTTTTCAAATTAGTTGTCAAGCAAGAAAGGCAGCAAATTTAGGGGAATAATGAATGCTTTTTTATTCAAATCCAACGTAAGATGTACGTCTTGGTCTAATAAGTTGGTCATGATAGTGACAAATGTAACGTACCTTTCTCTAAGCCCTGCGGTCTGTTGAGGATGAATCTGCAGCAGAAGTCTCCCGATCAAACTCTGACGGGTCAATATAAACTGCCCTGTGTGTTGTAATATGTCACTGCCACTGAGGAGGAACCACAAGTGGCCCATACACAAGAAACTCCTCCCCACCGTTACATCTCATGCACAAGCACAACCTTGCACGGATAATCATACAGTTCTGCAAATTTAAAATACATGCTGCTCCTGGTTGTTCTGTGTTGACAGTGTGAAACAGCATCTATGTAGTCTTACATCATTTACTATCCCCTCACTTCACCCTGACCTGCACCACTAGAAATTCACATCAGCATCTGTCAGTAACTCAAGGCTGCCAAACAGTTGGAACAGAATCTGACTCCGTGCTGAAGCTGGACCTGCAGACCATCTGTAGATCCATTCATGACATCTGAAGTGGGAATATATTTGACACACTCTAATGAGAGCAACTGCACACATGTTGGTTGATGGTTGTCATGCATCCTGTTCTTTACTGTTTATCAGATATGAATACATTATGATGTCCCTGTAAGGAAGTGTATTGCATTCACTTGAAAAAATGAAAAACTCTGTTCCGAGAAATTCACATCATTATCTGATTCCGAGATAAAATCTCAGAATTTGGTTTCATACATTTTCAATTAAAATAAAAGAAAGTAAAAAGGCTCCGTTTTCCTGAGATAATTGAAATCTAGTATTTTGCTGAAGTTACATTGTCCGTGGATGTTTCGCATAGAGTCCTTGTTCAGCGTGCTACATGTAACTGTTGCACTCTTAGACAGTCTGTTGTTTGGCGACGTTTCTTGTATTAGCGCCATGATGTATAGCGTCGCTTAAAACTGCAAGCCTCTCCTTCTGTACAAATAACAGTGAACTACAAAAGTCTACCAAACAAAAAATGTGAATTATGGACAAAAATGAAAACTATATTTTCTTTATCTATCTTAACCTCATAAAATTCGTAATAGGTTCTATACATAATCATGTTGTTTAGTATTTATAAAATGTTATTATATTGTTATTGTTGGATTTTCAGAGATAATTATCTCAGAAAAACACTATTTAAATTTTTTCAGGTGAATGCAATACGCTTCCATAGTTTCTGAATATTAATATAAAAGACTGATGATATGTCCACTTCCTGACCAGTAACAGCCACTGATTTGCAGCCTTTCCTAATACAAACATATTTATTACAGTGTTTTAAAGTGATAAGGAGATGAACATTACAAGTGAGAAAGGGGTTAAATCTACATAATATTTTAATAATAGAAATAATGGTATACAACAAGAATCACAATAACAGTCATCATCGTCATTTACGGACTTGTAAAAGATTTCGCCACTGTAGGGTTAAAAATGGCAAAAGAAACAATTATCATTTACACTGTTTACATAAAAATTGATCTTTGATACAGAGGTTCAGATTATGAGACAGAAAAGTGTGCTATTACAGTTGTTTCCATTCAATTAATCAGCAAAAACTTTGAGAACTGATTGATTCTTGCTTTGGAAATGTGAGTAAATGTATTTCTTTCCATGATGAAGATTAACTGACAAGATACATTAAAAAAGTTGAGAGCATGTACTCGGGGGGGGGGGGGGGGGGGGGGGGGAGGGGGGTCACAGACATTAAAGTATGCCCTCTTAAAACAGCTGACAATGATCCAAAGATCTAACGAGAAGTTAAAATGCAAATTCAAATTAACCACAACAATCTCATGGTAACATAATTCTTTGTCAAGCCCTCATGAACCAGACCTAATGCTGAATAACATGTTTATCAAAGCATGCAGTTGGCATGTAGCAGTCAAAAGTCAGCTCATACACACACACACACACACGCACACACACACACACACAAACACACACACACACACACACACACTATCGATGTATTTTATGAGGCACACAAGTAATGGCGTCAGTGGGTTGGGTGCGAGGGGAATGTAATGAAATGAACATTGTATAATCCTCAGTGATGGGACAACACTATTTAACACTAGATGCTATTTTCAGTTAAACCTGTTCCATACGTCCCTTATTACTATGTTTTGTAGGTCATGTGACTGCGTATTTGATGATAAAAAAGAGTCTCTGATCATGGCTTATAAACTCCTAGTTTCATTGCTTGCTGTCTTTGATGCAACAGACGGACGAAGACATCAAAATCAACAACTGGAGTTTATGAGACATGAGAAACACAACGTCCCTTACATCAACCACATCTTACAACATCTCTGTCATGTTTGTGTTGCACAAATTTAGCCATAAACTGATCTAATACCTAATCTGAAATAAGTGTTTCCGAAAAAGTGGCAGAGTGCATCCCTTACAGCTGTCAGGGTGCAGCTAACAAAGGTACTGTATAATGAATGGCACTGTACATGTCATTCAGTTTGACTGCCTCTGTGTGTTTATGTGTATAACAGTTATATGTGTGCATTTTTCTCCCTGTTCTGTCTTACATTTTTCTGGAAAGCATTCACTTCCCTCTGATTATGACACTTATTTTACATAAATAAACTGTTTTGTCCCTTGAAACATTTCACTTTTCCATTATTTCAAAATAAACCAGCCCACTACAGCATCACACAACCTGTTGTTCAGTACCACCACGTGTCAGCTTCATAAGGAGACAGCTATCTGCTTTAGACCTGACTGCTAGCAAATATCTATCAAATAATAAGGAATATTCTAATATCAGATCATATATATATACAGGTTGTCTTGAGGATCCATGAATTAAAAAAAAGTTATTTGTTATATACAGTTATATATGTTCTACACAGTTAGAGAATTTGTTTATCCATATCATGGGCAACCTTATACCTCAGCATCCGACACGGACTTCTCTTTACTCCGACTGGTCACCATTGAGTTTGTGTATGTATATGAGCGAGACACCTCCTCCTGGAAGGCAGTCTCCAACACGTTCAGGATGGACTTGCGGACCTTTTCCTTGAAATCTTGGCCCATGAACACATACAGCAGTGGGTTCAGGCAGCTGTTGAGAAAGGCCAGGCTGGTCGCTATAGGGACACCGATAGTGATGACGTGGTCCAATGTTTCACTCGAGTGGATCGCCGTGTGATTAACCATCTCGATGAGAGCCATGATGTGGTACGGCGCCCAGCACAGGAAGAAAGTAGTGATGACGGCAGCGATGATCTTGAAGGGGCGAATCGATTGGCTGGCCAGGGTGCGGTTCCTCCTGAGGCGATGGATGATGACTGCATAGCAGGAGACGATGACCGTGAAGGGGACGACGAATCCCAGGAGGAAGCGGGTGATGGTCATGGTCTGATGTCGAAACTGTCGCAGGTCATTCACTGATGCTGTTTCATAGTCGTCAGAAAGGGCAAAGTTGTTGAAGCAGTTGATGATGTCTTCATTGTGATAGGATGGCCCAGTGTCCTTGAAGATGAAGTATGGAGCGCTGAGAATCAGAGCCAGTATCCAAACACCCAGACTCACGCACAAAGCCTTGCGTACATTGCGGTGGTTCTGGGCCCAGACGGGCCACACCACAGACACACATCTGTCCACACTGATCACCACCAGGATGTAGACGCTGGCGAACATGTTCAGAAAGCTCACAGTGCTGTTCACCTTGCACATGAAGTTGCCAAAAGGCCAGTGGAAATCCATGGCCGTATACGTCACGCTCAGGGGCAGGAACGCTGTGAAGAGAAAGTCGGCCACAGCTAGATTGAGGAACCAAACGGTGTTAACGGTTTTCTTCATCTTGAACCCGGTCACCCAGATAACCACTCCATTCCCGAACACACCGAGAACAAAGGCCAGGCAATAAACAATTAGAGACATGATGTTGAGGGACTGTCTCAGCTCAGCGTGCTCATCCTTGTAGTCATACTCTTCGTCGTCTTCGTAAAAGGAGTTGTTTCTTCCAGTGATGTCTGATGTGTTCATGGCGTAGGAAGGGGTAGCAGTCATTAGCTCCATCATTGTCTTTGAACCTGAATCAAAAACAAAACATTTAAATGTTAACCTAGAGTCCAATAGCAATCCATAATTAATACATAAATGTACCTCATTTGAAAAGTGGAATTCAAAATCAAGACATTCATTCCTCCCAAAAAAAATGACTTCACTTATGTCAGTTCCTCTAAAAGACCTGGGGAGGATGCTGTCTGCAGGGGCATGACTTGAACTCTGTAATCATGGGGTAACAACAATCATGACCTGCTGCTTCACAACATTTTCATGACCCACAAAAGACAATAAGACAAATCTTATACGACACCAATTTCCACACTCAAGAAAACAAAGAAAAAAAAAACGTTTTTCTCTGTAAGCTCTGCACCACATATAAACTGCACACCAGGTTCTCCTGAGTGAATTCAACATCAGATCAACAGGATTTAAAAAAAAAAAATCTGAACCACAGATAAAAAAACACACAAAAATAATCCACTTCATGTACTTAATTACCGCTTTTGTCACATTTAAACATATGATTGCACATAAAAAATATTTTTTTGATGTAGAGAACAACATGAAAAAAAGCGAATTAAAAACATTGCAGGGATGTTTTCTGGGTCAGGCTTGATAACTTGGATCCTTCTGTAATCTTCCTGACAGTCCGATGCGCGAACACACACACACACGCACACACACACAGACAGACACAGTTTGTGAGAAAAATAAAAGTACCTTCCACAAAGAGGAGGATGTGTCCGCAGCGGACAGCTCAGACGAATCCAGAGGAAAAACTGCGGAGCTCGGATCCTGGAGACTTTACATATGTGAAGTCATCGCTCCCATCAAGGCGGGATCACGAGCCTCCCCCTCCCTCCCTCCTTGTACTAGACCCACGCTCTGCCTGCACATGAACTTAATGTCAGAAATAATCTGTGATTTACACAGTGTATAAATTATGTGTGCGCGCGCGCGAGTGTGCGTGTGTGTGTGTGTGTGTGTGTGTGTGTGTGTCTGTGTGTGATTGTGCAGTCCAGGTATTTCTTATATTGTGGGGATCTAAATCTGTTCAAATCACATTATGGGGACAAAAGCAAGTCTGCATAATGTACAATCATCTTTATCAACATTTTAAAGTTAGACAGTGTAGGGTTTAGGACAAAGTTTAGGTAAAGTTTGGGATTGGGTTTGGGTTTAGGCTAGGGTTAAGGTTAAGGTTAAGGTTAAGCTAAGTTAAGTTAAGTTACGTTAAGTTAAGTTTATTTATTTATTATTTGATTTAGTTTTATGTTTGGGTTTGGGCTAGGACTAGGGCTAGGGTAAAGTTAGGTTTAGGTTAGATCTTAGTTAGTAACTATGGCTAAAGTAAGCGTCTCCAAGAAATCGATTTAATGTCCCCTGAAGTCATGGGTCAAGTCGTGTGAGTTTGTGTGTGTGTGTGTGTGTGTTTGTGTGTATGTGTCTGTGTGCGCAGCCTATGAAAAACACAGACATTCAGTTTACTCTCTGTCTGACTCTCAGCCCTTACCTGCAGGATATTCTCTGCTGATAAGAGTCTGACGCAGAACATCCTGCTGTAACACGTTCATTCATTGGGAAACTCCAAAAGTGAAAAAACAACTAACCAAACAGCTAAACGCATAAATTGTGGGTTTGCTGGGATGACTGTATATGAGAGTGGAGCAGCAACTTCTCATGTTCACCAGTGATGCTGCTGCGTAATGTGTTTTTCGCTATGTGGGCTGAACACATGTTTGGTTGAGGTTGAGCATAATTGCTCCGTGTTGACCGTTGGAATTGCCATCTGGACGTGTAGGTTACATATTTTTTTCCTACATCCATTCTCTTTACCTTGCTCCCTGTGTACGATTGTCGCACTGGAACCAGATTTCATGTTATCAAATAGTCATATTTATTTTAGCATAGGCTACTCCCTCTTTGCCTCTGACCACTTGAAGCTGGACATAACTGTGGTACCTCTGTTGAGGAATCACACATCTTTAATAACATTTTTAGAGCTATTGTCAGTATAAGCACATGTCCGAGCTATGTGCTGTTTTCCTTTTTTAGCGTCTTACTCTCCTAATGGGATGTTTCTGAAACTGCTCAAATTAATTTAAGTGCAGTTTGCGATGTGTTACAGTGTCACATACAAATGAAGATACCAATATTGAGCAAACAAAAACACCACTAAGTAAGAGAGAGTACACCTCCTCCAACTGATCATTGATCACTTTCACACCAAATTGCATGGACATGTATTTAGATCAGATACATATACCATGTACACAGAAAGCCATGACAAATTTATCTGATCAGAGATATACCATTCTACATATGCTTGTTTTCCTTTAAGATCTGTGAATTATTTGTTAAGAAACAAAACCAAACCTTACAATTTAAAAATAAGTGGGGGAAGAAATGTTATATCTGCCCTAGATGACTAAGATCTTAATATAAATATATTAGGTTGGTTTGTATGGATCATACCTCACCCTTCAATCAAGATTCCCTTCAAACCAATGTTGGTGGTTTTTGCATAACATTTTTCAAACAGACATATTGGAATGAATACATAACCTCCTTGACAGAGGGGAATATGCAGCATGGTTTTTTACGTTTGCAGATTTGAGGTATTAATTACTGTAGTTTAGTGAAACAAATTTACCACCAACTCCCCAATAAAAAGTAGAGAAGGACATGTTTGGATTGGCAAAAGGTGCACAAAGAATTGGAGGGAATGAGAAAAACAGCAAGCCAAAAAGTAAAGGGAAGCCACCTTAAACTTATTTAATCCGTAATTATACTAAGACCTTACAAGACATATCACATGTGAATATGTCATTACATCTCCTCAAGCAGTTAAGAGGAATCTGCAGAAATGCATTCCAACAGGAAGAGACATTAGCGTTGGGAACATCAGAACAAGATGAACATGGGGCAGAGTCGGCTGCAGACACAGAAAATCCATCTCATCTCCCCAGAGTAGAGTCCCACCTTTCAGTGGGGGAGAGAACTTACATCTGAGTTTGACTTCATGCTCATATTTCCTCCCACACAGTTCCTCTTTACTCTTGATTCCTCTGCCCCACTACCCACACATTAGTGCATGTGTAAGTGCTATGTTTTTTTGTTCGATTTTCCATGGAGCATTGCAAAATATGAAGAATAAGCTGTTTCCTCAATCACTATCATCTGTGTTCCTTCACATTTCAGGACTAAATAGACTGATGTCCAGGATTAATTCTTATTATGTGGCTCAGTTTGACATCCTGTAGCAACAAACTTCATCAAACAACATTTTTACAGATGTTGCAAAGGATGTGGCCAAGACATTTAAGCAGCTGGTTTTATGCCAACTTATTTTTAAATGTCAGTCAATGAGTCATATTCGGCAAAGTTGTTGCCATGTAGTTAATTAGATTGAAATGAAAAGACGAAATTTATAGTATTAACCACCATATGGATCTCTGTATACATCTGCTGGTCATGTTTGCTTTCATATATTAGGAGAAACAGATGATGCCTTGATGAAAATTCTGAAAACACAATGACAATTGGGACTCAGACAATCAGAGACAGAAGCATCCTGGTGATTGAGGCGATGTACAAGGTCTAACTTTTTTCTCAATGAGCCTCAAAGTCATGAACTGATCAGATTTTTGCAGTTGTGAGCTGCTCGAACCTGCCCAGCCCTAAAACCGAGTCCCCTGCTGATGCACCCACACACAAAACAGGAACCGTGTCCTGCCAAAAGTCCAGATGTGAGGGGGAGGAAAAAAAGAAAGCGAGAGGGGGAAGAAAGAGAGGGAGAAGGAGTGAGAGACATTACATGCATGTGTCTGTGCACACGCTCTCAGGCCCCTGCATGAATTCAGACCAACACCCGTATTTGAGTGTGTGGGCAGGAGCAGTCATGTCATTGTTATCATAGCCCTCTCCCCTTTTTTTGATAAATAAACAGTCAGTGTTTAAAAAATGTCTCCATTGAGAGATCTCTTACGCCAGGACCAAAATTAATCCACTGGAACTGCAGGAAACTGTTTTAAATATTCTGACCCAGTTTAACCATTTAATCACTCCTTAAAACTCCTGCACCGTTATGCTGCATTTGTAACGTTAAGTGACAAGCCCGTTTTAGCTGAAGTCTAGACACTGTGACTACTTTGTTTCATTTGGTGCTAATCCCACTTGCAATACATTCTCCAGTTTTCATTTCTGTGCTAAAATGTGTGCTTTTTTTTTTAAACAAAAAACTTTTTGCTGTCTGAGTCTTTAAGAGAACGTAAAGGCAGAGCATTCTGCTGCTGTCTGTAGGGTATATTAATAGCTATCCCAAGGCTATAGTTTGAGGGAAGCCTTCAGAGCCCAGGGCTTGCCAGAGTTCTGGATTTACCAACCAAACGTGCAATTATGTGTGTGCCACACAAATAGCAATTTGGGTGTGTAAAACAACTAGTGGAGGTTTAAAGAGAATTTAGTTTTAACCGTGGTTGATATATGCAGTTGGAGTTGGGGGGTTTATTATTCACTACAGCAGCTGGGAGGGTGGGGGAGTCACCTGGAAGGCACAAGTAAATCGTGTGTATATGTGTGTGTGTGTGTGTGTGTGTGTGTGTGTGTGTGTGTGTGTGTGTGTGTGTGTGTGTGTGTGTCTTTGCGTGTGGGACAGTGACAGACTAATGACATACTCCAGCTCCAAGCATCACTGATGTACACCCAGTATTTTTCTTTGCTGTTGAATGCAAAACACAGTGCATGTCAGAATCCACAGCTCCTTCTGCCTGGGTGGTGGTGGAGGGGTCGAGTCCAAAGGTGGTACAGAAACCATTGTGCTGAAATTTCTCTACTGCACCAACGCTGTCAGAAAGACACAAAGAGTGGCATCTACTGTGTGCTGAAAACCTCAAAGGTTTGTTGATCTTGTTGCGGTGCTGACTGGAAATCAAATCCTCTGTCTCTGGGGTGTGGAGAGGTCAGGAATTTTGTTTTTCAAGTCGAGGCCGGTGCCAATGGCTTTCGTCCTCATGGCTCACTGACGGTTGTTTCCATGAAACACACCACACACAGAAAAAGAAAAAAAAGAGCTGAACCTCAATAACTTAAACCACTTCCTTACATTCGTCTCTGCTTTTCAACCACAGCGGCTGGTCCCCCCTCAGCAGACCTAAAGGATATGAATAATCAGCCTGGGCTCTGTCTGAGAGCAAACAAGCCTGACAACGGGTAAGTCATATACAGACCTGTGAAACAGGGCTCCCTCTGTCTCTCCAAGGGTATTTTGAGGTCCAGTGGAATGGGATTAGGGGGAGCCGGAACTGGTTAAACATGCAGAGAACGCCAGATATAAATAAAAAAAAATCTTTTCCATGTATTGTCACAAGGGTTAGAGAGGTAAATGGTGCAAAGGGGGGAAAGTCCTTGTCAGTTTCCTTTTCTCTAATAAAGGCCATTGGAGGGTGCTTTAATGCCTGGCCTCATGTTTTCTGCTGAAAATGTGATGGGAATGTATCCCTCTCGTGAAATCCAGTCAGAACAAGTGAAACAAACAGTGAACACATGCTATTTAAGATGTTTGCATCTTTTACAGAGAGAGCGCGTCCCAACAGTCTGAGCAAAGTAGAAGCATTTGTCAATGATCAAAGAACACGAGCCGTGATACGCAGGTTGGAAGAGGAATGAGGCCGATGGTGTGTGTGCCACACAGTAATGAGGGGGGGAGAACTTGCCTGTGCTGGATGGGAATGCGTTATATTTTAGTCTTAAGTGTATAATGATAGGGTTTGGTTAAATGCACCCTCACATTTAAATGTTTTCCTGTCTGGTGCTGATAAACACCTATGCTCATGCATGAGTAACTGAGCCTGGTACCTCAACGTCTCCATTCTGCCGCATTGACTCAGCAGTGACCTGCAGTTTTGTAATATTGCGTAAGTGAGAGTGTAAATCATCCTTAAACTGTGTGTGAGTGACAGCTGGTGAGTGGACTGAATGCAGAGTTGTGCGTTAAAAATGTGTTTTTTTTTAAATTTCTAAATATAGGTATATGTGCGCTTTCAGTGTGGACGTGTGACTCTTCACTGATAGCGTAAAGGAAACAATTTTATCACATTTTCTGATGATATAATGATTTGCCTGTATGAGTCTTACTCAACGTCCGGAAACATGAAAGTCACTTTGTGGTTCCAAGTAATTTAGAGATGTGCATATGCCATTTTCCACAATCTGATTGCACAATTAAAGTGTTGCATCAAAAAGACACTGTTGAGTTTAAACTTACAAAGAGCAAGGGCCCTGACTTAACACAGAAAGTCCTCAAAATCTCACAGAATTCGTAATCAGACAAAAACAGCTGCTGTTTTCTGCCATACATGCTTAACCCTAAGTGACCAGGGAAATTCAACACATGTTTAGTGTTTGAGGTGTATCTCTAACGATAGAAGACCTTGAGAGGAAAGATAAAAGAGGGCTGAAATACCTGAAGCTTGGAGTGAGGGCACATTAATCTGCCAGTATAACAAACAGAAGGCATGAAGCTTTTCCTTCTTCTCACTCTCTTTGGAGCGGCAGGTAATTTAGAGAAATGACAGACACTGTTGAGAAAAGTAGGCCCAGAGATTAAGATGTTTAAAAATTGAATGATTCGATGGTTGTTTCTGGTTTTGTCTCGTCTTTATTCCAAATGCCGATAGCTTCCCTGGAGGAAGGCAACAAAATTGTTGGAGGATATGATTGCCCGAAACACTCCGTGCCCTACCAGGTGTCTCTCTTCGATGGGTACAACTTCTGCGGAGGGACTCTTCTGTCTGATGAGTGGGTGCTGTCTGCTGCACACTGCAAATCAAAGTAAGAACTATTCATTTTTCACAGATCCTGGTGAGAAAAACAACAGGGGAGGTAACTGACATTCATCTCTAAACACAGGTCGAATATAGAAGTTCGTCTGGGAGAGCACGACATCTGGGAACCCGAGGGGACTGAGCAGCACATTATGTCTGCTGAGTTTATTCGCCACCCTGACTACAACCCCCGCTCGCAGGACAGTGATATCATGCTTATCAGGCTGAGTCGACCGGCCACTCTGAACAGCTTTGTGCGCCCTGCAACCCTCCCCTCGAAGTGTGCCAGTGACGGAACAATGTGCCAGATCTCTGGATGGGGGAATCTTCGTCCCAGCGATGAAGGCTGTGAGTTAAACGCCAGATGTGTTTCTGATCCGTTCAAACACATAAAAACATAGATGCATCTTCTTTTTCTGTCTTTTCCAGCGAGGTACCCTCATAAGTTGCAGTGCCTTGAGGTCCCCCTCCTGAGCGATGACACATGCTTTAACGCATATCCTTTCCAAATCACTGAAAACATGATGTGTGCCGGCTATCTGAAGGGAGGGAAGGACTCCTGTCAGGTAATGTAGAGGTCAAGGCTGCTGTAACAGCCAAAAAAACACATGACTACGTGAATGATGCACCAGTAAGGGAACCTTCATCTCTCTGTCCTCAGGGTGACTCCGGGGGTCCCATGATGTGTGGCGGCGAGCTCCAGGGAGTTGTGTCTTGGGGACATGGTTGTGCCCTGAGAAACAAGCCTGGGGTGTACACAAAGGTTTGTAATTACACCCCCTGGATCAGGAACACAATGGCATCTGGCTGAGCAGCAGAGCTGTAAAAGAAATCATGTGCAGCACATGGCAACATCATTAAAGTCAACTATGAGAGGTCTGGTGTGTGTGGTGTCATTTATACAAGTCTATTAGTGTGTGTGTCCTCAGAATGTGTTGGCATCTAAGAATATAACAACACAGCACATCTGGCCTCATCCACATGTTTTGCCTTAAACAAGAAGAAGCCTATACGTCTTTGAAAATCCACTTCACTGCCATAATTCATATCTTTGCATGACTGTAAATCAAAACACACGTCTGAGATTGTAACACACGGTCCAGCTGCCTCACACTTACTTGTCTTGACAAACTCTGACTGATTCACGTCAAATGGACTGACACGTTTCTAGCTCGATGATGCCTCAGGAGAGCAAAGACTACACAAGGGACGAGTTGTGATTTTTGCAGTCAGCCTGCAATAAATCACTGAGGCAGAAAAATGCTGCTACACTGCTCTCTGTGGGCGGAAACCATAAAGCATGCTGCACACTCTGGCCACACTCCATAATCAGTATGGAGTATGGAGCACTGCGACAAAGGTGGTATTTAGCCAGTTGACTATCGACTCAGAGTTTTTCCTTTTGTAAATCTGTAGCTCTTCAAAACTCCAGTGTCTCGCTGCAGCCTGAGTATTGATGTTCCGAGCAGTCTGAGTAGAATAGGTACGAAGGTCTACAATTGTTGCACCCTAAAGAAGTAAGTAGTGCCCTGAACCCCTTCCTAGGACACTGCTCAGTAACATCTGTGCGAACGGGCTCAAACTGCTAATAAAACAGCAGGTGCACACATGAGAAAACTCAATCACAAAATCCATGAATGGTTTAAGTGGATTCTGGTTGCCTGGGTGTGGCGGAGAGAGGAGGAGTGAGTCACCAGGCATTTGCTTGACCACCAAATAAAGACTGGGGCCTAACAAAGTTTTCTGAGAACTCATGACCCACGTAGAAAAAGAAAGCTCTTATCGAAGCTATGCTGCATGGATGCTGCACATTTTTTATTTGAAAACGTGGCTCTGGACAGGTTTTATGGTTTTAGCAACATAGATGTCCATGTTTGGAATTCTACAGAAATCCCCAAACCACGTTAGCGAGCTGCTTACATCCTTATCCTTCTGCAGTTTTATAAAGTTCAGCCATCGGACACTGCAATGACCAGCAGAACAAACCAATAATGTAGTCATGATGTTTTCATATAACCGGAGCAATAAGCCAATAAGCTAGAATGGCAGTCAGAAGAGCACCTTCCACTGCCAAGGCCCAACAGTCCCCATTGATTTAATTCAACCTGCACCAAACTTCACACATTATCACATATCAGTTCCCTGAATATGCCAGATTGTTTATTATTTCCTTGGAAAATGGTGAAAGTTTTGAAAAACGTCAATCTGGCAATGTTGGAAAAAGCTCCCTGGTCTGGATCCACACCAACATCTAACAGGTTGTTTGTTGACCCATAACACAACCTGCCACCGAGTTAAATTCCTGCAAATTTCAGAGCAAAAACACAATGGACAGGGGTGAAACCACAACCTCTTTGGCTGAGGCAAAGTCAGATTAAAAATGTCGTGATTTGAAATGATCTAATTTAACTTTAGAGGAAAATGTCACGATAGCACACACATGGCGTCACATTGTATTATAGAATATAGGACTAGCTGGTGAATATCCCCTGTATGTTTGAAGGTCTTCTGCACAATTTAAGTTACCAACTACCAGTAGATGTTAGCAGCCTCCAGCGGATGATAGGGTCATAACCTCAGTTGTGTGCCCTCAAGTTTTTTGGCCTTGTACTAAACAGGCTGAACTTGAGGGTACGCAGGACAGGAATGTCATCACATGCACAGATACTGCGCCTACTAGCCTGTTAACTAAGGTGATCGTTTAATATTATAATAAGACATCTATAAGATTATCTCCAGCACAGTGCGGAGGGATAACATTAAAGTGAACACAGACATCTCCTGCAGAAACCACACAAATAATAACATTTCCAGTAAGTCAGGCCACTTCATCATCCCCTAAACACTGGCACGGCCTGCGCACATGACATCAGCGGCCTGGTGGCTTCTATTTGGGTCTGACATGAAGCTTGTTGACGACTCAGGCCTCCTGTGGCAAAGGGTGTGGACCTTCATGAACAGATCTGCCCACGGAGAAACTCTACAGGGATGTAATCATGGCAGACTCAGGACAGTGACAGCAATTCAGAGGGACAGCTTTTGTCTTTCATAGTCAGAGATTAGTGGGAAAGATCAGACACGAGAACTTCATGGTGTCACACCTCCTTTTCTCAGGATTTATATTCTACCCCCTTAGTTGTTTATTTTTGGCTCCTGCAGTTTCAGATGGGTTCCAGCAGAGGGCATCCTCCCACCTATGTACAGACTGAACTGCAGCCTCTGAGTTTTCTTATCTTTCTCTCCCTCAAGGTCGATTTGATTAAATACCTCAACAAGCTGTTCTCTGTCTGCAAAGTTTCTACTCTAGAGCTGGAAAATGTGTTCAAAAATTATATCAAGATAAAAAAATGTTACACATTTTCACCATAAAAGTCACATTTTTGTTTCTTTTAAGTTTCTGGGTGAAGGTTGTGGTATTAAATTCTGCTGTGTAAGCAAAGGATGAACACTTGATGAACAATAGAACATTTTACCAATATGAGGTCGATCAGATTAGAAAAAATACCATTGAATCGTAAATTTATTATTTAGCACAGATTGGAAAGTACAGAGTATAGGTGCATTTTAAAATTCAAAATATGACATACAATGACTGAAAGACAAATGAACTATATCATGTAAAGCCTTATAATACTAATATCTATATAAAAGCAACAGCTGTGAGTATGTGACATGGGCAAGTGTGCAGATGTATTCACATGCACGCCTGAGGGTGTGTATGTGTGTTTGTGTGTTTGTGTGTGTGTTAGGTCAGGATATTATTCACATGCACTGACGCCTGAGCAATATTAATCAATAGCAGAACAGTAGTATAACACAAGTACAATTGTCTTTAAAGCATCTTTCGTAACATTTTGTGGAAGAGCATTTGTATGAATCATTCCATCCCAGAATCTGGCTCCACTGAATCTTATCATGAAGTGATAACTATAACTATAACTTACTGGGGTTGCTTTTTTTATGATAATTAGAACCAAACATCCCTAAGATGCAGGCGGTGGTCAAATAAAATAGAATAGAATAATATCATAGTACAATGTGAGCTCTTGGGTTATGATTAAATAAAGAAATGGGGTGTGAGAGGGTGGACATGAATACAGAGGTAACCCCAGAAACATCCCTTTAACCAAGTGGCGCGTTTGTTTTGTCTACTTGAAGCTGCTGCCACCAGAAAAGTTTGGGATCATCCCTGTTTGGGAAACCATTGTGTAGGAGGTCGCAAACGTAACATTTCCATGGTAAAGGGGAGAAAACAAAGCACGCGCATGCACAGAGCACAGTGATGCCGTCAAGACCACCGCCTTGGTCCTGACGCACGGCTGAGTCAGCGGGGGCGCGCGTAAATGATAGTAAGTCCCGACATATAAAAAGAGCGATCATGGCTCCATCCCGTGTTCAGCCTTGGAGCCTGAGAAGCCAGGAAGCATCAGGTAAAGGAGAGAGCAGCACCAAGTGGACGTGGCTCATGTTTACAGCCAGGACAACTTGTCACCAGGTAGGAACTTGTTTTTTAAATTTCTATATTAATAAAACAGCAAAGATACCATAAATATTAATGTGACTACATCTTATCACTGCCATTGTTTTACGAATTTAAATATAGAACGTGGTTTAGATTTCTGCTGGCAGTTTTAAAAGCCTTTTATAATTACTATTATTTTATTTATTATTTACTTGTTTATTAATTCAGTCACATGTTAACACAGATGACACCGCTGGATTTATGGATCTACCTATAACATATATTTGTGGTTTCTGACACATTCATGTATTGTGCTTGTTTCTCTGGGATATTTAAGCTCAACTTGTTGCTCATCTGAAACATTCTAAACTGGTGCATATAATAATTTATCAGAGGCTATTTAAAGTATATGAGATAAATGATATGATTAAATTAATTAAAATAAGTTAAAAAAGAATGCTTGAAAATAGTAACTTGTGCCATAGCTCTTTGGAACTCCAATGTCATTATTGCTAACGTGTTATTGTGTTTTTAAACAATAGTGAGTGATAAATTGGATTGACAGTCTTGTTCATTTTGAACCTCAAAGGATTTGTTAGGGCAACTGTTGGGTTATTATACAAGTTGTTAGAGCTCGTTAAGACGTCTTACAACACTTCACATAAAACAGCTTTTTCCACTTCTTACACCCTTTTTCCATACCACATTGCTACAAGTGCCTGTGTAAGTGTTTGGTTTGAATCCACCGTTGAAGGATGCACATGCTAAGATGTTGTGTTGTTATATGTACCCAAGGTAAAGAAAGACGATGGAGCTGAAACATTTGTTGAAGAAGCTGGGCTCAGTAATCCGTGCCATCCTCACCTTCCTCTTCGCCCTGGTGGTCCTGGGTGTGATGGTGTGGGCCTACGTCGACGGCTTCCAACTGGCGACCTCCCAGTATGGAATCATCTCCTTTGGTTTTTATGGACTGCTCCTCTCCCTCCACGTGTTGTTCCAGAGCTTCTTCGCCTTCATTGAACACCGGCGAATGAAAGCCCGCACAAAGCCATGCACCTTGACCAAGACCATTGGCTTCACCATATCAGCCTATCAGGAGGACCCTACCTATCTCAGAGAGTGCCTCAACTCCATCAGGGCTCTCAAGTATCCACCTGAGCTGCTGCGCATCATCATGGTGGTGGACGGGAACTCAGAGGATGACAGATATATGATGGACATGTTCAGAGAGGTGTTCAAAGACCAAGATCCTGGCTGTTATGTGTGGAAGAACAACTACCACACATGGGACCCCACCCAGGCCCAGCAGGACGAGGAAATGGCCGTGGGCTCAATGTGGGATCCTGATTATGTTATAGGAGAGGATCCACAGAGAAAAGAGGTAGAGCACCTGATCCAGAGCAAGAGATGTGTGTGCATTATGCAGAAATGGGGCGGCAAGCGGGATGTGATGTACACGGCGTTCAAAGCACTTGGATCCTCAGTTGACTATATACAGGTATTTCTATTTCCTCATTTATATCCCTGAAGAGTTTATTTTAGTTGAGACCATTTTATGAGAAGAAAATGACAGTGTTTCAAGTTTTTAATGACATGAATCTCTTTCCTGTTGCTCAGGTGTGTGACTCAGACACTAAGCTGGACTCTCTGGCCACTATTGAGCTGTGTAAGGTGCTGGAGAGTAACCCCAAGTACGGTGCTGTGGGAGGAGACGTGATGATCCTCAACCTGAAAGAGTCTTACATCAGCTTCATGAGCAGCCTGAGGTACTGGATGGCTTTCAACATCGAAAGGTCCTGCCAGTCCTTCTTCGACTGTGTGTCCTGCATCAGTGGGCCTCTGGGTGAGTGTTTTCTCAAAAGAAGCAGCGGGAGTCTCGTCTGTGTTGTGGCGTTGTTGCAGCCCTTTGTAACCTCTGTTTCCTTGACTTGCTCCGTGAAGGTCTGTACAGGAACGATCTCCTCCAGCAGTTTCTGGAGTCTTGGTACAATCAGAAGTTTTTGGGAACTCACTGCACATTTGGTGACGACCGACATCTCACGAACCGAATGCTGAGCATGGGCTACGCCACCAAGTAAGAACCCTCTCAACCTCACAGAAATGACACAAGATACAATGCACCTCTGTTGATATTAAAGTTGTTATTTCTGAACTTGTTTTAAAGATACACGGCTCGCTCCAAGTGCTACACGGAGACACCTGCTCAGTTCCTGCGCTGGCTCAACCAGCAGACTCGCTGGACAAAATCGTACTTCCGTGAGTGGCTCTACAACGCAATGTGGTGGCACAAGCACCACCTCTGGATGACCTACGAGTCCATCATCTCAGGTATCTTCCCCTTCTTCGTGACCGCCACCATCATCCAGCTGTTTTGGATCGGCACGCTGTGGGACATCCTCTGGGTCCTGTGCTGCATCCAGCTGATTGGGCTGGTGAAAGCGGCGTACGCCTGCATCCTGCGTGGAGACATGGTGATGGTGTTCATGTCCCTCTACTCGGCTCTGTACATGACCAGCCTGCTGCCCGCAAAGTATTTCGCCATCATCACCATGAACAAGAGCAGCTGGGGGACATCAGGCAGGCGAAAGATGGTGGGGAACTACATCCCCCTCCTCCCTCTGTCAGTGTGGGCAGCCATCTTGTTAGCTGGGCTCGGTTACACAATCTACAAGGAGAGTCACATGGACTGGTTGGCTCCAGCTAAGATTGAAGAGGTTCAGTTTTTAGTCTTTGGCTCCGTGGCCTACATATGCTACTGGCTGCTTATGATATTTCTCTATTGGGCATGGTTCCGCAGGTTATGTAGAAAACGTGCACAAAAATACACGGTGAGTGTGTAAGTCCGAAGTGGAGCACTGAGTTTTCTTCAAATATAACTATTTTCTTTATTTTATTCATTTGATTTCTTTAAATTATTTAGAAATTATAGTTTGGGTCGTTTCATGCAGATGCTGGACCAACAAATGGTGATATTGATGAAACATCCATACAACCAAAGAATTTTTTACACATGGCAAAAACATATCTATATATAATGTTTGATTAGTGTGGAGTTGTTGTTGCACAATTCAATGAAACTGTACTGAGGGCTTTCGGGCTCATGCACTTCTCAGGTTTCTCTTTGTCAGTTGACGACAGGTGAGATGACCTTCCAGCAGATATTTATTCAAAATCTAATCATGCGAAAAACTGCTATTCACTTATTTTTAACGCATTTGGATTAAAGGGTATTGTCCACGTATGTGTGTGTGTGTGTAGATTGCATCAACAGTACAAAGAACTCCACTCACGGATGCATTACTGCGCCAGTTAAGTTAAGTGACCTTCACTTCAGCACTGTTATTGTTATTGCACTGGATCCTGGACAGAACCTTCTGCAGATTTCCTTTAAAATAATGGAAACTGCAGTTAAGTTATTGCGCTATGGGACAAATCACCAAGCAGATAACAAGAGATCGTATCTCTCTCAGTAAAGTGGACAATGATAATGATACTGTGGCTGAAGACCAAAGCGTGAGGTAACCTATGAAACAATGGGTTCAGGGTTTTTCTTGTTAAATATTATATTTAGATGCTGTACATCTATTCTCTTGATATGTGAAGTACTTTGTGAGATGCACTTTTTGTATTTCTGAGGGGAAATGGACAAACACTGCCCAGTTGTATGTTTATTTGTATATTCTAAACAATATATATGTTGCAATGCCTGGAAATAGTTTGAAAATGTGAACAAATTGAAGATGAAAAATAAAATGTTTTTCTAACATGCACAGATTTGTATTCTTTCAATCAAAATAACATTATGTTAAAATGCTTTGTTATGTTTAAAGAGCATGCAGGATTCTTTCTTGTTTTGTTTTATTATAATCACTTCGGTGAGAGAGCAGTGTGGTGGTGAAAGTCCATTTTGTACAGAGCCAGTCAAATTATTTATTTGAAAAATAATTTGTATGTGGAACGCCAAACTACTAATCAAAGTTTTCCCCACCCAACACCCCACTTTCATCTGTCATTCCTTTATCTTAGTAATTAAGCTTGAATAGGCTATTCAAGAATAGGCTTTGTGTATTAGGTATAATGTATTTATGGAACTTAAGATATTATGATTGTTAGCTAAATTTAATAAAGAACTTTACAATTCAAATGTACATATCTTTGGGTGTGTTCCTAATCCTTTAACTAACACATGATATGTCACAATAAAATGTAGAAGGAATGCAAAAGACAAATGTTCCATCATGGTCTGGGATGTAAGGAGAGTAAATATTACGTAAATGGCAAGTGTCAGAGTCACGCTCAGGACGTCGTGAGGAGGACGTTTTTGTATTTGTTTACTTAACATTAAGGGCTCAGTTCTTGCTCATGGGTTTTTTGAAAGCGGCAAAAGTGCAGAGGGAGTGATCCCTGCTTTGTAATGTTAATCAATGTTAGTTAGTTGTTGAGGAACTGTGCGTCAACAATCCCAGTGATAGTCAATGGTAGGATGTAGAATTCAATAGACAGGGAATTCCTTATGTCATAAGTGAGGTGCTCCCATTTACACAAACACCGGAGTGGCTCTTGACTATAGATCAACACTTAAAGAAAGATCTTCACATTCAGACGGAATAGGTGTGGAGGAGCATTCTCAATGGAAAATTTCCCCTGTATGGGAATGAAAATAACAACAAGAATTAAACAGTGAGGGTAAATGTGCCTAACTATGAACTTGTATAAAATTCTACCGCAGTGAATCCATGGACTCACACATGTGCAACTCCTCAAACTTATATATGCTGGTTAAAAAAAATCACAGAATCAAAGCAAAGTAAGAACAACATCAATATTAATAAATAAAAATGACAAATAAATGAAAAATTCACAAAGGAAAATCTCTCTAAACAGATATATTAAATTCTGGCAACTAATTTAATGATTGATTTAATGAATTGAAACATTTGCTCCAGGTAAAGCACATACAGGATGAACAAAATGGGGCTGAGAACAGAACACTGGGGTACACCACAATATAGACTTTCATATGTGGATGAATATAAGCAGGAGGTCAACTAAAGCCACTGGAGATTTAAGACAGTAGAAGTTCAGACTGAAAACAGCTCTGCGTTAAATAAATAATGGGGTTGTGTTGGTCCTTTACCAGAGGATGACATATATTCCAGAAAGACTACAGCACCAGGCCCAAGAATTTGAACATAAAAAAAAAAATGGTGTTGTGTCATATTACGATTTGGGGATGGGGGGATTTGTATTACAAAAACTTGGTGGTGGCAAACAGCAGAAAGAAGCCACACTGTAAATAAAATACACTCACAAATCATGGCATCACTGCGTAACCAGTGGTTCTGAACCTTTTTGACTTGTGACCTTTGACATAAAAGTTATCCGCATGTGGCCATCGGTTCCACCCTCTGCTGTAACCAGAGTGTTACTTATAAATACATTGTTTAGGAACAAAGTGACTAAATTATTCCATATTTCACAACAAGACTGGAATGATTAGAGAAAATACCCCTAAAAAAAGAGAACGCAAACATCTGAATATTTGTCTCATTTAATAACCCTTTTGAAATAGTGTGACCAGCTAAGAATAATGATGATAATAATGAGTGAATATATCACAAAAACAAACAACACTTTGGCTATATTTATGTATAATGTATATATATATATATATATATATATATTTTTTTTTTATAGTATAATTATGTACTTTCTGTCCTAGTTTTCTTTGGAATGAGGGACTTTGACTTGTAATGGATCTTTAATACAGTCATATTTTACGAGACTTACTCATCGACTGTGGAGCATTATCCTGCATCTTCGTAGTAAAACTGATTGAAGCCAGTGAACAACTTGTCAAAAATATTCTGTTTATCTAGGATGGTCCTGATTTGTGCGTCTTATAATATTGACTCACTGTTGTCGCCTCTGTTACTCAGCAGTCGTTCAAAACCTGAGATTCTACAACAGCAGACGATGACCACAAGACCATTGGTAAAGCAGGAAACACCAGCATAGATTACACCATCTGCCGAACTACGTATCTGCCGTCAGTGAGTCAAGGCTTCTGGCAGCGGCTAAAACAACTGAGGTTTGGCTGCCTACAATTTTTTCTCAAATGAGTAAAAGTGTTCGGATTTCATCGTGAGAAGAATTTACATTGCTCATCAGATCGCATCGTGATAGCTGGATCTGTCTCTAATGGATATTACGGCCACACTGTAATCTATGCAGTTTGGATGTCAGAGCTCTCGGGTGATTTAGTGGAAGACACCACTTTCTTAACCGCGACAGAGCCTTAATGAGTCAGAGAAAGGAGAGGGGGTGGGGGGGGGGGGGCACGTAAGGAGCAAACCCAAGGTCTGACGAAGCCAAACATCACTTCCGCTCGTGTCTGTTTCCAATTAGCCTGTCCTCCCCCACCCTGTCTGGGCCTCCCTCCCTGATATCAGGAAGGAGGAGCAGTCTAGGCTAGCGCACATGTCGGGGCCCATGTTTGATCTACAATGGGAGGCAGAGGTTTGGGCCACACAGTGTTGTGTCACCTTCAGAAGTGAATGGTTTGTGGTCTTGGTTTATCTGAGCTGCTGGTTTTGTCTGGGAGGAGGCTTCACAGAGGAGGATGGGGTGAACTTACTTAGGAAACTGCAGTTTACAATTTCTTCCATCACGACGTCGCCACTGACGTCATGATTAATACAAGGTGATATCTGGAGAAGGGAAAAAAATGGGAAGTGGAGGAAATCAGTAGCCCACTATGGGAGTAATTCTAATGTTTTTGTTAAGTCTGGCTTACATTTCCCATTACCAATCCAGTATTTCACACTTTCAATTCATGTATGTAATTTGTATCCTTTCGGTTATTTATGGATGTACTATTTAAACAAACAAAATGTCTACATGGGGTTGAGATGAGAGAATGAACCATTACACAGAATAAGAACGGAGCTGTCCATTAGAACATGTGGTTATTCTTGGCACATTGTGTTCGGACAAATGAAGTTAAGGGTGTTGACCATGTCTGCAGGGAGAGTGATCATGTTACGAGCCTCCCGGTCTGCTACAGCAGGCCCACTCATGCTGGTGGAGCTGCCATCATTTACTGGAACTTGCGCAGAAACACAGTTTGAAGCTGCATGCCAGCAGACCCCAATCAGAGCTTAAAGCTCTCCCCAAATTTTTTGAGGTCACTGTAAGAAAAAATCGGTGCTTAACATGTGTCTTTGTTTTTTGGCTGAAAGTTGTTTCTTAACCCTGGAACGTCACAACAATAAGCATCTGGCTCTACGTTTGTGAATCCAGTGCTGCCAAGTCAATTCCAGCGAAATGCTGTGATGTAAATATATAAGATACTGAATGGAGCAGTTATTTCCCACGTCATCAAAATCAATCACATCTCCGAGAGACACTGTGGCATAAGTTGCGCTTTATTTCTACAGTACATATGACATCACAATGGTGTTCTCTCTGATAGAAGAGCTCATTTAATGTAGTCAAACCTGTGTTTCTTCAGAATATGATGAATTGCCGCCGAACAAGCAACGACTATGAACGTGAGTAAAAGCCTCAAACTGTTTGTTAAAGGCGCAACTAAAGATTGACAACTTTTATCCACACTTGATTCAGAGATTATAATGGGTCTGTAAACAGGGAGGTTTCATGAGGTTTCACGGTATTAAGGTCATGGCCACTCCTATCTGTTGCCTATTCAGCTTTAGGGAGTCCAAACGCACAACAGACCCAAGCACCACATAAAACAGGACCGACAGATTCATTATAATCCAAATTAATCCACACACATAAAAATCAGATGATTTAGGGTTCACATTTCCTGCCGAGGGTACTTTCACAATGCATCACTGGTTGCCCTGGTAACTGGGCAATCCAGTGGAAAAAAATACTCAAGCAATCCTCTCGCTGAAATGACCAGTATTGAGTCATGTCTGACTATATTTAGATTCTCCACTAGTGCTTTATAAAGCTCACAGATCCCCGCCTGTCCTCGCAGTGTGTGAGAGTTATTTTGAGGAGAAACACAGAATCAACTCAGAACTCAATTTATACCAGCTTATTGAAAACAAGGTCCTACACTAGAATGATATATACTCTTCATCGACCTAGCTTTTAGAAGAAGAGTACAACAAGATTATTGTAACATAACTTATTGAAGTAGTAGAATAAGAGCCCTATAGGAAGTCACAAGTAAAGGACAAATATAAATAACATTGTTTTGAAGTAAAGGTTAAAATGATCTGATATAAGTTTGACCATCAAAACATTGAAATAAGAAAATACTAACCCAAAACAAAACAGTACAATTATATTGTTTGACACCCAAATGTCAAACAATATAATTCAAATAATTTCATTTTTAACAGGTCAATTTCTATGGTGGAAACTGAAACACACCTAAATCAATAAGGAAGATGGTTTAATGAAGATCCTTGCTTGTATCAGACCCCCCTTCTCTTTAATAATACACTCTGCAGTGGATATCTTTGAAGTTGTGTTATTATACCATTATTCCTCGTGACTTTTCATGTTGTGTGTTATCTTAATGAGATGTAAGTCTCTCTCTCACTCCGAGTGGGTGCAGCAGAAGACGCAGGTGTTGATGGAGCGATGTCCGTGAGAGCGGCCTGTGCCTGCATCTTTTGATATCTTCTCCTCGTACCTAGAACCAGTGACCACAGATACAGTCTGTTACTCTGCACTGGTCCGAACAAAACAGGAGGTTCTCAGCAACTATGCATCAGTAAAAGAGGGAGTGAAACACTGGGTTTGAGAAGACTTAATGGGTACAGGACTGTTTGCTGCTGCCTGTCTCATTTACTGGAAATTATAGGCTTTACACATGCTGTTCTTTCTCTCTGTGGACCGACTGGTGTCCATGGGATCTCACTCTCATGGCCACTTTAACTTAATTCTACATTTATACTTAGGGTTGCAAAGGGGCGGTAAATTTGAGGAGATGCCAATTGTTTGGCCAACTATTTATATCTCTGGCATTGCATTAGTGTTATTTTTACAAGCTTTTTTTCTCATCTTATTCTACAGAACACTTCCACGTGCACTATCTCATGTGTGGAGACATTTCACCCCAGCCAATGTAGAAGGAAAGGCCGTTTACATTTGCAAATACTGTGCAAAGACCTATGTTGAGAATGACACAAAGATCCAGAAGCATATAGTCAATTGCCCAAAGTTTCTTCAGGGCTCAAATCAGCCTATGACAAAACAAAATGTTTATATTTATGTCAGTACATGACAAGATAAATATAGTTAGGATAAATTACCCACCCAATTTCCATTTCATTTTTCCGTTAATTCCTGTATATTCCCATGGAAAGTTTCCCACTTTGAATATTCCCGGAATTTTGCAACCCTATTTATACTACATTTTCTATCATGCAATGACAGCCCTGAAACAAGTACTATATCAAAGTTTGACTTTAAATGTAGATTGTTCGTTTTATCAAATTTGACACATATCACATCTTCTTCATATCATTATTTTGTATACAATCAACCAAGCCTTGTTGCCCTACAGGCTGAGGAGGAAATAGTCATAAAAGCATAAACAAATGCCACTTTCAGATAATGTGATATTTGTGACTGATAAAGCTCAGGCCCTTATTAATTACATAATAGTAGCAGCATCCTACATCTCCCACAATGCATCTCTTCATTTACTAAAATAATCCTGATGATTATCATCCATCTATCCCAGATTTGGCAAAACCCTTTCTTTCTAACTGGACTTGACATTGGACGAGAGGCGGGGTGCACCCTGGACAGGTCGCCAGTGTATCACAGAGCCAACACATATAGATAAACAAGTATTCACACTAACACATTCATGGATAATGTGTTTCCACTTAACCCCATTTGTAGAAACATGTATGTGAACAGAAAACACTGAATAGTTGCTCCCTCTCTGATTGGAGTTAGTCATAGAGCCAAGTCACGTCTGTGAGCTGGCTCTGTGGGACAGACGCAGATGCTGTGGTGTTATACGTCACGCCCCTGATTCCTGTATACTGGCACGCCATCTTTAGTCCCACGCTGGGGGGGGGGGACGACATGTGTTTGTTTGGATCAGGGCAAATGAGGAAAGGCAGAAAAATGAGGGGTCTATTTAACGGAAATACTGTGGGATCTGTTCTGAAGTGGCTTCTGTTTCAAGGCGAGAACTCGTGGTGTTTGTGTCTTAGTTGTGAACACAGTAAAATAATAATTTGAAGAGTCCTTTGTTAAAGAAAAACCTTCAGCAGTTGGGACACATGACTGCTGGCTGCTAACAAAGAGAGGAGAGACAAAAGTTGACGAAGACACAAGGACAGAAATCCACAAAATGTCCGATCTTTTGACCTTAGATGACATCACTAATATCTCGTGGCTTAACACGTTTTCCAGTCCGAAACTACAGTGAGGAGCAACATAGAGTAAATTGTACACTTTTATTTGAGAAAACATTAACCATGTTTCTGCAACATTTCCTCTCCTACTTTCCAGTGACTGTCTGATATGTTACAGAGCTTTTAAAGAAGTTATTTATGGTTTTTAAAGATGTTAGTTTGTTTCTTGCAGGTACCAACGGCTCCCAATGCACCCAGCAGTTAAATAGGGTCTACTGAGGGCCATTCTAGTTTTTTTATGTAATCACTTTTTCTTCTCACTCTTCTGGCACCCTTTCACCGATATTTGTCACTTCAAGCACTCACATAGAACCCCTCACTCACATAGAACTATGTGAGTGAGGGGTATAAACATGCCAGTTTTCCATGTGATGGTTTGTACTTTGTGTGTCTGTAAGTGTGACCGAACGTGTGGAGTGTTTGAGTAAAAGTCACACTGACCCGGTGCAGCCAGGTGTAGCCCACCACTCCTGTTTTGAAGGAGAAGCAAAGTATTCAAGCACCTAACAGAAGAAAAAGTGGATTCTCAGTATTTTGGGTCAGTGTAGAGAGTATTAATCACCAGAGGTCAAAGGAGGTCTATTTTCTCCAATCTGAGAGGTCAGGTCGTAGACTACAGTAGAATGTTGTGTAATGCGTAATGGCTTCTGCCAATCACTACACAAAGGCAGACTCTGACATCACAGGCTCTGGGTGAGGCGCTCGGCTTTGAGAGTTTTCTCTAAACAAGGTTGGCAAATATACAGCATGACTGGATTGTCACATTTTGAAATCCATTTCCATTGGAAGGACTTCCCCATCACATGTGATTCTGATTTGTTTTAGGGGATGTTTTCTTTTTCGTTTTAGTAACCAAACATTCTCTGTCCCACAGCAACGTGACACAAAGTGGGACAGAACCACAAAGTTCAATGCAAAGCCAAATTAATGTATTGCAATTTTACATGAGACAGTGTGAGTGTGTGTGTGGTGCCTCCCTGTGGTCACTAGAAGGACTGACAGTTTCATCTGGTTGTGTGCTTCAAACAGGCGAGAGGAACAAGGAATATTTTCCTGTATTTATCTAAATGTCTGTTTGACCATACATCTTATTTTTTACTTATCAGCTCTGTCTTGGCGTCACTGAGTCCATGAGCCAACACTCTTCAGCCAGGTCTGTCTCAGTCACTACGCAGCCCTGGCACTTATACTCAATCTCACCTCCTCTTTCATTCACTTTTCCTCACACCTCTGCTTCCTGTCCCGACTGAAGGTTTTGATGTTAAAGACCGGACTCCCCTCTCATTCCCCTTGGTACCCCAAGGGCAGCTGTGGCTCAGGAGCTAGACTTCCACTAATTTCAAGGTCTGTGGTTCCATCCCTATCTCCTCTCGTCATGCCAAAGTGTCCTTGGGCAAGACACTGAACCCTGAATTGTACCTGATGGCTTGATGAGTGTGAATGTGAATTTTGTGAATTTTTCAAACAGAAATTAGAAATACTGTAAATACAGTCCATTTCCATTCAACATTCCTTCTTTTACTGTTTTCCATTGCTTTCTAAAACCATTTCCAAAATGTACTACAGCATCCACACCGTCATGCAAAGCAATCTCCTCATAATGTCATTACCCTTTACTCAAAAAACAGACTTATCATCTACGTTATCGTCTAATATTCTACATTTCCTGGCCTGCAGAGAAGCCAGCGCAGATGTTGACAAGATCTGTCACACTTTTCATGTTGGTGTTGATGAACTAAAGTACAGTAGGAACCTGGACCACCTTTTCATTTAAGATATCTAAAGCCAAAACCTTTACCTGAATCATATTTCTTTAACGTTTTTATGACACAGTTAGATGTTTTAAATCATAAGTCGAAGAAAACACGTAGCAAGATAAAGAGCTTAAACAAAATCTGTTCAAAAAGTGTTATCATTGAAATGTGCTAAATTTCAGGGTTGTTATATTTATTTTTGTTTTATATTTGTGGCTTATACTGCCTCATAACTTTACTCATGACGTTTTAAAACAGACGACGTTTAGCATTTGTGTCAAGCAGCATAAAAGGTATCTCAAATTGAATGTAGAGGCAGTTGCTCTTTCCACCACTATCTGTCACAAAGGAGAAAATTCAGCACACAATAGAAGAACAACTGTTAAAGGTGCTCATCCTGCCCTCTAGTGGTGGAAAAAGTCACACACAGGTTTTCTGTAAGCCATGACGAAGGACTGTATTGGAACCAGAGGCCTGCTGAAATAATTTTATTTCAGAATCATAATCAGCTTTATTGGCCATTTATGCCTACACATACAAGGAATTAGACAAATAACCGGACAACAGGGCAGAACAAGATTAATTTACCTATGTAAAAGTATGAAATATATATATATGAAATCATTACATTCACAACGTTTCACTACTTTCAACCTCCCAGGATCTTGATTCTTCACATCCATCAGTTTTTTTGGATAGGACTGACAAATGCAGAACCCTGGAACAGCCAAAGAAAAGGAGATATGACACTAATACATAAACTTAATATATGAAAATATGACATAAATCAATTTAATCTAAATATATTTCTGGCTCATCATAACGAGGCCAACATACAAAAACAAGGAACCTCTCACACTCACACTCATCCGTACAGTCAATTTAGAGTATCCAAATTAAATCAAATCCGCAATGAGGTACCCAGAGAAAACCCAGACAGACATGAGAAGAACATGCAAATGCCACACAGAAAGTCATATATACACATAAACACCCTGCATCTGGCATCTTGCATTCAAACTTTCCATACAGTTCATGTTTTACCCGAGGGAGAGGAACAGCAGCAGCAGCAGAGCAGTTAAACAGGCCATGTGGAGCGGTGACAAAGAGAGGAGGAGGTGGTGGGGAGGAAGAACGTCAGGCGCAGGGAGTAACCGGCCTCCTGGGAGAAGAGACAGGTCGAATATCTCCTGCAGATCTGTATGGCCTGACACAACCTGGGGGGTCACTAGAGAGAGAGAGAGAGAGAGAGAGAGAGAGGGAGGGATGATGAGTGGAGGGGATGAGGGGATGATTGGAACTCACATTAAGTAAGATGTAAACAAATTCTGGTGAAGGGTTTTGTGGAGGATGCAAAGTAATATAAAAACTGTGTTTACTGTGAAGAAAAAGTTGAATGAAGCCAAGTAACGTTTTCAAATGAATGTGATAAAAGAGAAAGAAGGGAACCGATAAGACAGAAAGTGAATCCTTCATGCAGCAGAGTGCAGGAAGCATTTACACTAATACCTAATACGAAGATACGTGTACTTGCACTCATGCACAGATGCTATTCTAAATGAAAAGGCACAAATACACATCCACTCATTAATATATCTGCACAGATCAATTTCTCTATGGTTTTACTGTATGTAGCACATGATGAAAACATTATTTTTTCAAGATTTTAACTGTATTTCTCCTCAGGTTTTTAATGAGCTTTGTTTTTGCTTCTCCGTTGTCTCCATTGTTTTATAATTACTCAAGAATACATCATAGAGAATACATTCGTATATTCTTATGTGCTATCTCTGGAAACATTATACCAGAACTCAAATTAAATCTGTATCCACAGAAAACATTGTTTCACCAACAAAAAATGCTGTTACCATTTATCATGATCAAAATATATGGATAAGAATTGAATCGTTTCTTCCACACTCTTCTCCATCACTTAAATGATGACGAAAATAACCTTTCATAAAATATATTTACTCGCAATTTCACTTTTGCTGCATCTGACCCATCTGAGACGATTTTCATCTGAAGTACAAATGAGTGGTTTTGTGTCTCAGCTCAAACGAAACTCCCAGTGGTAAATATCCATCGCAATATATCAATTATTTCCCCCCGAAGTGGAGCATCTTGTTACCTGCGATAAAGAAGTACAGTCTCACTATGGAGCGCCGGCCTGAGTAGATCTCACACAGGTAGCTGCCTTGATGATACAAGTTTGTAGACGGGATGGAATAAAGCCTGTCCACCCCTGCAGTCACTTCCTTAAACTGATCCACTTGCTGTGTTCTCACCTGCAGGAAGAAACACCTTAGGTCTACATGCAGGGATCACAGATGGCAGATTTAATATGACTAGAAAACTATGCAGTAATAGAGTCATAGTTTAAAATGTTAATTGCTAAGAGTGACAAGAGCACTGTACCATTAAGCAATGCTGGTTATCTTAGCTTTTATTACAAAATTATAAAATATTAGGTTTTAAATTTGTGTTTCTTAGAGGTTCTTGTGTAACACTATTAAAACCTGGATTGTTGTCTTGGAATCATGGCCAGGAGGCCTGTGTTGAATTCAGTTATAGTCTGAATACCATAGTAACAGTAATTTTTCACTTTCTTTAACATTGCAAGATGGAAGTTTTTCAACCTCTTCGTTGATTTTTCAGAGAATAATTCAGGGATCTTTATGAAAAAAATTCTGACATGTTTCGGGGACTGATATTTATAAGTGTGCGGATCCAAATAAAAAAGATTGGAACAAGTGGATTTTTAATGGTCCAGTGTTTAAGATTTAGGTGAGAGGAATCTATTGTCAGAATTTGAATATAAAATAATCCTAGTGATGTTTCCACTTTCGTGTTTCATCCAAATTGTACAAGTTGTTGTTTTCATTAACACAGAATGGGTCTATTATATATAAATACTTAATATTTACATCAGGAGCAGGTCCTCTCTACGGAGGCCGCCATTTTTTTTTACAGTAGCCCACACTGGACAAACTAAACACCTTTTGAGTTTTTATTAAAAACTGAAGGCGACCACAGGTTCTCTCTCATAGTTTGTAAGGGGAGGGTGAGGTGAGGGGTATTCAGCTACAAGATGTAACGTCACCACTAGATGTCACTAGATTCCATACACTGAACCTTTAAATGTGATTTCACAAGAGGGCTGTAGGGCCTTAGTGGACATATGAGCTCTACTGAGTACCATTCTAGTTCACCATGTGCATACCTCTTCTGCAAACCTCCAGATTACCTGGATGTCGTTTGGTAGGTGAAACGGCACGTCGCACCTCATTCGGCTCCTGCTGTTCTCCATTACATTAATTTCTTTAACTGAAATAAACACAGCCACCCACACAGTCAGAAACACACACACACACAGAGTCGCACAAACGCAGATAACATTCACAGGGGGGCAGCTCTTGCGCTCTGAGTCCTCCTTAATGATAATACTTAAGCCCGCTCTCTGAGGAGTGGTGTAAAAGTGATGATATGCAACACAGTGGCTGTGCTGCACGGGGTTGATACAAACGTCGTCATGTGTGGGAGTCAACTGTCACCTTGCATAAAGAAGCCAAGGACTTAAAGAGTACCTTGGGGGCTCTATGCAAAAGATACATTATAAAGTGTGAAAATAAAACCTTGCCTCAGTCTCTTTTGCAAATCCTGACTTTCCGCTAAGAGCATTTCAAGGATCAGAAGAGGAGCATTTAAATGATCCAGAGCTAACGCTTATAAAGGTGAAAATATCGTTATGTAAGGATGTGTCAAGTCTGGATTAGCACACCCTCTTTTCCCACTTGAAAATTGCGATGTAACACTATCTATAATCCAATGTGTTGGACAGATTATTACCAATACTCACTAGGACAGTCGAGAGGGAATTCACAGGAGTCATACTGGCAGGTAACGCAGTTGTACACTGCACCTTCACTCTGGAAACCTGGAGATGGCATTCAATTTATATTGTAAGGCTGATGCATGGATTAATATACAAGACCTTGTTTGTATTATATCAGAAATAATGACTTTGAAGAGATAAAGAACAGAGTAAAGGCACTGACCACATGGAGGGAAACATCCAGAGACTGTGAAAGGAATGAAAGGCAGTTAATACATTTTATTGTGATCAGACGACTGAGGCAAACATCTGTTCAGCCTGACTGCTCCTCAGTTGTTTTCACAGTTCTTGAAAGGCTGTAACTACTTTATTACCGAGCGAGAACAGGTATCAGATGGAGCTGTAATGACCTAATCCAGGCCTCCCTATAGATGAAAAGATGGAAGAGATGGGAAGAGACCATGTCTCACCTCTAGGCAGTTTGGAGGCAGCTGCGATGAAATTGTCTGCTGCTGCCTGCAACCTTTCCTCATACACTGTGTCTGATGGATGGAAAGGAGGAGGAGGAGGAGAAGGAGGAGGAGGAGGAAGAAGAAGAAAGAAATATCTGGCTCAACACATCCTGGTGAAATGTATGCTTCAGGGCATCATTTTGAAATCTCTCATTTCTACCTTCCCTCCATTTCTGACCTCACTTAACAATTCCGACGCTTTACAGACTCATTTACTTGCAGTCATGTGTGGATCAGAGCAGCCGGTTAGTTACCGTCGTTCAGCTTGAGGTCGAATTCCTCAACCATTGGCAGAATCTCTGCTTCCAAAAGTTCCTTCAGCCGTTTGTCATAACCTCTACCTAGAAGAGGGACAAACAGTATAACCCAACTGCCCTCACTAATTGTCTGGAGCTGCATGGTTCGCTCATCTTATTGTAAGATAATTGGCCTCACCGACTCTGCCAGCCTCTATCACCCTCTCATTGCTGTCGAAAATACGGCCCAGCTTCCTGAAGCAGGCGTCAACGTTTCTAATGTTGTGCTTTGTCAGAATGTGACCCCAGCACAGACGAAGACTCTCCTGCGTATCAATGAAGCACTGATAGCAGCTCAGAGAGGTGCCGAACAGCAAGCTAACACACACAAGCTGCAGAGTAGAGGGGCACATTTTCTAATGCAAGTATCCAACTAAACAATGGTGTGTGTGTGTAAACAGAATATATTTAACCCTTTGATACACAAACTATGCAAACCCCTTCTAATGCAGATCATGGGTCAAACATGAACCGTATTGATGTCCTGTGGTATTTCATGCATGGTTGGGTGTTCTTTTATAGCTTATTCTTCCTTCCTCATTTTGGATCAAGGCTCCTCTGATGACTTTGAAGACTTTTATATTGTCAAAGGAGCCTTATCCATTTAGGAGAGCTAGATTCCAAGACACATCCACAACTCAAGCTTGATCCTGTAGAACAAATCATAGCTCCTCAGCATCAGACATTTCAGACTCAGAATCAAGACCAAGTTTGCCTCCTCATCTTCCTCTTTCAGTTCTTCACACAGGGTCTTTATGACCAACCTTAAGTCTGAACTGATTGCAACCAGCCATACTAACACTCTTTATCAAATGCATATCAATCAGTCTATTAAGTATATACTGTTATATTTGGAGTTTTATTTTGTTGATCTAGCTATGGTTAGCTAATCAGAAGAGAAGCTAGCTAGCTAACAGGAGGTGAGCATTGTATATAATTCTTTCTCACTGGTAATGGATTGTAAAATAAGACTTACATGCATCAGAAGCAAAAGCAGCTCTTTGAAATGTATGGCAGGTCATTTTGACCCATGCGTGTAAAAGTGATTTAGAAATACAAAACATACAATTGTTTATAAAGTAAGATAGGAAAAAGGAAAATAATGATTTGTGGTAATCAATAGCAAGGTATTTAATGTATACTTACAATATTAAATAATAAAATACATCTATTTCAAAATTACAGAAAAGAAAGACAGGAAATGAATACGGATGTACATGGATTTTTATTCCAAAAGTATCAGAGGAAAAATTCAAATAAGGATTTGTGATATTGAAATACAAGTTAATTGGGAAATACCTGAAATACTGAATGATGGTGAAACAAAAAAAAGCTGGGTCACTTTTGACCCATGTTGTGTATCAAAGGTTTAAATCATGGTCTCATTGTGACAGAAGTTCGAAGGATTTGTGTTCCAGAATATTACAAAATAAAGCCTTGAATCTGAATTTTGTGTGCATGTCACATGATAATAAATGTAAGGTTTTGAAATATTTTTTTTCAACATGCTTGGGTTTGAGGGGCGAGCATCAGGCTCCCCTCTGCACTTCCCTCCATTCTATTGTCTCTACTCCCCATTTCCTGCTGCCTTAATGCACCAGTTTTACTGCAGAGCACAGAGATGGAGCGCGCCAAGGAGGGAGGTGGTGGCAGCGGTGGGGTGGATGGGGAGGGGGGGGGAGTCAGACGAACAGGGAGTTACATGCTTATGTACAGTACGTGGAGAAAAAGCCCACGAGGAATAAAAGTCTAGACTGGTGGTTCGGGGATGACAAGACGGTGTGTGAAAGCCCCCCCCCCCCAAAAAAAAGGAAAAAGGGAACCAAAGGGAGTGACAAAATCAATAGTGAGCGGTGAAAGTGCACATTGGTGCAGTTAAGAAATTTCTTAAACTAGTGGAGAGAGAATGGAACAGGGGGAAAAGAAAATGAAATGAGGGAGAGGAAGAAAAGGTGCAGGAGGGAGGAGAGGACACACAAGTGACAGAGGCAGGGGGGGAAGAGGAAGAGGGAGCAGGACTACAAATCAAGTCGACTGCCTCATCACATCCTGTATCCCCCACTCGTCTCCCATCCTCCCCCATCTCCATGGCAACCAGACAGGGTGCCTAATACACGAACTTAATATATTTCCAATGGCAGGGTGAGCTGGGTACTAATGCATTCATCTGTCTCCACACAGACAAGCCAATCAATATTAGGCAAGAGTCTGCTCCAGGACTGCCAAAGTCAGACCGCGAGTCAGGACACGGAAAATCCCAAATATGTTGTGTGTGTGTGTCAGTGTGAGAGTGTTTCATTGTGTCTGGATGCAGCATGTGCGTAACGGAAAAAAAGCACAATCTTTTCATGTACAGAGCTTTTGCAAGATCATAAAATCTGCTCATTCACAGCTTGTTTGAATCAACGTGTAGGACCAAATGTGCAGAATGACTATTATGCTTCATATTAAAGAGCCAGTGCTTCAAGGGAAAGTGGGAGACTAAAAATGTAACACCTGTGGTCTCATTGTGGTACCAGACAGATGTTGTTTTCTCCTAAAGTCACACATAACGACAGCTTTTCCTTAACATATTTTTATTAAGACGCACAGTTCATAAACAGCAAGTTGAAAATGCGCAAAGGCGCACATGATGTACCAATAACTGGAGATGATATATATGACGGGGTCACAACCCTTGGCTGTCTTCCTATTGGCCCCCAGTGAGGGCTATAACACAAAGCCAGCCAATAGGGTTGGCCCCCTGAGCGGATCGTGCACCAGGTGGAGGGATCATCGTCTTCTTGTCCAACCCGACGCATCTCCCTCATGACATGACAGGAAAACATGCTGCATCAGAGGGTTCACACAGTTGGATACTGACCATGCATCGATGGTTTAAATAAGCGAACAGACGTTGATCGTGTGAACACATATGACAAACTTCTTCTCATTTGCAGGACGTTGAAACTGAATGCAGCCCTGTTCCCGAGGACCTCACCTGTGACCTGCTTTGATCTCACAGGTTAAGGGTCTCAGGGACAGAGGGGCATACTGTCAAATTAAACTACCCAGGAAGGGTTTTAACTATAGAGCAACCGAATGTGCAAAAAAGGAACATCGGTGAGATGAAACGTATTAAAAATTAGGAACTGCAGAGCCGCTGCACCCAGACAAAGACATGACCTCATCTGACGTTGGGATTCTGCAGCAGCGAGCGGTCTCCCTGGTTTGCTGCAGATCAGAAGCAAAACCGATCAGTTCAATTAAAACATAATCCTGACCTTTTTGTCTGCATTTCTCCCACAATCGTCTTTTGTTTTGCTGAACATCGTTTTTCAGCAATGCAGCAGATGAGCGCATTGTGGGGGAGACGCAATTCATTTAGGAGGAACTATTTATTTTAAACTGTTGGTAAATGACAAGGGGATTTTGAACATGATTTATTGAGCTTATACTGAGTCTATAGCTGTTCAGAGCTCAGTGATCTCACACAAATGTGTTAAAGATAATAGTAGCAGAATAACAGGCTTAAAAGTATCCTAACCAAAACTCTTTATACATACACAGCCAAATCGTTAGTTAAAACATAATGAAAATGTGCAATATCTTTATTTCTTGATACTTTTCTAGATACGAGATCCACAAGATTCTGTAAAAGAAAAAGACAAGTTTATTTACAGATAATAATCTATGAAGATTCATTCACTGGAGTTTATAGTTCACATTTATCCCGTCACAGACATTTTAAGTCGCAAGGGTCTTACAGGTTTGAAAATCCCCTCGTGCATTACTCATTATTACTCTGTCATGCTTTATCTTATCAGTCAAGTGTTAAGAGCAGAAGAGAACCTGCTTCCATACTCACCAGTTAGGATTACAACCGTTTTCAGTGGTTGTGGAGAAGAAGATGAAGAGCGGGACAGGGAGGGCATCTACGACATCGGTCCACCTGTAAATTAAATCAAATAATGTCACTTTAAGTCAAAGACTAACATAGTCAGTGTAAAACTTTCGGAATATTTTGGTCAAAAAAGATAGAAAAATATTTGCGTAAAAATATAACAAGCCGATGCCACCCACTGGTAGACAGAGAGAATGACACCAGTGACTGGGAGAAGACTGATTATGTTCATGTGATGTGCGAAAGGGCCATTAGAACATTTTATGACTCATCTGTCGCAGGAGACATGTTTTCATCACATATAAAACCTCAGCGTGAATTTGATTAAAGGTGCAATGAGCCTGCATCACGTCCTGCATCAAACGCTGCTGCATTAATGCAGATTAAGTCTAACCCACAGGTGGACCTGACACGAGCTACAGGCCTCAGGATTTTGGGAAAACGATGTTGAGATTGTCTTAGTTAATGGAGCGCGTGACAGATGTGGCAGCTGGATCGGTCAAGAGGGACCAGCGATTATAACCTGGAAATGAATTATGGATTTGTTCGCAATGGAGAACGCTTTACTTTTAAAATGGTTAAGTTCATGTCGGCATCAGTAAAGCAAACCGGTGGGTTAATGAGGTGAAATCATGAAGCACAAAGATAGAAATGGACATTTCTGAGTTGAACACATGCATGCTAACCGCAGTAGGACGAAATGCATATTGTACAACATTGCCATTCCTTGACTGCTGCTATTTTTACTAACTTCATGTCCTGGTGAAAAAAAACGTCAATTTAATCAGTCAAATGTTTATCTGAGATTCACAATCGAGGTGTGAACGGAAAGTGAGAATTAAAACAATGAGCAAATCAGACCTGAAACATAGACCTGACCTGTCGACAGCACACAGCCTAGATGCGAATTGAAGTCCTCTTCAAAGGGTGCAAACACACACATTTGTACTGTAAATATATACAACTAGAAGAGTGTGCACACATGCGTGGACCAAATGCAAGCACAGACGCAAAGAATTATTGATGGAAAAGTTTCAGATAAAAATGCATGCCACCTCTGCATAAAAACCATAAAACCCCAGTCACCTGGTGAGTGTAAATGTTAAATAAAAGAGACATTCACCTTCAAGTCAGCGTCTTCTTTTCTTTTCTTTCCTGCTCAGAGTGAATCTGTGTTTCCTCTCAGCTCCCTCCCTCTCTCCCTCTCTCCCTCTCTCTCTCTGATGGTCTCTGCCGGGGCCAGACAGAGAGCCCAGCGGCAGGTAGGTTACAGACAATAGTATTGATTCCATTCTTTTGCTCCGTACCAACCCACCTGACTAACTACAACATCTATACAGCTCCTCACCTTTTGTCTCCGCAGGGCTGCCGTGACAAGCACACCGAGCTGCCAATGAGAGAAAAATGAGGAAAGAGAAAACGCTTCCTTACTTGCGCGCTCACACACCACTGATGACATACACACACACACACACACACACACACACACACACACACACACAAACTCATTTACCAAACATGCTGCATTCACGCTCTCCAGCCGCCTCTCTTTGTACCTTAAAGTCTTTCCTCTTCCTTTCTCTCTCTCCCTCTTTTACACTCTCTGGTCGTCAACCTTCCATCTCCCTCTTTTTCCCCTCACGTTTTTCGAAAGCCTCACGTCTCTAGTAGCCCAGTAAACCCACCCCCTCTACACACATACACACACACACTCCAGTCTGTGAGCTACGTGTCTGTGTGTAAACGTGTGAGCGACGGAAAGAGGGAGTGAATAAGAGTGCAGTGGGTGCATGCGGGTGCATGTGTGGTTATATGCGTGTCTCCGAGAGAAAGGGACCCTGTGCATGTGTGTGTGCGTGAGCGAGAGCGAGAGCGAGGGAGAGTGGGGGGAGACGGAGGGGGTGGTGGTGGTTGCAGAGAGGCTAGCAGAAAGTGGGGGATGGAGGGGGAGGGTCCGAATCTCTAATAGGATGAGAATAGAGAGAAAATATGAAGCCCAGGAGTCTCATGAACCTGAGAGGCTGACATTACTGCCTCCTCCTATGTGTACACCAATCATACCATCATCACATTGATTAGAGGATTTATGGCAAAGGCTGGAGCACAACTGTAGATTGCAGCTGGAGCGAAATCAAACGCACTAAATCAACCCTCTGTGGGAAAACCTGACCAATTACAAGAATGCAGCCTGATTGTACAGCTTGAAATCAGAGGTGGACAATGCAGAGTTAATTGCTTGGTGCAACCGATGCATGGTGCAGAGACAGAGGCTGTTTAAACACATCGATATACTGAGAAGTCCATGCATCAATAAAGAAACTTGCAATATTGTACTCTGTACCTTTTCACACCTTTCATATTTCTGCGTGGTTGCTTGGTTAGTTCACAGCTCCACGGGCAGTGTGACTCTAATATTTGTGCTGCTCTCTGTGAGGACAGAGGGCTGCAGTCGTGTTTGTCGGATAACAGAATCATGCGGCCCTGAGGGAAATTCAGAAATGAAAGTAAATCTAATTTGGAGCTACTGATTTGCTGTCTGTTCAGCGAGAGGGAGCATAAACACCACACTTGATGTGTAAGCATCATTAATGGCCCTGAAGTGTTCGGACCGTGTTGTACAACAGAGAATATCACGGATGTGTCACACATCCAGAGCAAATGAGGCTTTCGCTGGGGCAGGGGAAATACTTTGTATGTTCTTGGCCTTAAGCAGCAAGCGAGAACTGAGGCCTGTGATGATGCCTCCTTGATGGATAAGTAGTTAACAAAAGCAAAAAAGAGGTAAAAAAAAAAATACAGGAAGGAGTGAGCACGTCCATCTCTTGCAACATATTTAAGAGCCCCTCTCTCTGAAACCCAGCAAACATTGTGCAATGAGAATCGATTAAAAGAAGAACTGATCTTCACCTTCTTTCAAAGGGCTTCTAGATCAGGCTCCTGTTTCATAAATATGCAACACGAGGATCCAGCCTTTCAGAAATGTAGGTTACAATAAAAAACACACCACTATACATTCATAATACCTCATGAATATTCATGTTGGACAGACATTGCCTATGTACGACTCCGTGTCACTCCAGCAGCAGGTATTCCAGACACATACTCTGCACGGCTGAATTTATTCCCTGCTTTGATCCTATTCTGTCTTATTCACAGCTCCCATGCACGACAGGACTCTTCACATCCTCCTCCGTAGCCGCAATTGTACTGTAATGCCATGCCACCTCAATTTGCATACAGACAACATGCTTAATGTGCTCCCTCTATCTGCTGTGATATGTGCACTACGTGTTCTGTACCGTCCATTTGCACTACATGCGAGTTCCTGTGCAATATGTGCCTGTGCAGCACACGCGTTCTATCTGATCCTACGTTGATGTCACTAAGATGAATTGTTGCACGTTTACTGCGCGAAGATTGCGATTGTGAACGGATTATAAAGTGCAGGAGTGTCTGCCTTCTCTCCTCTGTCTGCCCTCTTGCCAGCAGACTACATTAGAGCACAGCTTTCCAAGACAGCGGCTAGCTGGACGCCATTTTGCATTAAAAACAGAGAAAAGGCATCTATCTCTGGCGTGAGCAGTGTCCGAACCCGAGTGACAAATACAGAATGTCACAGACAGGTGTGTGTGTGTGTTTGTCAGTGTTTGTGTGGGTGCGCATGTATGTATGTGTGTGTGTGTGTGTGTGCCTGCGGCTGCACTCTGCAGTGCCACTGTGAGACAAAGCACTGGGAGTGCTCCACAGGGATGACATCATCAGTCTGGGATGATGTCTGCCTCGTATGTCTCGGGATGCTCTAGTTTGCCGTTACATCCCCAGAGACCTGGAGACAACATCTTTGGCAACACATTCCTGCTCATCACACATATTTTTACAACTTAGTGTGTGTGTGTGTTCACAGAGGCAAAACAATTGTAAACCGGCTTGTGATGTTTTTCTACTGGGAGAGGTTGAGGTGTTTTACTCATGGTTCCAACATTGAAAGGCGTTTTTTTCGAGCAGCGTACTTGCAGGCGGAAGAATGTTAGTGTAACAATCTGCTCCCACATATGCAGAGTGTGCAGCATCTGCCAGGCTGCAAACGGAGCCAAGTATAACAGGACGCTGGTGCAAACAATCTTTGGTGTATAAGAGGAGAGAAGGAGGCCGGGCTCAGCCCTTCCTCCAGTGCACATTATCCTTGCCCCGCACACCTTGCAACTGTCAGACATTCAGCCGTCTGTTCTGGCAGGAGAGCAGCGTGGTGCGGTGGATGATAAAGAACGCTGCGACTGACAGTGCCGAATCAGCACAATTCCCTCCTTCCAGGAGAGGAGAGCTGGATATAACGCACTGCAGATGGCTGCTGTCTCAACCCCCTGGTCTGACTTAGTGAGGGGATGGGAGGAGGGCGAGGTTGGGGGGTAATGAAACTGGATAAATAAGTGTGTGTTGGTGGATGCAGTGGACTGCACAAGGTGGTAACATGGAAGTCGTAGTAGTAATGGTAGTAGTAGTAGTAGTAGTAGCATGTGTATAAAAAGAACAATGTCGGACAGACAATGCTCCTCCACCTGTTGTAGCAGTAATACATAGATCTCATAAATTACAGCCAAGTACAGGCTGGGGGATTTCCATAGTGAGGATGTATAAAACATGTGGCTCATGTAATCTATATGTATTCTACATTGTGTTTGGTGTTTTATCAGGGACCATATGAAAAAAACTGACACGGGGAGGGGGCAGAAAAAGTAGATTTATTTTGTTTTGTCAAAGGGGCAAGGGTCTGAAAGTTTCGATTGAGAGTTAATGTTTAAAAAAGGGGAACGTTGCCTGTGTAGTTAAATGCAGAGGAGAACAATCCTGTGTCTGTATCAGCATTATTTTCACTTCAGTACAAGAGGGAGTGGTGGGGATTTTTCTTAAACCCTTTCCTTACAACACTGTCTTGAGACGTTGGGGGAGGGTAATGCAGTATTAATTTCTGAGTCAAAGAAAATATTAACAAAACTAAAAAAACAAAGATAAATCATTCAGCTGCCTTCTCTCCGTGAACATCCAGCGTGCAATCCCTCATCTGACAGCAAAGTAAGTTGTTAGATCAAAATTGAGCTTGTTTTGTTTCCTCTCTGGAAGCTGCTGCAGTGGGAGCGACTGATCGCCCGAGCCCGAGCAACAGCCCGACAAGCAGCGGTAGGCCCTGCTGACAAAAAATGTCCAGTTGCTACAGATATTGTGCACAAAATGACACACAAGCCCGTGGAGGAGTCAGAAAGGCTTTGCCCGTGGGGAGCGCATCCGATTAGACCTTGTGAGAGGATAAAAGGCGTCGCAGCTGACAAAGGACGAGTCGTGTCATTAACCACTGGGAGATCCTCTACTTACCTCTCTGCTGGGGGTACATTAGACGTGGCAAGAAGTGACTCCGCAGGGAAAGCTAGAAGGTTGTACAGTTATCTCCGTGCTGTTTATTATGCGAAACCATACAACCAACTACCTCACACTGCAGAGCACAGACTGTAGAGCTGCTCTCCAGACAAGTTCTTCGCCAGCAGGACGCAGGTGGCCGTGTACGTACTCTCCCCTGTCTGGCTTCTGTGCACCAGTCGGCCATTCACCTCACGCCTCACGCAGCCGTTATTAATGTTGTCAGATAGTTAACGTCCTTTAAAAAAAATCCTTTATTCAAGCTATTTGAGATTGAGATACAGCCTCAAAAGGGATTTACCCATTTGATTTGTGTCTGCTGCATGCTTTCCTGCTGTGCTTAAGATCCACTTCATGCTGTTTTTCTCCTTTGGTCTCGATTCAGGCAAAGACATTTTCATTCACTGACAAGAATCGTATCTTCCCACTGAGCTAAGATCTTGGTGTGAGTCTATTTGTGCACGTTGTTTCAGCAGATGAATCGTTTGAATGACCGGTTTCATCTGGAGAGGTATGAATCTGCAATCATGACCGAACAGGGAGGGTTAACACGCCGAGTGCCGCAGTGGCGTCGATGCCACAGATATGGAAGTGCCCTGTAGCTGCAGCGGAGGAGCTACAGATTAGTTACAAAGAGCAGGTGCACATAATGTGCAGGCACCAAGAGTAGATGGATAAATTCATTATAGACACACACGGGTGGAGGAGAAAGGCTGACATATTCAAACGGGCTGCACGAAGATATGAGACAAGAGATGTTGATCTGAAGTTTGACAATGTTGGAACAGAGCTATGAAAATCTGTTTCCACACACTAAGGCCGCTCACGCAGCTTTGAGTACCTCACAGGCTTAGATTCTCATGTTCATTCATACTCTTCTCTATCCGTTACTTAGGAGTTATCGCCCTCTACTGGTGGCCATGCAAACTGACATCTTTACTCCACATTTGTGCATTTCAATGCCACAGGACTCTGCAACAGAGCAGCATTGACATCTGCAAACCGACTGAGGAAAAACAGGGTTTGACCTTCTAGGCTTGATTCACACAGGTAAACAATTCCATCACGTCCTCATGCAACAAGCAAAAAATAACAAAAAATCCCCATGCAGCTATATATGTGTCCAACTCATTAAACCATGTTTGGCTTTGCACTCTCCAACATTTACACACTGCAGCATTTCACCCCAGTGAGCTGTCTGACTCCACTTATTAGCTGTCACAATTTCATTGGAGTTAAATGTCATCTGCCATAACACTGTCATCACCATCAAGTCTGCTGTCAGCTGCGATATCTAAATCTGTGCGACTTCTGCTCCGCCGTCAAACTGAGATTTCCCTTCACGTCAAACACAGAGTGGGAAAAAAAGACGATGAAACCAAAATGTAAAAATGAAAAACTTCTTTCAGATCTGTGGATCTTCTCTGTAGCAGTGCCGGCGGTGCTGCAGTACCACGTTCGCTGGCACAAGGCTGCATACCGGCAGCTAGTGGCCAGGAGTGTTACGTTACACCGAACAGACACTCAGACGTAACTGGGGCAAGATGAGATGACACGTAAATGCCATTTCAAGAGTTTCAGCGGCACCTGATCAAAACAGAAACGCTGTAACAAATTGATTCAGAATCGCAAAGCTTTGAAGAAATGAAAACCCCCATGCAGCAAGTCTGCGACAGAAGAGAGCGGCACTGAGGAGCGCTGCATTCTCTGCATAGAAACACCGCTTTGTGGGATTTAAGGCATTCACCTCCCAGTAAAGAAACACAGCGGGACAGAGAGAGTCGTGGTGGCGGCACCTGTCTTTCTGCAGGCCTCGTGTTGAACTGCGCAGCTATGAATTCACAATGTCCCAGAGAGGAGGCAGAAGCTAGAGCCAACCTTTAAACAAAACCTTGAAACTGGCAACGTGCTGGTTTGGCTGTAGAAAGGTTGCCAGGTAAATTTGTGTCCTACACATTTCCTCTTCCTCTTCCTCACTTTTTTTGTATCTCAAACCTTAATCCTTCTCTCTCTGCTGCTCCCTTCTTTCTCTCCTGTCCCGAAGTGCAGCCCCCCCCCCCCCCCGTCTGCCCTTCTCTCCTCCCTCGCTCAACCTTTTCTCTGCTTCAGCCCTTATGGGTCCCCCCCGTTTCCCGCCTCTTACCCTTTTAACCACCCTATGTCTGCAAACCCCTGTCCTGACCCGCTCACATGCTGATGGGCCTGCTTTAAACCCCTGCAATATCTTCACAGTCAAATCACGCAGAAATGCAGCGTAATTGTGCCGGTGTCAGCTATCCTTCTCTCTCCCTCTCTTTCTCCTTTGCTCACTCCAGCCTTCAAAACGGCCTGTGTGAATGTCTAAGCAGCGAAATACTGCTCCACTCCAAAAAAAGAACGTCTGGGATGATTTATAAGTGCAGCGGCCTCACTTCGAGTTGAGAACCTCTCTCCCACGTGATCGTCGTCCACATACGGTGACGCAACTTGCGACAGTTCTGACGCGTATGTCACAAAATCACATATTTACCTTTAAGCACAACAAGACAAGTTCCCTTTCAAAGCCGTGATGGTAGGTGATGAAATGAACATGATGTAACTTGGGGAAAAACTCAAAGATGGTAAATGTGTGCGCTGCTTCCAGAGTTCCGTGCCAATTTTTTATATTGAACGTGAATATGTAGAACTTCTGCTACGCTCTGGCTTTGCAGCGAAGCATGCAGCGTCTCCAAAACATCGTAGTCGTTTTGCAATGTTAATAACATTTGAGCGTAATGTGCTGATCTGCTGAAATATGCATGTGTTTTCTCTCCCAGGTGAGAGCAATCCTCTATCCTGCACTTATCAGCTTTGGTCGACGCCAGCCTCACATATCAAGATGGCAAAACGAATGTTGCCATGGGAACCTCTTGCCTGGCAACCCCAACAACCTGGCAACTAGCCAAACTGTTGCTATGGCACAAGTGTCAATCTCCATATGCTGGGATTGGTGTGTGCCTGGCCCTGCGTGGCTCCTCCCCCCCCTCAAAGTTTCCAATCAAATGCATGATGGTAGAACGGGTTTGGTTAGAAATTGGATGGGGGTGGATGTGTGTGTGATGGTAGGGAAATTATTTTGCCGATTAAGAATAAGAAGCTTCAGCATCCGATTAAAAAAGTGTTTGTATCTTCACAAATACCATCATTCTATCATCATCGTCATCTCTAGATTCTGAAGCAGTAAAATCTCATTTGAGACATTTCAGAGTCAGTGCAAGCGTTGTTGAATTGGATAAACATGATTCGACAACTATTTCCCAATAATTCAAGGACAAATGATGCAAAAATGTAATGTTTTAGATGAACGCCTAGGGGTCCTTGAGGGTATAATAATCACAACGTGTTAACTCCTCCTTATCAGTCAATAAAACGTGTTAATTTAACAGACATGAGTGTGCATGAATATTAACCGTGACAAGTATTATTGTTTCAGCTCTTATTGCTCTTAAAATAACACTGACTACTTAAAATGCGGCGACCACAGAGACTATTTGAGTCAATATTCAAGAAGAACGTTTCAATAGATCGATGGTGGGCTAGTTAAATGCAAGCAGTGACGTAATTTGGTGCGTTTAAGTGAAATGGATTATATAGAAAAATTGGTACCTTGAGATTACTCCCTCTCCAAAGTTTGCCCGGTGGTCCTCAGATGTGAACCGGAGGTCGACTGAAACACACGCACACACACACACACACACACAAACACACACAGGCACACACAGAGAGAGAGAGAGAGAGAGGTTGCGGTTAGACGAGCTGTTGCGCGTGAATAGAAAGACTGTTTAACCAAAAGGTCACAGGTTCAATGCCTGCAACAGCTGAAGTGTCACTGGAAAAGAAATGACACAGACTCAAGAGATGCTCAGCAGAACAGTATCAGTCCTTAAATATCACACACATGGTCGACACACGAGTGAAAAGAGGTGTTTCGGGAGCAATGGGACATAAGAGAAGGAGGATTCCTCGTAAAACACAGAATCAAACAGCAGCATCCGTTTTGATTCAAAAAACATCAAACAAACTTTTTTTTATGTGATTTTCAGCGTGAAGGTGCAACAGTGAGAAACACTATTCACCCTGCAAAGTAAACTACTTTAAAATGAGCATCATTTAAAAACCAACAGTGTTAAATGTTTATCCAACATGATCAGCATCGAGCTGATTAAAATGATTAAGAAAAACTCTATCATTTCAGTGTTTCACAGCTTGAAGGTCTCAGGGGAAGGACGTGACCAGTGGCAGTGTGACATAAATTCAGTTTGACGCTTCATTTTCCGTGTGAGATTATTCCGATAATCGTTTTGCGGGTGTTTGAATCGTCATATCTGAAAGCCATCTCGATGCACACATGCCTTCTGCGGCGTGGACAAAGAGATGCACCAGCTTGGAGTGCTAAGCCTCCTGCTCTGGTTTGATAAATATAACTTCAAAAGAAGGAGCCAAACAGCTTTGGCTGGCCGACTGCACAATGAGCATAATAACTCCCCACCCCCTGGGAGCTCCAGCCTAGTTCATTTGCCCTTGCGGAGCGCAGCCATGCCTGCATGTGCACATGTGTCTTTGTTTCAGTGTGAGCCTGTCGGAGGCTCCCCACCTTCTGCTCTGAACAAAGCGGATGTATAGAGGAACCTTTTGGACCTCATTTTTTACAGAGGAAATCCAGCCCCCTCCCTCTGCTCCCTTCTATTTGCCCCTCACATGTAATGCCTGATTGACCACAGTTCCCCTTCAAGAGGTCAAAGGGCAGACAAAACAGTCTGGTGTCATGGCAACCTGTGTGCCACCAACCAGAATAGTAAGGGGCTGAGCAGGAGGGGGGGGGGGGGGTCGGGGGGAGCTGTCAGTTAAACCTATAAGAATGCCGCCTTGTATTTGTGTATGTGTGTGCAACTCTAAAACGAGAAGACACACACATGGCGCACCTGCCCTATGAAAAGGACCTTTCTAATTTGCACTCCAGAATAATCCAGCCAAATCCCTCGGTGCAATGCACTTAAGTGTAGTACCTATGAGAGTATCGGGTGGCATGCGCGCTGCAGCGGTGTGTGTTTGCTGTTGCTCGCTATGTATGCGCACACTCGCGGGCGTGTTGTCTGTGTGCGCGGGTTAGACACTCCTGTGCAAAAAGGTTCTTTGTGACCGCTCGATGCAGTGGCAGCGTGTACGTGATGGGGGAGGGGGGCTAACGGATAAATGGGAGGCAAATGCATTCAGATCAATACTGAGCCGAGAGAGGGCGAGTGGGGCTGGGAAGGGAGAGTGGAAGGTGGTGAGTAGAGAGGGAGGGGCCATGGAGGGACTGATTAATCATTCCTGTATTGTTATTGACTTTCTGTTAAAGGGGGTGAGTCACACTTTGAATTATGTGCCTGTGCTTGTGTGTGTTTGTGTGTGTTTGTGTGTGTGTGTGTGTGTGTGTGTGTGTGTGTGTGTGTGTGTGTGTGTGTGTGTGTGTGTGTAAGTGTTTGTGTGTGTGTGTGTGTGTATGTGTGTGTGTGTGTGTGTGTGTGTGTGTGTGTGTGTGTGTGTGTGTGTGTGTGTGTGTGTGTAAGTGTTTGTGTGTGTGTGTGTGTGTATGTGTGTGTGTGTGTGTGTGTGTGTGTGTGTGTGTGTGTGTGTGTGTTTGTGTGTATGTGTGTGTGTGTGTGTGTACTGTACTCAGTGAGAGCACAAAGTCATCAATTACAGACGCACAGTTCCTAAAGGTTTTTGGCACTGTGGCTGCTTTAGTCGTGCTCCGACTACCTCTTCTTAGCTCCTCGGCTCGTAGAGCCACAACTCTCGGGCACTTCGCTCACACGTTCGGAACAATAACCGTGAAGGATTTAATTATTCATGTTTTGTAAAAAGAGCTAATACACTGTTCCATTTTGAGCAGGAATGGGGGGAAGCGAAGGCGGCGAACAGGAAATCCCCTGTGAGGAGTTAATGAGGAGCTGACGACTGAACAGACACAACAGGGAGGGAAGGAAGGAGAGAGGGAGGGAGGGAGGGATAGACTGCTGGAGGTGGAGGAGGGGAAACTCTGCCCCCGACATCTGACCCTCTGGCTGTGACCTTGTTCATTGTCTGAAAGGGCAGAGAGTGGGCGCACCTGAGCACAAGCCACGTGCACTGCGTCTTAAAACGTGCTCTGCAGCTAGTTCTTTTAAACCAAACACGCAGGAAACGCTCTGCCCCGGCAGACTTTGATTAAATAAACAACACAGGCATAATTAGTTTACAGTTCTCACAGCGTGACACCAGCTTCAGACGTCGCCTAAGGCTGTGTTTTCCTCTAATTACGCCTCTTTTGAAAAAACAGCAACTTATCAGATGACTTATCAGACGACTTGTCGGAGGACGGAGGGCCGAGCTAACGCGATGAAACCCCCATTCAGCGTTACCTTGAACTCGAACAATGAGTCTGGTGTTTGTGCTGGGGCCACTTCCTGACCTTTCCATCCCTGTGTGGAAGCAACCAACCGCAGCCTTTCTTTTCATCTTACAGATGTGAGCCTAACAGCCCACGCCGGCCAAAGAACAGCCGCCAAGTTTTACCTCCTCTCCCGACTCCTGAATCTTGTAGGAGTTTATAGTATTTTATATACATGACGTTACGTGTAATGTATATGGACCAGTTGACACTGGCTATGAGAGTGTCTCATTTTTGTGGCTTAAGTGCAGCTGAGGTTCACGGTCTAATGATCCGCTGAGGAGATCAGACACACACCTCCTCCCACCCTCCACTTTCCTTTCTTTCTTATCCTCCCATTGCTCCAGCATCAAACCCATTCTTCCTCCCTCAAACGCTTTCTCCCATTCTCTCCGTCTGTTTTCACCCACTTGTCTCTCTACCTCTCAGACGGCCTGTTTCTCTACGCCTTCATCTTTCTTTCCCCCCTCTCATTCACACTGCGTGAATATCTCCTCCTCTCTGTCTGGCACCAGAGAGCTGGCACACTCGAGGGTGTCGCTGTGTGACGCGGGCAGCTGATACCTCCGACGCCATTGCAGAGCATGTGTATCAACGCCGGGGATAATGGAAAGGCCTGTGAATGCTCTCAATATGTTGCCAGAGGACACATAGTGACACTTTAAAAAACTTAATGCTAAAACTCAAAAATACTTTTTATGGGAACATCTAGGAGGATTTTTTGTTTTATTCAATGATCTGCAAATTTTTTTCAAAATACCAATACATATTCAAGCCCAGAGAATTGTCAAGTTGCTTAATGGTCTGAAGAATAAAACCTAAACATAATTTAGAAATATAAAAGAGCAAAAACTTCTAATTAAGATGTGATCAGTTAATATAATATTTTACTTGATAAAAATAGAAATCATTAACTTTTTATTTATTGCTGATGAATTGTTAAATATCTTGGGGTATTTAGATATAAAAATCCATTTCATTCTCAGTTCTGTACAGTAAATAAGAAACTACTTCAGCTTGATACCCATACAGCTCACTAATTAAGACATGCATAATTTATCTTTCATATGGATTAATCAAATGAGATCGAATGTGTTAATTTGTGAGCTTTAGAGGGATTTAAAACTGGATTTTGTTAACTTTACACAGAGCCAGGCTAGCTGTTCCCCCCTTGTTCCAGTCTGTGTACTGAGCTAAGCTAAGCACATACTTGTGGTCTTACATGTAAGTAGTAGGAACATTGGAGGGGCGTTCACTTGAAGGAGAGAGGTACGAGACCCGAGGTGTTAGAACGACCTTCAGCTGGTCGATCAGTAAGTAACACAACCTGCCGATATCTATGAACTGGCTGTTTTACTCTGCCTTTATTATAGCGAACCGTTGACCCTCATAACATATTTTTTTTGTCTGTTTATTTTCATCTATCACCCTCTCCATCGCAGAGTTTCTCTGATTTTGTAAAATTATTAAATCCTTTACACTCAGTTTTCTTTTCTCAATACACAGGCTACAAATCATTGATATCTGCTTTCAGGTCTCTACTATAAACGAAATGAACGAATAAACGTTGCTATTGCTCCGTATAGACATATGACTCCTCTCTCTCTTTGGTGAACATTCTTCTATCCTCTTATTCCAAAGAGGTATCAAATGTTTTGTCTCCTGTGCTGTAGCTGCTAGACTCTTTGCCAAGAAATATTCTCCATTGCCATTTTAACAGACACACATGAGAGTGGCATTCATTTCTCATATATAATCAGTTTCAGTATACTTCCTAAAATGTTAAAGGCTCCACATGACTATTTCCTGGTCCACAGTTGAACCAGCTCACGAGAAGATACGAGTAGACGTTGCCTCATGACATCAACAAAGCCCATTCCTCAGGAGCCTGTTCCATAAATCACACATGACTGACGTACTGAAGAGGACACGAGGGCAGCAGCACAGAGCGGTGCACTAGTATTATCACACTCGCATGCATTTTCCTTATCGCTCACTTTTTACCCAGCCGCCCCCTCCACCGGCTCCTGCGGCTCTTAAGATGTCTGTGAGACATCTAAAGAGCCCGGGAGGAGAGAGGAGAGGATCAAAACTTGAGACGGAACACAGGAGAAAAAGACACGCATCAAGGATGAGACGGGCGTAGGAACTCGGGGATAAAGACGGAGATCAAACGCGAGATGGAGTGGTGGAGGGAGACGGAGGAGACAGACGCGGGGGAAGAGGGGCGAGGAGGGGATAGAGATAGTTCGGCGAGGTAAAAGGCAACGCTGTGACCTACTAATGCAGAACTGAGGAATTCTCACTGCTGACTCCAAACACATTCCTACAGCCTACAAATATTAACCCCCACCTCACCACCTCGGCCTCCATCTGAACGCACGAGGCAGCCACCTGGCCCCTGCACGAGGAAACCATTCATTTGTCAAACTGGTTAGTGGAAGAGATTCTAACACTGTAACCAGAGACAGGAAAAACCCCAAAGAAAGTCATTAACCAAAAAACAGCAAGTAGTAATTTACCAGTGATCAGAAAACGTGTAACATGATGTAAAACTTTAGCAACACAATCACGACAAAGTAGACAATAAGTGAGTTCTTTATGCTTATGACAATAAAGAATGGAGAAATGTCTAAAACAAAAAGAATGCAGCTTTACATGAACGCAGTGCTCGCTTGTTGCTGCTCAGACGAAATGGTTGAGCTCTACTTGGTAACTTAGCTTCTCTTGAGAGAGACGTATGTCCATGTAGATCAGAATCTTATGATGTCAAATAGTGAGAATCTGTGGGTTTTGGTGTTTAGGTTGCTGCCGCATTTTGAGATTAATGGTTGATCAGATAAATATATTTAATTAAAACATTTCCAACTGTGGCTGTAAGCTAAATAAAAAAATGTACAGGTATCTCATCTCAAAGACACATAATAATGTTAAGAATTACTTGAGTGTAAAAAGTTGTTCAATACTACTTGAATATCCACTTAAAGTTTGGAACAATTCAAATTTTCTTATTGTTCAAAATCCAGATAAACAGAGCGCATTTAAAAAACCTATATTTTGTATTAAACTATTTTAGTACACTATTTAGTTTCTTAACTAATCTTATTCAGTCACAGTTAATAAAGGATCAGAGAGGGTAAGATATTTTGTCATGATTTAAAAAAGGGACATCGCAGTTTACGCTGAATGTTTCTTAGATACCTGGGCCACTTGGTAAATGTAAAACATCTGATGACAAAATATCTTGCGATACACAAACACTAATCAAAAAAGAGCCATTCAATTTGATAAACCTTTCTTATCATGAAGATATGAACTGTGCTGATTGACACAATGACACAATGATATAACAGTTGAATAGTAAACTTTTATAGTATGTATTATAAATCGTACTGTTTCTAAACCCCCCTAACATCTCTGGCATCTCTGCAGTATTATCCAATATTAGCTTTAAGTCACATAATCTCTTCTCCAACCTGTTACCCAGGTACTGTAAAAAGTATATAATGAGTATAGGTATATACTAGGAAAAAGTAGAGAGATGTATTCAAATCTACAAATTTAAACGCACTGCACGCTGTTACAAATTGGTCCTTTTGGGGTGTTATAGTATTACATATTTAATAATATTGCGTTATTATTATTAATATTACAATGTACACATTAATATGTAAAGAGTGTGTTAATGTAGTTGTTTGAGGTTGGGCTAATTGTAAATATTTGAGGTACCACTGGGTATTTTAAACTATGGCAGAGCATCCCATTCATATGATCATCTTGTAATTAGTAACTACGCCTGTCAGATAACTGTGGTGGAGTAAAAAAAAGTAAAACTTTGAATATTGAGCAGAGAACAAAGCCTCTGCCACAAAATGAATCACCTCCCACAACATCTCTCAGCAACTGACAATAACATCAAGTCGAGCATCTCCTGCAACTGGGACAAAACACAAGAACTCCATGTCAGCCAGACATGGAAACGGGTCAAACTTTGTTCGTCTTGCAGCACTGAGAAACATTATCAGCACTGCGCTTATGAAGTAGGAAAGCCCTATGGGTATCCAGATGGAGCTGTCTCTCTCTCTGCCCCGTTTCAGCCCCATGTCCTCGAGAAGGCAGACAAATGCGGATGCAACTGGAACACTGAGTCCGGGGGGAATAGCTCTCACTCCGACCGTGAGAGAGAGCGTTAGTACATCCACAGCAGTCACATGCTGCAGTGCTTTCTCCTCATGCCGGACCCCGCTGCCTCTTTTGTGTGTTTGTGTGTATGTGTGCGCGCGTGTGTGTGTGGCCCTTTTTCGTCTCTTTCACACCAGAACTACATAATTGATAGCGAAGGCTGAGTTATGTTTTTATAAAGTGCAATACATTAACGGCTTCCTCTGCACTCTAAAGTTTAGATATGCTGGGATCAGTAAGTGGTGGCCTCAAGTTGAAGAGGTTTTAAATAACTGATACATTCATTGTCAGTACAATAAGCCGGGGTAATCCATTATTTCTGCCAAAGTATTCACTATTATTACACAGACGCTGTGGAGAAGGGCTGAATGCCTCAGATGCTCGTATGATTTAAGCGATTTATCACTAGAGCTCTTAATCTCTGTTTTCATTTTGTTTGGAAAAGCGAATGGAAACCTTTGATTTACAAAATGCACCACAACCACAGACACTGTATTTGCACTGAACTGACATTCGATCTCAAACTTAAAGCCCATTCCAAGGAATTTAATCATTAGCTAAGTAAATGTGTGAATAACTCAGTAAGTAAGAAGCCTTCTTACTTACTGAAGGTTAAGGATTTAATAAATGCAGTTATGGAAGTTGTGTGATGATGTTTAAGTCGAGGCAACAGTCTGTACTGCTCCAAAGGATACAGACAGACAGACAGCTCCCATGTAGCTGTATTGGATGAGTGGGGTGAGCACTGTGCAAGAAGACGTCGGACATCGAGCTCCCAGTGCCGAAGAACATCAAACCAACTCCACACATCAAGGTCGGTGTGATATGCAGTTAACCAGATTATTTCAGCGATTGATTGTACTTGTATCAGTCGAGTCGATTTGAAACAGATCAAATCAGATTAGATTTATCACCAGGAAACAGTAATTGGCAACAACAAATGGCCAATTGATGGATTGTCCAAGAGTTTTTAGTAATTGGTTGAACAAGAAAAGTTATTTGACGTCATCTGCTTGGTCTTTGGAAAACTGTGATCATGGCAGTTTCCTTTATATTTTGATAATTTATTTTGATTGATCACATCACACGTTCAGTTGATAATGGAAATAGTCCATGTTTCATCTGCATATTACCTACAGCAGTGGTGTTTCTTTTGCATGAAACTGTCATGGTGTTTCTTTTGCATCAAACTGTCATGAAAATATATTATTTTGCAATTTAAATACTTGACATGCTTTTTATCTGTCATTTTATTAATAGAAAATGAGGATGTGACGACTCAGTTCTCTAAAAAAGCTTTTCAACTTGTCCTGAACCACTGACCAAGGCCTGAATCATTGTGATGTGGAGCATTGTGTGCATGAGATAAAAAAACAATAATATAAAGTAATATTGAATCCCCAGAGGTGCAGAGGTGTTAATAGCCCAAAATACCCAAAATGGTGTTAATTTATTTAAAACTTGAAGTCACGGCTGACGTCATTGCCCAGCTGCCTACTTCTGTAAATAAATGGTCACTTCACTTTATTCATTTGCACAAATATGTGCAAATTAATAAAGTGAAGTGACCATTTGAGCATGCTCTAAATAAAAATGTACCACTACTTATTTCAAACTCAAAAATAAATGCCTGCGTTTACCTGTGCTTTAACTTTTTCGTCATTGCAGTCTATGGGCACAAACCAGCCGGCAACCATCAAGGTCGGCTATTTGGGTGTTTGGTTCCAGCACTAAGTCTTCAGTTGAGCTTGACTCCAGTCTGTTTCTAGTAACACCATGATCCTCACAGACCCCCTACAATCCACTGATAAGGAAAACCTCATCTCGGGTGGCAAACCCTGGCATGGAAACAACTGGGGCATTTTAGAGTTTGCTCGCCTGCAGTCAGGGGTGCAGGGGCCAGGAGCTGCATGGAGATGGACGGGCGGGTTAAGCGCACGGACAGAATGAGGATATATCGCAGGTCCTCGAGCGGAGACGGCACTAACTTGTCGATATTAAAACAATGGAGGGCAGTGTAGACAAAAAGAGAAACAGGTATTTGGTGAAGGGAGTTAGGTGTTATTGGACGATGGACGACAGATGAGGCTTGGTCGTGTGCAGCATTAACACGGACACAGACTGAGACCTCAAACAAACAGTGGAAGGGGAAGTCGAGGGTGGGACATGTCAGTTCCAGAGCAGAGAGAGTGACGGACAAATACTTAAATACTAAGTCATCGTTCTAACAGTTTAACACCAGCGGAAAGTACGAACCAAAACCAGACTACAAATGATGAATAGATTTACTAAGACAGTTATTGACGCATAGTAATGGCAGAGGAGTGAGTGCTCCAACCCAGTCCTTCCTTCCCCCTCGTCCTCACAACTGGGCCCCAAAATACGCCTGAGCCTTTTGACAAACGCTGAGCTTGATTTCAGCCAAGAGCTCTTTCAGCAAACACGCACATTCTGTCAAGCAAATGCAGGAGGTAAAAGGCATGGCTGGGATACGGGAGAAGAGACCGAGGGGGAAATGTTCCAGTGGGAGTGCGAGGAAGGAAAATGACTTTCGGTACACAAACCAGCACAAACCACGCCGGAACTGAAAACAGAAATCAGAAATAGGCAGCAAACACGATAATAGAAAGAAATGATACGTCTTCGTGAATACTTTTCTCCTGAAATAATAGCTCAAGAGGGATATAAAGAACAGAAGGGAATTTCAGCATTTGTTTCATAAGTCTGCCTTTTTTTTTCTTTTTTTTTTACCTTTTCCCGCGTCTCTTTCCCCGATTCCAACTTGATTCCTTCTTTCCGCTCCCTCTTCCTCACTCTTGAGTTAGGGCTTTCCCTCTCGACTTGCAGCCTTGCATCTCTATTTCACTCCAGCCTCGTCGGTGTTGCCTCATCTCCCCCTTCGTCACACAGCGATTTCTCTTCTTCCCTCACTCCTCCACGCTCTGGACTTTGAAGGGAAACGTGCCTTGTGGACAAAGGAAATCAACGGCGTGAGGAAAGTACCGGTGGCAAAGGCGAGCGGACAAAGTCACGAGCAGTACAGTGAGAAGCAGGAGGAGCTGCTGCTGCTCAGCTTTTGGCTGGGATAGCATGTGCTGGAGCTGCAAAGAACCGGTTCCACCGTACGCTTGTACCGAGAGCACACAAAAGTCTTGGTGGTGCAAGAAACGGAGAATGCAAGAGGAGGGAGACGGCATCAGTCATCATGTGTATATCTATGTGTGTGTGTGTGCATGTGAGTGTGCATGTAGGTTAGGAATGAAGGAAAGGAGAGAGGGAGGGACAGAGATTGAAAGAAAGGTGGGAGGGACTAGGAGCAGTACGTGGAAAGAGGAGAGGGGAGGAGACATTTTTTCTCCGTTTTCCTGTTCACAATTTTTTTTAAATTTCCCCCCTTTTTTGTGTGAAATGATCCCCATTCTGTCTCCGCACACAACTGCCTTGTCAGTGGGTCATTATTCTACCTTTCCACGACTGTTTCCCCCTTGTCATATTCCCCTTTGTCGGAGCCAGCTGTGTCTTTAAGCCCACGCACTTGAAATGAGAGAGTGCATTTCTTCCTCAGTGTACTTCCCCTCCGTTGGCCCCCCAGCACACAGGAAAGAGACACAGCTTGCAGGAGAGAGAGAGGGACCGAGAGAGAGAGAGAGAAGGACAGAGGGGCAAAAAGGGGCAGAGAGAGAAATGCAGATGGGGGAGGGGACGGGTTTGTAAATGGTGGTTTCAAGGCTACGCTGAACCTGGAAATGAGTTCAAGAAACATATAAGATGGACATTGTGCTGACTCGAAAATGATACATTAGTCAGAAGTCGGAAGTTTTTCTTCTGCTGAATCAATATTATAGGAATGTTTTCTGCGAGTGAGGAAAGGGTGAACAGAACACACTCCTGTAGAAATATGCCCACTAATACGGGCATACACTTTGTGGTTAAAAAAAAGTGTGCCCATATGTTTATAACATCATGAAAGCACACAATTGAGAAAGTGCAAGGCTAAGGTCGGCCCATTAAACAGAGCCTCACATATCTGCACAAAATCTCCATGGCAACTGACATACAGGTGAAATGTTTCATAATAAGACAACTCGTTATGTTGTGGGTCATAAATGGACTATTCAACCGGCTCATGCTCTTATCTATTTGTCATTATTTTCCAGAAAGGGAAAGAAAGAAAGAAAGAAAGAAAGAAAGAGAGTGGGCAGTGCACTCACCTTGACTGATTTAATTGTTGAGACAGCAGAGGGGGAGACAGAGTGGAGTCAGGAGCTCTGGCAGGATTCGATCGCAGGCCAGCGGGGGCGTGTGGTAAACTGAGTCACTCGACGCCTCTCACAGCACGGACCTGCGCATGTTCAATTTCCCAGCGTTAGTCCCTGAGCATTTAGATGGGGGCCAGAGTTTACACAGTGGACTTTAAAGTTCACAGAAACATCTCGTGTCGAACTTTAAAAAATCGGAATCTCGTGTCACCGCAGAGAAAGTTTCACGACATGTATGCAGAGTTTAAACTACATAATAAGAAAATAATGTAATGTACAGGAGGAAATAAACTTAAGACTCTCTCGCTGTGAATTCATAGGGTTTTATAGTAGGCATCACTTTAACAGGAAATTAACCATCATTTTAGAATTTTAAGAATAACTTGGTAATAATCACAGAGGAAATAGAAACCGAGCTTTCACTGTTAAGTTATGAGCATAACACAATGTGAAAACTGTCTACAGCAGCGGTGCGATGTAAAAAGCAGATTTACTTAAAATGTTAATTAAATTTACATTTCCAAACAAATAAAGTTTCAGATAATAAATGAGCAGTGAATTATTATTCAATTCGGTTTACATTGTTTTTTCTGCTATTCACTGATTAAATGAAGTGAATCTTTATAATGACTTTTAAATACTAGGAAATGCGAGTTGTACGTTTTCCGGTTAGCGCTGTAATGTATGCCATGTTTAGACTGTGATCATGTGAAACAAGGAGAGGGGCTGAAATACAGGCAATTAAAAAGTCAGTGACCAAATTAAATCTGGAGAGAAAAGGCTTTGTTGCTGATTTATCTGGCTTAGATCAACAAGATATAAGGGTGGATGTAAGGCTGTCTTATATATGGAGAAAATATGAGGGGGGGGGGATATGTCAACATCACATGCAAGTACAGCATTTGAACCCTAACAGTAAGGGGCCGTCTAAAGCAGGGCTGAGAGACTTAGTCCTCAAAATATTGTAACTATTGTTTAAGAATTACTGGGGAATATCATTGCATTTGACCCTCACACTAGAGCCTGCTGGTTCCCAACCTTTACAGTTCGTGACCCTTTGCTGCCAACCAGTGTTTTCTCGGGACAACTTGTGATGTTTGATGATGATGATTGTTGTTCCCTTCCCAGATTTTTAATAAGTTAAGGTCCTGAAAAGGTAAAAACTCCCAGTGTGTGTACCCAGTAGACCATTTACACAGCAGCTCTATTACTCAGAATAGAAGATAAAGACATGTTACTCTTAATGGAGGGTATCTTCAGTACAAGTACAGAGTCTGATTCATGTAAAAAGTAATATGTGAATTAAGATGTTACTTAAAAAGTTCTATTGTCACAGGATTGTTTTTCATTTGAGCAGCTATCGTCAATATCTATATATATCGTGAATGGATCAAGTGATGACTTGTAAGAGAAAGGTGTGATCGGAACATTCTCCACTGTTGCAGGAAGCTTTTACAATTACAGCAACTAACTGGAGATTATAATGGAGCATTTCAATCAATAGGTGGTGGAGACCAAAAACGGAGTGGATAGATATTGGACTTACATTTATCAAAAGACTATATACATGAATCCAAATTCATGACAATGTTTTTCAATGTCTGCTGGAGGTATAAATAAGCAAATGTTTGCTAAAAGGTTTGCCCTATAAACTAAAACACTGCACCCAAGGGGCTAAAAAGTTAAAGCAGGTTTAAAGTTTGACTGCTTTGAAGGAGTTTATTTCCTCTCCTTTCCAGATTCTTCTTGTGACCACATAGATAGAGGGTTCAGACCCGACTGTAGCTCATGCTGAAGGTGACGGGCCGATCCATCATCTTTAACGCAGCCCTGGAGAAGGTCTTATCTTCTTATTTTCAAAGAGCTAGCAAGACAGATGAATGTGATAACGGACTGAACTTAATACGCTGCCTTAAAATGCTACAGAAACAAGTGCGAAACGTTCGTTAAAAGAGGCACCACGCTGACAAAAGCTTAATTTTCAATCTAAAAAGAGGGCACCAGCCTAATGCATTGCAAATACAAATAGGTATCGACCCACTGAGAGTCGGCAGGGAAGAGGAGGGGAGGGAGGCGCTGGTTGGATGATAAAGGTCAATAGAGGTGTGCGCTGCATTTGCTCGCACCTTTTTGTTAGAATATGTTCCATTACTAGGGACCAGCAGCGAGGGCGAGGGAGTGGATGCCATGAGAAACAGTTCTCTCTCTTAATGCAGACAAACTATTCCCCCAGCCCAAGGACAATCATTACCTGAGGGGAAAGAGGCAGCATGTGTGTTAGGGGAAGAGATGCTTATACTGGTGCTGATCTTGAAAGGGCCTGGCCGATCGATCACATTAAGCTCCCTGCGAAAGAGAAAAATCAATATGTTTTTAAAGGCGGAGCAGGCTACTTGTGGTGTATGCGTGTGGGCTTCATTGATACCACCAGACGCGCTCAGAGAGACCTCCGCTCCCTGGAAAAGAACGATCACATTTCGAGGTCAAGTGGTCTCATTTCCAATACTTATCACCGAAATCGCAGGACTTTTGAGGAGACGTGTGTGGGTCTGTCTGAGGCGTCTCAGTTCGGGTTCCCATTATGGTAGCAGAATGCTCGCAAGTGTTTGAGGAGCACAAATGACACACTGACAGGGAAAATCAATAGTTTTCAGTTGGAGAAAAAGTTGTGCAGAGGCTCAGCAACAGAGCAGAGCAGAACAGACGGAAAGAAAGAATGACCTGTGACTCTTTGAGAAAAGTAATTGCTTGCTTAAAGGCAGCGTAATGCAATCAGTCGCACAGCCAACAGCAAGAATTGCCTACAGAGGTTGGGCTCGGTGAGACGTAGTGGGAAAGAGGTCAACGAGAGCAAAAGAGCGACGCAGGGAGACGGAGGGGAAACAAAGACGGAGAAGGCAATTTAATTTCCATCAGTTGTCAAAACAACACTAATCAATACAAAAGACACCCACTCTTCAACTATTCCTACCTCTCTCTCTCTCTCTCTCTCTCTCTCTCTCTCTCTCTCTCTCTCTCTCTCTCTCTCTCTCTCTCTCTCTCTCTCTCTCTCTCTCTCTCTCCATCTATTTCTATCTCATAAACTAACACACTCTCTGCAATAATTTACTCTTGAGTTGGCATCTGGGGCAGGGGAGTGAGCTCAAGCCGCCAAGGCAGGAGGAAAGAAAAATCTACACGGATCTGACATGCTGTCCTCAAGCTACCTGCAGATACACACACACACACACAAGCACACACAAACAGACACACACACACACACAAATGTAACTAGCAGTGAAGGAAAGAAGGAACATCGAAAAGTACATAAAAAGAAATGAACGGATTTTTTATAGAATATGTTATTATAATGAACTAGTGTAAGAAGTGTATACGTCCGGTTTTCAAAATAAACTGTTGACATGGAGACTATACAAAATGCATTCTTGGAAAATAATTTCTTGGATTAAATCCAAAAGAAGTATATATCGTTTTACGTGTGTCATTTTTATGAATGGCATTTTGACAGGATTCATTATGAGATTTTACAAAAAAAGTCACACATTTTTTGCTTCAAGTAGCTAATTTCTGGATACTTCAAAGTACTATATAAACACTTTGCTCAATAAGTTCAGAGAGAGACTAGTATGCCTGTCTTCAGGACCTCCCTGACTACCTACATAATGAATATCAACGAGTTTCACTGAATATGTTTGGAGATTTTTCAAAGTTAAGTCCAAATTTTTCACTGTTTACAATTTTTCAAGGTAAAGTCCTACATTTTCACTGTGGAATAGATCATTTCAAGATACTTCAAAGTACTATAAAAACACTTTGCTCAATAAGTTCAGAGAGAGAATGATATGCCTATGTTCAGGACCTCCATGACTACCTACATACTGAATATCAACGAGTTTTACTGAATTTATTTAGAGATTTTTCAAAATAAAGTCCTACATTTTCACTGTGGAATAGATCATTTCAGGATACTTCAAAGTAATATAAAAACATTTGCTCAATAAGTTCAAACAGCGACTGATATGCCTGTGTTCAGAACCTCTCTGACTGCCTACATACTGAATATCAATGAGTTTTAGTGACGAGAGACTGATATGACTTTGAAAAATCTCTTAATCTATACAGTGCAAATGTTTAATATTCAGCTTGTAGGTAGTCAGGGAGGTCCTGAACACAGGCCTATCAGTCTCTCTCTGAGCTTATAGAGCAAAGTGTTTTTACAGTACTTCGAAAAATCCAGAAATTAGCTACTTGAAGCTAAAAATGTGTGACTTTTATTTTGTAAAATCTCTAAATTGATACAGTCAAAATGCTATTCATAAAAATGACACGTGAGACGATATATACTTCTTGTGAATATAATCCAATCCATTTCATTTTCAAGCATGCATTTTGTAGATGCTTCATGTCAACAGTTTATTTGGAAAAAACGCTTCGGGTGCGTTTACCATAAATGTCAGTATATGCGCGCAGTAGAATTTCTGTTTCGGCTGATTTATGACCACAGAGATGCGAGTGTCAGCTGGCTCGACAGCAGTTCCAGATGTGCACAGCAGAGAGGGAGAACATAGAAGTGTTTACATTTCGGCTGAGACATAACAGTGAGATTGAATAATGAACTGAATACTTGGTAATCAAAACCTAAATCCTCGCATCTTGACGTTGACCCTGTGACAGATGCAATACAATCCTGCCAAAAACACGCCACTTCAAATTATCGGTTTAAGTCAGACGAATGTGTTTGACTAGAAGAAGTTTTAAGTTCATGAATGCACGAGGGTTTATAATACCTGACAGATCCAGAATGGAGGAGGAGGAGGAGAAATTATGATGAAGGAGCGATGAGGAAAAGGGAAGTCGAATTTATAACTTGGTGTTGACTCTGTGGTTTTTCTTCCACTTTTAATTTGTGAGAAAATAAACCAGCCTGCCCTCTAGTGGCCACAGAGGGAAACACACATTCCCCGTTCTAAAGAAGTGGGTCATAACTTTTCATTTGTAATTTTACTCAAGAACTCAAGTACAATTGTGTTCACTCCTTTTTGTTTTAGAGGGAAATATTTTCCTCCACTGTGTAATTTTCAGATTAAGATTCTATAATTAAAAATATGTGATACATCATTGCAAAATAAATGATGAACATGTCCGCAATATTTTCTAAATTCAACTGTTTAAATTTAAGTCAATTACAATTTTATTTATATAGCACATTTAAACAACTTGGTTGACCAAGGTGCTTGACAAGTATAAGGTACAACAAGAAGACAGTAACACGCAGTACATCAGAGTACAAGTGATAAAATAAATGAGAGGGGGTGATTAAAATCATCCAGATCTATCAACTGCAGCACATCGCTAAAGTATTTACGGCATCATGATTTGATGCCGTAAAGTGTTTGATTTTTACCTTTGTGTCGTGAATAGCCCACACAGCTATGCTAGGTTCACCTCCACATGTTATCTTTTGGGATCTTACATTCTCTGCATAATAATAATAATAAAAGCAGTGATGCTACTACTACTAAAAACAAAAATTCATATAAGATAAGACATTTGAAGTAACATAAGAATATGTTAAAATGACATTTAAAAGAAAAGGAAATACAACAAATTTTCTGCAAATTTTGGTAAGAATAATTTATAATATATAATAATAATAATAATAATCCTTACAATTTCAATAGGGCCTCACTGTCTGTCAGTGCCTGTCAGTACTCAGTAACCCTAACCCTAACAAATTAAATTAAATTAATCCTGCGCAGTCCGCTTCTGTGCAGGAGGTGCTGGCTGTAAGGCAGGAATTGCACACGCAGTCTTTTTTTCTTTTATTCATTTAATTTAATGTTAATTTTTTACTGTTTGTATATTTAATTAAGTTAAATTTACATAGTGTAAGATATTTTGCAATTAATAATTGCCAATTATAAGAGTTCAGTATATTGCCGGAAAGAGTGGGGAATGAACCCGCAAGCTTCTTGTTGTAGATCGGGCACTCTACTGACTAGGCCACACCGTCTGCTGACTCCCATTAGGAACTAAATACAATAATAGGATGGACAAATTATCGTGTATGTGTGTGTGTGTCCGTGTCATTCTATGCTGCTTTTGATATCTCTTCAGAGAAAATATTTATATGTTTCTACATATATTTGACAGCCTTACTTAAAAGTTACTTTTATATTTTTGGATTTTAGATACTGGATGATTTAACATACCTTAAAAACTTTTTGTTAGAGAATAAACCAGTAGTTTCAAACTTGTCCTATGATGCCTTACAAGAATTACAGTCTGCTGCTGCTTGTTTCCATGTGATGTCCTGAGGCTGCCCCCTGCTGGCTGCTGGGTTCCTCTGCTGCTCCTGCTTGGTTTGTGAAGGTTTTGATTAACTAAAGTTGTTCATAAAAGAAAATCTTTAATATCCTTCAAGGGCAATTTGATGTACAACCAGCAACCAGTGCACAACAAAAACAAACCAATATATACAATGTAAATAAAACACAATATAAAAACCCTATAGACTAAGTAGAAGGGGAAATTAGCTTTTAATAAATTAATTGATAAGTCGACTAACAGAAAATTACCGTCAACTATTTAGATATTTTCGAAACATTTCATTCTACTTTTAATTTCCTGTTGTGTTTCTAATTATTATTAATGTTCGTCACATTTCCTTGATGAATGTGTGGAGGTGTTATTACCTCTGCTAAGGAGGTTATGTTTTCATCTCTGATTTGTCAGTCAACAGTTTTATGTAATAAACTACTGGACCAATAACCACACAACTTGGTAGAAGGAAGCTGCATGGATCAGAGATGAACCTAGCTTTGTTGAGCTCTACTGAGTGTAAGTCTAGTAAATGAATCTGGAATCTTCTCTCAAAAAACATTCCCCCCCACGGGGTTTGTAGTGTGAAGCTTATGAGGTGTTTTATAAAGGTGTGATGGAAAACTTCAGACCAAGTGAATCCACTTTATTTCAGCATGAACAGAAAAAAAAGAGGAGAGTTTCATTTCACCGTTAGCAGCAGGACAACCTACTGGATTTTCACTCTCATACCATGAAAGTTACTCTATCTCTTCAGTTACTAATAAAGCTCTGTTCAGTTAAACACACAAAGGGATATAAGAACTGGGGTTAATGAAAATTAGTACTCCCCACGTTACAGTAAGTTTTACTCAACCTGCGTCCCTGAAACTCAAATATGTGTCCCTTCTGTATTTCCAAAAACACTTTTTGCATTTTGACACAAAACACTGGCATGAAAATTAATTAAACTTGGACACTACAGGGCTATATCAGGTAGTCCATGCCCAACATACTATATTGCCATCTTTCTGCAGCACTCTAGCTGTTGTGGTCTACAGCTGGTACAGGTCTATTAGTCTATACAGGTCTATTAGAAGAATTTAGATAAACCATTAATATTAGAAGAGAATTTCCTTCTCTAACAGACAAACTGTCTCTGTTTACAACCCTAATCCTAATATAGCTTAAAAACCCGAAGCAAAGAATTAAATCATTTCAACATGCATCAGTAGACATTCAATTATCTGAAATAGTTTTAATAAAACATGCACATGTCAAAGTGTAAGTGTGCTATGTCTTGAAAAACAGCTTCGGATTCCTATCACTTGTGCACATGTACAAACTGTTGGCAAGCCAGCATCTAAAACATCCTCCAGGATGGCTCCCTGTGTGAACAGTCAAGTGGCGGCTCGCACAGAATTTGCATTTCCGCCTCAGGTGTGTCCCTGACGTACACGCTTTGGTGATAGACTGCGGTTAGAGTCAAAGATGAATCGAAAAAAGATTAAATTACCAGGAGCACAATTCAGAAAGCCCCGCAGAGTAGAGGAGGAGAAGAAAGAACAATATAGAGGTAAGAATAACCCTGATTGTGGACATAATTTATGTTTTTTTTGTTGACATGACATGATATGCTATCAGTACAGCTGATTTCAGACTCTTTTTATATTTTTTATTTCATATTTTTATTGTTTTTTATAGCTTACAATTTTGTCTGCCTGTGTGTGCACCTGTTTACAGTCCAAAAGTTCTTGGAAATGAATGACAGTTTGCGTGTGTATGTTGGGGGGCGCCAATCTGAAATCTCACCTAGGGCGCCAACATTGCCAGGGTGTTTAATGAAGAGAGAGAGGGAGAGAGACCCAGGCAGGCAGGCAGGCAGACAGACAGACAGACAGACAGACAGACAGACAGACAGGCAGACAGACAGACAGACAGACAGACAGACAGACAGACAGACAGACAGGCAGACAGACAGGCAGGCAGAGAATTTAAAGGCAGTTTTACTGTTCTACAAATTCACTAGTTTTGTTTCATTTAAAATCGTAATTATTGAAATGAAAGGTAGGTCTTAAGTTGAGCTACATGACAGTCTGGTGAGGTATATTGTGGTATATTATTAGGGTAATGCTGCTTATGCTTCAACTCTGTCAGTTGGCCTTGTTTTTTCTGTTTTTGCCTGTTATTCATTTATTTTTTCAATTTGATCATTTTAGTTAGTTTGTTAACAAAAAAATATAATAATAATATGTCTTTGCACGTGCCTGAATCGAACTATCCATCACTGTGTATAACGTTGCCTTCTTAAAATGAATGTCCCTTATATCCACTTTAACAATAAAATGCTGCTTCTATTGGTAATAATAGCAATGAAATTATTGTATTTATAGTATTTTAACACTAAAGCAATGATTTACATTTCATACTTCAACTACATTTTTCTACCTCAATATTTTTATTTTATTCTATTGTATTGTATTTTATTGTATTCAAATGTACCGGCTGCTATGACGACTTAATTTCCCTTCGGGGGTGAATAAAGTAATCTATCTATCTATCTATCTGTCTAATAAGGTACTACATATATAAGTATTATAGTAATAATTTATTAAAGTAGTATAGTATAGTAAAGCACAACACAGCACAGTATAGTATTGTACAGTATAGCATAGTTAATAGTAATAATAATAATACTACTAGCTTTCTGATAAGACTATCATAAGGTAGAGACCACAAGGAACAAACTGAAGTGTGTGTATGAGAAACCTCACACACACACACACTCAAATATACTCAAGTGGGTTATAACTTTGTGATTTTACTCAAGAACTCTAAGTACGCTTACACTACATATATAGTAGTGATAATGTACTAATAATAGTAAAGTATAGTATAGTAGAGAGCAGCATAGTATAGTGATGTCCAGTATAGTGTAAAATAGTACAGAACAGTGCAGTATAGTATAGTTAACTTAATAGTAATAGTTATAACACTACTAGTTCTCTGATACAGTCTTATCAGATAACTAGTAGTGTTATTACTATTACAAGTAAGATGAGAAGTAGAGATCATACGAGGATTACTTCCAGTGTCATCACATAGGTGAAACCGCACCTACACGCACACACCCACGCGCACACACACGAACAACTGTTACCTTGTCGGCACTGTTCGCCATATTTGGTCCGGCGGGGTGGGCGGGGTCAGGGACAGTCACCGTCCTGAGAACAGGAAGTGAGTCACACTGACGGTAAAGTTACGCGTGTGTTGCAGTAGGAGCGTTGAGCTGAGGAGAGAACAAGGAAGCAACATGTGCTGAGAGCATTGAGTGCAACACACACACACACAGAGAGAGAGAGAAAGAGAGGGGGAGAGGGAGAGAGACAGTCACAGGAGAGGACACGTTCACTGACTGCTCGACATCCACGCAACTCATATTCTTCATTTCTATCCGTGAGTACGTGTTATATTTATTCCTTCTTTCTCAACCTTGTACTGTATTGTTTTTATTCTTTCTTTCTCAATCTCGTACTGTGTTGTTTTTATTCTTTCTTTCTCAAATTTGTACCGTGTTGTTTTTCTTTCTTAAACGTGTGATGTGTTGTTTTTATTCTTTCTTAAACTTGTCTTATTTTGTTTGTATTATTGTACCGTGTTTAGTTTGCGCTCGTTGTTTTATTAATGTACGTGTATTTGTACTCTGTTGCCGTCGCGTTGTTATAATGTTGTGGTTTTAGCCAGTTATTTACCTGTATTCACTTTACCACAGTCACATAGTGATGAATTAGTCTTTGTACTGTTTCATTGGGGTCTCAGTTACTTTGTTACTTACACACTTATGTCTCATTCTAAAGATGTGCGTTAAACGTAAAAGTTGTTACATTAGTTTCAAATCATCTTATTCAGCTAAAATTTGTTTCCTGTAGGTGCGTTTCTTCTAAGTTTGTTCATCTCCACTGGGGGGTTTCCACACTGTCACCAAACCCATTTGTGTTATTTCCAGTGTGTAGCCTTTCAGTTTCCTTCTTCACACTGGAAACACACTGACAAAACATTTGATGATTGAATAATATTCATGCTGTTTCTCTCTGTTTTGATGTACTAAGAGTGTCCACAACACACACACACACACATACACGTGTCCTCCTTAGGTGGGACTGTTGTGTGTCCTTTGTTTCACGCAGCCACGAAAACAAGTTTCCTTGTCACCTGAGGTGAATATGTTCGAAACCAGGACAAAGGATCTCTGTGTGTTTCATTTGCAAACCACTGACCAGGATGTGACTGTTTGGGCTTTAAAAAAATACTCATACGAAGTTAAAGTATTCTGCATGTGCACAACATTCATTGAGGTTATCGATTAGCTTTATGTGATCCGGCTCTTGCCCAGTGTGTATACTGGAGTACAACTGCAGAGTAGTCAGTGGAGCCACATCTGAGTCTGAATATGGGTCAAGTCAAATGTAAATGGCACGAGCAAGAGTGTGGTAATGGCAGTAGGTCACTGCTCAGTAAACAGACGAGGCTGCCGAGCTGTTCATCTTCTTTCAGGACGTCTGATTATATCAAATATGTGACACCAGTCAGTAATCAGAGCAAACACACACCGTCAGTGTCGTGATTGTGTTTTTACTTCCTCTGCTATCTACAAATATTCATCATTATTGTGACCTGATGCAATCCGGCTGCAGACATGACTCAATGTTGCACTGAATCAGTGTTTACAATCTACCCGATGTGTCACACGCTGTCACATTTGTTACAAAGCTCCTGAAAACAAATCTGATTGATCAACCTCAGTTTTTTTAATGTTTTGCTGTTTATTAGGTGTTCGTTAGTCTCTCTTCATAAAGAAGTGGTTAAAACAACAACAACAGCAATAATGATTATTGATATCGACTGATGTGAACATTTAATTCTTGATATCAAATTTGGTCACATCATTCAATCCTGAGTTGGATCTTGATACACCAACTTCCTTGGGAACATTAAAAGACATTAAGTTTCATCTCTTGAAAAAATATAAATTTCTGATTTAAAATGGTTATTTAGTCCCAGATTTGAGACATTTATCAACCCACGCAAAAAGGGTTTATCTTTTAGTTGAGAGCTGAAAGGATGAGTCCATTTATTGATGATCTGTCTGAAATTAACCCTAACCCTTTTTTTTTTTTTTTTCTTACTGTTTCATGGACAAAACATGATATTTGACCACCTGGGTTTTCCAAATGATTAAAATTGTTTTCTAGGGATGCCAAGAGCCAATAAAAAGATTTCTAAAGAACATGATATTTGCAGGAATCTGTCATAAGACCCATCATTAGTCGCAGAATTGCTGATGTTGACATACACAACATGATGGTTTAACATGTTGTACATTTTATGCTGTAAATTATTTCACACTGATTCTGAATAACATCAACTCTGAATATTGAAGAACAATAGAGGCAAAAGGCTTTGTAGTCAGCGTTTATCGGTCCAAGGCTCCAAGCCCCAAAATGCTTCCAGATATCCACGAATGGCTGCGTCAGCTAAAACACCTTATCGCTTTTGAAATTCTGTGGCCTCTTGAAGGCAACATGAGCAGGAATTCAAGTACAAGGCTGCTTTAACATTCATCAATGTGGCAGCAGAAATACCAAACTTCTATAACCGACATGGATGTTGGTCAGACTAAGTGACATCCTGTGTGTTGTAAGATTTAAGACACTTTTTGCTGGCGGGTGTTGGTGGAATGGACATTTTTTGCTGCTGGGTGATGGAAAGCAAAACTGTATTGCATCACAGAGGAGTCAAAACAATGTGAAGAATACATGCTGTTTACCCCACAGGCAAATAACTGAGTGGAATATCTCAGCTGCTGATTGAACCTCTAGACATAAGGCGCCGCTGATGCTTAGTTCATGTCATGTCAAAACACTTATGTTAGGATTTAAAGTCACTTCTACTCCTACTTGTCATGCTGCTTTTAAGGGAAGGCTGTGGCTGCGTGTCCCAGGGCACAATAGTAATTTTCTCTCACAACCCATTGCACACTTCAAATTAAATGGCGGCCTGTTACAAGCCGCAATGACAAATGAGCGTTTGCACCTCGATGTTCAAGGCATGATTAAGTCGTCAGGGACATCAGCAAGTTTGAATTTCCTTGGCCTCTGTTGAACTTGCTCTTCCCTCCTGGTCAGGCTGACATTGGCAACCAACCCAAACAGACACGCTATCAGTAGATAAACAGCACTTTGAGTTCATTTGGATTTGTATGTCAGAATTTGTGCATGTCGAGATGCACACTGCTAGTTTGCATCTTGTTTGCCTGTATACAAATTTCAGCCTTTACGGACCCTGAGTTCAACTGGAGGTGTTTTTTAAAAAGCATAGCAGGATGAGGGGCAGCTGCACAGGGAAGTGCCGTTATCGCTGCAGCTGATGTTCCCGCTCCCCCACAATCTCGTAGAAGGGTAGTAACAGTCTGTTACCAAAAAAACTCTGATCTCTCTCCTTCTCTGTGCTTTGGTTTGGAACAAACATAGTGATTGTGGCAAGTGATGACAGAGCAACACACTCTCGGTGATAGAGAGAAACAGAAAGAGTTTTTTTGAGGGGGCAGCTCAACTGATACTTTTTTTCTCCTCTTCAGTTTCTGCAGACATCATGAAAAGAGAGGTGAAGGCCGGGGTGAACTTCCTCAAACGCCTGGTCGTGGCGCGTGGCAAGCTCGACGAGGCCAAAGCTGATTTGTTTGCTGAGAAGCTGCAGAAGCTTTTATGTGACAAATACGACAACCACTGGTACCCTGACTCCCCCAGCAAAGGCCAGGCTTACAGGTACCTGCCCCAAACTCAACAAAATCCTATTCCAGTTTATTAGCTGAGATCCACGCACCACAGAGGGATATATCCACATATGAAATATTGAATTTGTAACCATTTTATCCTCCACAGATGCATTCGGATAAATAATGGAGTACTGTGTGATGAAGTGGTTCTGAAGGCATGTGTGGAGAGTGAGCTCACTCCCAGTGAGCTGTGCGTACTGCCTGAGGTCACAGTCTGGATTGACCCACTAGAAGTGTGTGCAAGGTGAGTCAGCGGGTGAGACATACTGACAGGCTTCAATGGCAATGAGGCATTTCCCAGTCTCGCCAAGAAATGCACTGTCATGATTCATTCTGTGAAATGATGAATAGATACAAGTGGGGAGTAAAGAGTGGGAATACGGGTGACGGTTAGATACATAAAACAACTCGAAATAATCCACTCCCTCTTCACAGATCTGGAGAGAACAGCAGGCCCTTCACAATAGCCAGTTTCAAAGAAGAGGAGGAGGCAGAGGAAGAAGGCAAGAAGGGAGAACAGGATGAGTCCTCCGTGGATTCAATAAACTTGGAAACGTCAGATTACCACTCAGCTACCTCATCAGATTGTGGCTCCACTGCGTCGAGTGACACGGAGGAAGAGGCAAAGGAGGGCGAGACGCAGGGCGAGCGAGAGAAAGAAGGGGGAAAGAAGGAGGTCGTCAAGAAGGAGGCGCCAAAATGTGATGCCTACACGGTGGCCATGGTGCCCAGGATTCGGAAGCGGCATGGAGAAGGACCAAATAAAGTCAAATACGTCAGAAATATGGTAAGGACCCAGCGTCTCCCATTTAAAGGATGAAGCTGATTTATCCGTAATTGAAGATAGATATAAAAAAAATTGAAAATAAATGCAGCAATTGCTCTTATTTTAGTAATATGCCAAATACAACAGTTTAGGAAATTATGGAACCCTATTTTTAAACATAAAAAAACTACATATTTGAACCAGCTCAAGTGCTTGGTCTTCAGTAAGCACAAATTGGCTAATGGCTAAGTGCTGCACGCTGGACAGAGAAGTCAGCAAGTTTTGAGAAACAAGATTAGATAAGATCAAATTTGATAAGATAAACCTTCATTGATTCCTTTAGGGGAAAATCTATTCGACACAGCAGCACAACAGGGAAACATGGTAATAATAACATAAGAATAGAAACAATATCTGAAATGAATAAGCTGGAAAAAGAAATATTATACGCATTAAAAATATACAATACAGTATGTGCAAATATATCTGTGGAATACAAACCTTTGATGTATTTCAGCACACAAGTTGAGGCTTTAAAACACACGTAGATTTATAATATGGGAGAACAACGTGTACAGGTATGTGTTGACATGCTGAAGATACTTGTCTCCAGTCACGGAACAGCTGTGTTGTTTTTGGATAAATGTTATCATCCACACCCACAAATGCTTTAAAACTACAGACCTTATATCTATTTCGTACACAAACCATAAGCTGCTTCCTTTGAACACGATCTGCTGCCTCTCTCAAGTTATGCCCATGTGATTAGGTTTCAGTTTTGTATGTTCTAGAAAGGGACATACAACACCCGTACGGTAAAGTCTCCACCATCCCTGCTAATCTCTCCTACCTCCTCCAACCCTCCTCTCTGTTCAGCTCCCTGCAAGCCTCCAGTACTTCTACCACCCTGCACCAGTGTGGCCTCAGTACAAGAAGGCGACTCCGGTGTTCCTCACCACGGTGTGTATGCCTCCGGCTCCGCCTCCTCCTCCACAGCAGGTATTTGGCTACTACATCTTGCCGCAGCCGCCACCACAGTTCATTCTGCCTCAGGCCACTCTGCAGCCGTGGGGAGCGGTGAAGGGTTAGAACCAACCAGCAACCGAGAGCTGAAGGCGGATGGAGAGTTATAAGTTCCTTCAACTGAGCCGCGTCCTATCAGGTCTGAACTTGGGCCAAAAAGGACATTTTTCCACTGTGTATATGTATTTTTTAATGCTGGTGAGTGATTGCTTGTTCTCAGCACAGAGATGCCACTTGAATGAAAAGTTTCTTTTTCTTTTTGAATCTGTCAGCTCTTCACAGCAATATTTTTTTACATACTGTACACATAAAGAATGACTTTAGTCACTGGGTGCTTAGACTATCTCAGGGACTCTCAGCAATATACTCAATGCCAAATAATTGTCTTCCAGCTGTCATCACAGTCTTTCATCTCTCTCTCCAGGTGTGCTCCACTGTGTGCACGTCACAGTGAATCAATGTAAAATGTGATTCAGGGTTTTGATCTATTGTAGCTTGATTAGAAATATCTGTATATTAAGAATTCTTTCTTACTGAACTGCTTGTAAATAATAGAATACTTGCATACAGAGATAGACTGATGCACACTTTCTAATATCACTTGTAATTTATTTGGCCACCAGTGGATGGCACTCAACTCAAGGCTAATACATGAAATTGTATAGTTTCTTAACAGCTGCTATGATGGATACTGCAAATCTAAATTAACAAAACATTAGTTTTAAATGGCTCCAACTTCCTGCTTTCAGCCATGAATTTGTTATGTGTTTGCCTCAAGCTTTTTTTTAAAGATTTTATTGTAAATAACTATCTCTATGAAATCTGCTACCGCTAAATATCCTTCTCCTCTCCATTCATGCTCACTGTTTCCTATGTACTGAGATTATTTAATTATTGTATATGTATATGCTGCATGCAACTTTGACGCTCACCCGCCTGCTTAAAGGGTTGTTTTGCTTTTAAACTGTGCATCAGCCATTTACTTTTTTATACTGAAGTGGAATAAATCAACTTGTATCTGTGATTGTGAGTTTGTTCTCTTGCTTTATACCCGTAAAACCTTTCAGAGCCGAGTTTGGTGCTGTATTTTAGTGATGTCTGATTAGATGACATAAGTATATTTTTGACCCCATAAGAAACATTATATTAACAGCTCGTGCTGTCAGTCAGAGCCTTGAGGACATGGCCGTCAGCAGGATGCTGCAGCAGGAAGGACTATCGTGTGTTGGGTGCGTCACTACACCCAAGGTCATGACGCTGTTCCTCCTTAAACAGGCCCAGTAAAGAGGGTGAGGGTTTGTGCTCCACTTTTTGTTTAGCCTTTGGTGGATATAACCGTTTGAATCTGTTTGTAGGAAATGAAAGGGCACCATGGCAACTCAGTTTGTATCATGAAAAGTATAATAAATCAACTTGTAAAATGAAAATTCATATTTAAAGAAGATATGAAGCACATTAGTAAAATCCCCGTAAAATATATTGTTTAAGTTGCATGACTAAGGAGTGGAAGCTGTGCGAGCCGTGGACAATCCTGGTGAACCATGAGGAATGGTTTGAATGGACCCCAACAAGTTACTCAACCACGAGATGTCACTCTGCAGCTGTCGTGGAACTCGTGCTCACCAATTATTGATGCTCAACGTTGTTATAGCGCGCTACCAAAAATGTATATAATAGGTTTATTGTGGGACATAAGGTTATTTTTTAGTTGCCAGAGGAGGGAAACAAGGATTCGTGACTTGATCCATGACAAGTGAAACACAAAACACATTTCTCTTTTAACATTTTGTCTAAAAAAAAAATTCCCCATCGAATAAAAGGTTATCTGATGAAACTGATCCAAATCAAATAAAGAACAAAATATAAAAGAACATCTCGTCTCTTCTATTAAAACAGTGGACCTGCCATGTTCGTGAGATTGAATGCGTCGTGATTCCTCAGGAACACACATACGCACACATACACACAAGAAGATTTGCGGCAGACTGACGCACACTCCTAAAATTACAACCCATGCCAACAAGCGCGCACAGTCCGCTGCCGTGTCGGTGCGGCACCAGTGTGCGTAAACGCGGCGCGCAGGTTGGTAGGAGTGCTTAAGGTGCTGGTGAATTAGAGGCAAAGTGTTGAAGGTGAACCGGACACTTCCATGAGCAACGAAGGAGAGAAGAGCCTGGTACACAGCGCGCCCGTCGGGCTATGCCTTCTCCAACCTGGGAGCGAAGCAAAGCGCAGACCGAGCACGGAGCAGCGGAGGGGCACGGCGGGGACAGAGGGACCGTGTGCGCTCTGGAGATGGAGATGACGACCCGCAGCCTGGTCGGCGACTCCAAGGTGGTGGATTGTGTGAACTGCGATGGCCTGATGAGTCGGAACGTCGGCGGGGACTCGGCGGAGGTGTCCGTGCCGCTGGCCGGGAAGAAGACGCCCATGGAGGGAGACGACCTTTACAGACTGCGGGACAGGAAGGTGTTACTGGAGGATAAGAAGCGGCTGTGCGCGCTGGCGCTGGGCACCGCGATGCTCGGGATCCTGCTAATGATCATCCACGCGGAGATATGTCCCTACGTTTATAAACCGGTAAGACCACAGGGACACACGCTCATGCTGTTGATGAAACCAGGCTTATCAGAATGTTGATGATCTAAAAGCTGTTTGATCAAGTTTACAAGTCAAACAAAAAAGTTGAACTCTAATGAGTTGATGACACATTTTGCAAAGGGTTTACATCTGCAAAGTTGGACCATTCACACATGCAGCACATCTGTAATAATCTTATATCCGCATTAAATTCACTTTGCTCTATTTTCCCTTTATTACCTCATCATCAAATTATGAAATCATCTACAAAATCCTCTTGTTTTCATCCAGCTTTGTTGATGCAGAGTCTGTTTACAACTGCTCTGCTGCTGTTTGTGGGAGTTCGGAGCTCAAAATAGAGTTTTTCACTCAGACTATGACATAACTAATCACAGAGAAATCAACAGACTGATATTAAATCACTTTGTCTCTGTACTTGTGATATATTTAGTAACTAATTTGCCAATAATTGTTGCAGAAATAACACACAACTTGGCCGTAGTGGTTGTCATAACAGCTCCCCTGATTAGCAGACAGCACAGGACCCATGCAGCTCCACACCAGAACCTGCACCTGGGCTTTGAACCCCCCTGACCTCCTGATTAGTTAGCCCCGTTTCCAGACACACTATTTGGTAGCACAGCCTCATGACATTAACATGCAGATCTCAGTGGATAACAATGCCAGGCCACCCAATCAACAAATTATTAACTCCCTCTGCACTTCCCACTGCACACGCCAGTTCCACATGTGGAAAAAAGTTCTCATGCATCATGCCGCAAAAAAACATCAGGCCACTTCCACGCTGTGAGAGTCAGTGATTGATTACACTGTCAGAGAACCCCCACATTTCTAGCTCGCAATCTCATGGAACCTATGGAAATGTGGCCTGGCCCTCAAAACTACACACGCCTGATGCGTTGAGAGAGTTGGAGCAGGAGAGACACGGTCGGGAAATTACCAATGCTGGCACGAGGATGACATTACCATTCCAGTTTACAAATGCGAACCAAGAACAGGTGTTGTCTGTCCACTCCTAACAACAGCCATGAGCTGCGATACCATGGAAATGCTGATGCACTGGAAAAGTGCTGTGCGTGCCGCAGTTAAAGCATATTATTTTGGAGAGGCTGCTCTCCTTATTTAACCATCAGTTATGGAACTGTTGTCAACCTTCATCTGGAAACGACATGTGATGTTCAAGTCGTGGTAGTGAGCAGTGACATCTCCCTGTGGAGTGACAGGAGCTTTGGTCACATAGGGGCCGTCTTAACAAAAATACAGCATCCTTGCAGTTGCGGTGCAAAACGCTTTTACTGCTGTTTATTTTTCGAAGCACTTTTAAGTTTGCGGCGGGACTTTTTATCAGAATTATAACGCCAGTCTGCAAAGTTATATTTTAAGCTTACCTTTTCATGGTTATGCACGAAAACAGGGCTATTTCTGGAACGTTTTTCCACATTTCACCTCTTCCCCTACAGCGAGATTGCTCACGGTACTTCAGGCTATCTTTCCACATCATTTAGTGTATAATGAGAGTGTTTGCATGGCCAGCCTTGGAGTCTCTGTGTCTTGAGTTTGGCTGGGCAAGATCCAGGAGAGTGCACTTTGACCTGCATGCAACCTCATGTCCTCCTTCCTGCAACTCTTTGACAACTTTCCTGGAATGACTTCACGGCCCGAATCAGTGTGCCGAGCATGTGCCGAGCATGGTGTCCATGATCTGAACAGAATAGTCCTTTGTGTTTACACAGGAAGTGAAGTGGATCATTTGGACAAACTCATTTTGTTTTCCTTCCCACACATGTGACTATAAAAGTGCAGATAAGGTTTGACAGATGAAGCGACATTGTTGTCCCAAAGGTTGGTGTAAGAGCCTTTAGTTTCAAAATAAAATACTTCATGGCTGTTTATTCCTGCTATGATTTTACATTATTCGTTGTGTTGTTTTGAAATGAAATCAAACCTCATGACAGTGCGGATGAATAATTGTGGGCTAATCATTTATTTGACGTTACTGTCAATTGCAAAAATAGATCAAATTGATTCTGATTTCAAAATGTTTAAGTTAAAGAGCAGACAGCGGCTCAGCCCAGTTTCCTTCTGGAATATAAAGTTGTTAACATTAATATGAAGCGGTTTTGAGTGATGCGACCCATATTTTGTGTAAAATGACAGGTGCCTTTTTTTAGACTGACTGCTGTGATGTGGTCACACAGGGCCCACACATGGACTATAACTGTAGCTCTACTACCTGCATGCAAAAATAAACCAAATTGATTGTGATTGATTCTGATTTTTAAGTTAAGAAGCATTCAGCGGTTCACCTTAATGTCCTTCAGACATATAAAGTTGTTGACATTAATATGAAGCTGTTTTGAGTGATGCAACCCATACTGTGTAAAATGAAAGGGGATTTTCTGTAGACTGACTGCTGTGATGTGGTTACAAAGGACCCACACATGGACTCTAACTGTAGCTCCACTACCTGCATGCAAATGAGCTCATAAAACAGGACACAGTACACGTTACCCTCATGCAGGCAAGATGTCACTGCTTGGCACAGAGGCAACATTCTGTGTATCAGCCACGATTGGCCCATTTGCGACTTAGCGGCTAAATACAGTATGAGCCAGCTACGGACGAGGCCACAACGAACGCAAAAGCCTGCTTCCACTGCTGGAATGAAGCTGTAACGACCTTAACTGGTCCAAATCCGGCCCACACGTGTAAGATGAATTCAGGATTTATTGAAAAGTGCTGGCATGGTGATTAGAGGTGACACAACCCTGTCCATGTCCTATAAAGAGCACTGTAGTATTTCTGCAGGGCGGAGGATCTCAATCCTGGTTTTATGGAGGACTGATGAGACACTGCAGTCCACCAGTAACTAACTCACTATAGTCAGTCAGAAAACCAGCAGTGCTAAGAGGTCCACATACCTTGTACCACATTGTGAAGTAAAGTGCTGTGTTACGTACTTGTGGTCTCGGAGGGTTGGTGATGTGCGGCCTTCTGTTCCTCTCAGGGAGCTTATCAACCCCACCCGACCTTTAGTCAAACATCAGCGTAGATTTCCCTCATCAGTGAACGTTCAACTGAGAAATCACTCACAGTATGTGACGCAGGGTTTGACTGACATGAAGACCCCTGGTTCGTCTGTTTGTTAGCAAGGTTACAGAAAAATAACTCAACAGATTTCCATGAATACTTGCTGGCAGGATGAGGTACTGGTCAGGGAAGATCTCATTCAATGTTGGCACATGTTACAGATCAGGGGGCAGATCCAGGAGTTATTTTTTCACTTTATGTAACATTGCGAGATTACTATTAGAGAACTGATATCTACGAGTGTGTGAAATTTGAGTTTGTGAATTTAACTGACTATTGAGCCTCGTTCTAGTTTTCTAATGAAATCTAAACATAGGGTCTTCACCTCATGCAGGTGTTGGTTGTTTTTGAACGAAACCTGCAACTGTTTTACCCCCTATAGCGTCTCACTTCCTGTGACTGACCCCCTAGTTTAATAATCTTGGGGGATTTTATTTGAAAGCCTTTAATTTATTTTTTACAGGATTCCATGTGTGACCTATAGCGAAAAAAATCTACTTGAAAGCTAATAAAACCCCACTGACTAACACACCACATCAGAGAACTCATGTCGGATGTACTATTTTTTGGAAAAGTATTTTATTCACATCAGAACATACAAACCTTAACATTGGATTCAGAGCTGTAAGTGGCCTGTCCTGGTTACGGTGGCTTTGTACGTCCAAGACCATGAGAAAGAAGCGTGATAACCCAAATCAGGTTCAGCGGGTTTGAAGTGACTCTTTCCAATGGGGAAAACAGTACAACATTTTTTTTTTTAGAAACCTCGGCAAGAAGCATGTTGTTGAACTCTGTGTTATGGAATGCGGTGAAACGTTGAGCTTTTGTGGGGTCTTCTAATGAGCCCTGGATGAAATACAGACACGATGTGGATGCTACAGGAGAAACTGGAAAACGACCTACCTTGCCAATGGACGTCACACCATACCACCTACACGCTCAAGTTTCCTCAAGTTTGAAAGTTTGTAATTATCTTTTTAACTGTAAACCACATTAAACTTCACTTCCCGTTAAAAAGCTTCCATTGACGTCGCATCAGTGGCGCTGAGATGCATGAAAAGAGGGTGTAGCGCTTCAACCTGCTCAGGCCAAGGTGGTGTGGCAGAGGCCTATGCTTATTTCTTTTTCTAAATACACTTCTTGAAAACATTTTGACGTGACGGGGGAAACCGTTTGTATGTGTATCGGTGTCTCCTGCTGTCCGTTCCCTGGAGCGGAAAGTATTTAAACCTTGAGTGCTGTTGTTAGTGTAATTGAGTGGGTTTTTTTACGTACCTTTTTGGAGTACATTACAGAATCAGCAGTTCCACTTTCATGAGGCCTGGGTTCTGTAAAATACTAACGGAGCTCCCTTTGGAAATGCAAGGATTAGCTTAACCTACAGTTATGCTGTTAAAACTTATTATTATTTATTATTAAATTATTTTTAAAGTTCCAGAATGACACAAAGGAAATTTCCGACACAACCTGTGCTTTAAACGAAAGATGGTTATAACACTGCACAGCTAAGAGAGGAAATCAGATGGTAGTATTAGTATTGATAGGACAGAAGCACAAGAGAAATACATTCTCTTACTGAAAATGACTTTGCTCATAATAGTGATGAAGTGGTTACTGGATTCACGGCGTACTGTGGTCAAAGTCAAGACCTTAGATTAATTGTACCATTTCAATCTTAAATCATTGTAATTCGCTTGTTGATTTGGTTTCTACTGTCCAGCATCAACCACAGTTAGCAAGTCAAACATTTTATATGGTGTTGCATTGTGCTATAATATTTTTATTTCTAATAAATATTTAAAGAAACTTACGTTTTCAACATTTTCAGCACATTTTGACATCGCCGTGATAATACTGATAACCAGGAATCCAATATTTTTTCTTTTCAATTTACTGACAATTGTTCCGTCCACAAAACTAAATGAAATGCCTTGTGAAATAGCTGACCGGATAATTGTGAATTTTTGAGTTTTTTGCTTAATAAGCTACAAACAATTTCATGATTATCAAAATTGTTAAGGGTTCATTTTCTGTTGATCGACCACTGCTTGTTTCAGCACTACATTTCAATATTTGACCAAAATATGGAATCAATGAAATAAAGCTACACACTAAATATGCTTTTATTCATTGGTCTGTAATGACTGGATGTTACCATTTCTTTTTTTTACCCTTTATATTGATCAAACTTTAACTGTAATTAAAATGAATCAAACCCGTGTAAATGTTTAGGATATTATAATTATCTTTCCAACCATTATTTCAACAAAACCCTTGATAATGGACATCTTCATTTTCATGCCTTTGTTTCCATCCCCTCCCCCCCCTCCCCCCAGGGCACAAACATCCCCCTGATCATCAACTGTTCCATCAGCCTGTCCACCGGGTGTCTCATCATCCTCATCATAGCTTTTCATTACAAGGACATCAGGGTGAGTTTCCCTCATTGTTTCCATCAGTCTGGATGCTCTGTGTGTGTCTGAGTGTGTGTGTGTGTGTGTGTGTGTGTGTGTGTGTGTGTGTGTGTGTGTGTATGTCGGTGTGTGTGTGTGTGTGTGTATGTCGGTGTGTGTGTGTGTGTGTGTGTGTGTGTGTGTGTGTGTGTGTGTGTGTATGTGTGTGTGTGTGTGTGTGTGTGTGTGTGAGTGTGAGTGAGAGAGAGCCTGTGTGTAGATGTCTACACTTCATGGCTGTATTTTGTGCATCACTCTTAATAACAATAACAATAGCTCCTCTTTAGCTTGGTTATGATGACACTTTGTTAGATGTAATTTTACGTTATAGAAGGAACTCTGATCAACACTGATTGTCTGTGCTTTATTTGCTATGTGCAAAAAACACACAGAAACCTCAGCTCACACAGGCATGCACAATTTTGCCGCTGCATTATTTTTCCAATCCACGTGGCTCTCTGTCATTATGTGTGGATTTGATTTATATACACAAGGACTTGGTTGAGTAAACACTGTTCTTTTCTATCATATGTATTCACAGTGTACATATTTAAAGTGCAAAAAATTTGGCATAAATGAACCACACTACAGGATTCAGGTTTTTTATCCTTGTGGTCGGGCTGCAGGGTTTCCCCCAGTGTTTCCTGTTTGGTTGCAAGTCATGTGTCAGATACAAGGGGGGTCCACGCAGAGTGCGTATAGGAGATAAGGAAGGGCAGGCTCAGGGTGGAGACCAAACCATAATGCAGTGTCAGAGGTGACAAACTAAATCGTGCAAGAACAAGAACATGTCGGAATTAATGGAGCAAGGAAAAGAGGGTGATCATCATGGAGAATACACTCTCCTCATTGTTCTCATATGAAGTATGAACGCAAACTTGTGTACGTTTTCCCCTCTGACAGCTGTTAGATGACTCTCAATTTTTAACGGATTTCAACATTTAATACCGTAGTCGATGACATCGTTGCAGGTTCAGGGGATAAACACAAAAGTCGCAGAGAGGCTGAGGCTCGGGCCTGAGTGACTTTGTCTGACGTGCTAATAGAGAGAATCACTGAGATCCAGAAAACGTCAAAAAAGGATGTTAGTAATGAAAAACAATAAGAATGAACAACGCTCATCTTATTTTGAATGTGGAGAAACTATAAGCAAAATTATCAAAGTGTGTCAACGAAAAATGTGGTGATCCACTCCCAACCTCTCTCACACAAAGGTGAGCCGGTGGTTATGATAAACATGGGTTATCACCTCCTATATGAACCAATCACTGTGATAATAATTATTTATATGTAAGGAAAACAATAACAAAATCTGATGATAAATACATTTAATAATATTACTAATAAATCAATTTCAAGTGACTACATTCATGACTACAATGTTAAACGTGCTACCTGAGTTTTGTATTTTTTTTTACATCACTTTTTTTATGACTTCTAAACATTACATATAAAATGGTAACAATCTGTTGTTTTCACTAGTTTCTATCCCTTATCTTCTCTCTCTCTGTCTTTGATGTCCTCCTCCATCTTTCAGCTGTTCATCAATGACCACAACCAGGTGGACTGGCGTATCGCCTTGACCAGCCACCGGGTTCTGGTGATCACCGTTGAGCTGTTAGTGTGCTCCATCCACCCCATAGGCACATACTGGAAGGTGGGCCTCCACTTCAACTCCTCTGCCCCAGCTCCGCTCTGTCATACCAGCCATCACAACAGGGCCCTGCTGGACATGGAGCTGCTGCTGTCAGTGCTGATGTTCCTGCGTTTGTACTTGGTGCACAGAGCCATCCTGCTGCACAGCAAAGTGCTGCTGAGCGCCTCCTACAGGAGCATCGGCTCGCTCAACAACATCAACTTCACCTTCCGCTTTGTTCTCAAGGTACTGATGAACAAGCACCCGGCACGCACGCTGCTGGTCTTCATCCTCTTCTTCTGGCTCACTGCGTCCTGGATGCTTACGCTGTGTGAGAGGTAGGGAAAGAGAGCTGCGTGTAAGTTATCAAATGGAATATGTGCATATTAAACATTATAATAAGATAATATATAATATATATATAAAACTTATATATATATCAAAGCAACTCTAATGACACTATTTTTTTAACAATCACAAGTTGACCACAAACCCACGAAAGACAGACTGTGTATTTAAGGGAACTGTTTATTCTGGGAAATATGCTTACTCTCGTTCTTGCGGAGAGTTGAATGTCTGAAACCACTCTCATTTCTGTACAGTACACTGAATCACTTCCTGAAATCTTTCTTAGCTCAGTTGAGCTCTTAGTCACAGCCCTTTTCAACCAGATCCTTTCTGGTTCTTGAAAACTTTCAGCAGCTTTGAGTAAAATCATTGAAATTAAGGATTCTTTATTCACAGAGTCATTGCACAACATATCTTTGAGTTCCGAACAAAGTAGTTCCCTGCAAACATGATTCTTTCATGCCGAATTTGCATCTCTGTGCGACCAATTCAATGACTTGCATTCATATTTGATATTTTGCAAGATTTTTATTTAAATACTAAGAATTATAAATAGAGTTTGTGGTGCGACACGCCTTCTGGTTCCTGAGGCGGAGGATTGTGATGAATATCATAGACTGTATATAAAGATGACTAACACCTCACCACTTCCTCCCACTATCCAGAAATGAAGCTCAAATATCCTGGATACAAATGGGATAAAGCTGTGGTAGTGATGTTCCATGGTTATATGCTCACTAACAATCACAAGTCAGTCTCAGCTGTAAATCCGGATGTTTCACTCCCCGTTATCATGACATCAAATAGTTTAAACCGAAACAAACAATTGAGAAAACTATGTTTTTATTTCCCCTTCAATGGAAGACTGAGTCAGGAGTCGGGCCCTATATTAACTACACTGTGCAAACCATTAACCAGAACCTTTCTACTCGTCACATCTGAATGGTATCTCTTAGAGGCTCTCTTGCACACAATCTTTGATGGTCAATTTTACTTTCCTGTTCAAAACGGGTTTCCAGCGATTTGACGATTTGATAATCATATTCTATTTTGTTACACCGACAAGTTTCCCTTCAGCGGGAGCCAACTAAACGTCAGCCTGATGCTCTACAGTCTGCTTGGCTGTTTGTTCAGTGTGAGGTCATTCTTAACCATAATGGGAGGTTTTGCTTCCAGTTTGTCACGTCTCAGTCTCCAGTGTTTGATTTGTCAGGAGCAATAAAAGAGCTTTTGATTGAAAGTAGATTAAAACTGTCTCAAGCCCTTGTTTGATTGTGACAGGAGAAAGAAGAAAACTCATTCGCTGATTAACCTCTTTGTGTGGTTTCTGCCAAGCATATGTTACAATGTTACTTTATAATGTTGACTCTATTTCAAACTGTGGAGTGGAGATAATACACTAATCAATTTACAAAGCTCACCTTATCAAACTCTGCAGACTCAACGTGTACAGGAAATAGTTGTTTAATATTTAGCTGAATCTGAGGTAACGTTCCAGAGAGATTAATGCATATTCATAGTTACAGGTTATAGCTTCAGAGACATTTAACAAGTCCCACCCCAATCTGGTTCATTGGCTACCTCCACCAAAGAGGTTATGGTTTGTTTGTCAGCAGGATGACACAAAGACGACTAAAAAAATATCCACGAAAACTTGGCCAAGAAAGAAACAGAATCAGGAATATTACTCCCAGGGAAATATGCATGAATCTTGATTAAAAAAATCTGGCATATTTAGGGGCTGATATTTACAAGTGTGACTGGATTTAAGCGGACTACTCACCAACAACTATTATTATTATTATAATAATAATAATTATTATTAATTACGTGTGCTGCTATCATTAATAACATAATTACGTCTATAAAGGTCACACCACTGTTCCTGGTCTCTCTCTGTCTCAACCCCCCTCTCTTTCTCTTCTCTCCCCTCTTTTCCACCCCCTTCTCCTCTCTTCCCCATTTTTTTCACCGCTCACTCCAACTGGTCGAGGCAGATGGCCGCCACAGTGTTGGCTCCTTGTGGGAACTCTTGGGTTCCTCAATCAAACAAATGAAATTGAATTGAATTGAATTGTTGGGCCCTGCTGGATGTATGCCGAGTGCCATTCTAGTCATTTGGCTAGGACAGTCTCAGTCTATGCTTTCTCCTCCCTGCAGGCAGACCCAGGCAGTAACAGGCCACATTGACACGTCTCTGTGGCTCATCGCCATCACCTTCCTCACAGTGGGCTATGGAGATGTGGCGCCCACCACCAGCTGTGGCAAGGTGGTGTGTCTCTTCACTGGAGTCATGGTAAATATAGGTTGGCTTATAGAGGAAATGTCATATTTGAGACACTGAAGAGTTCATGCTCGGAGACGCACTAAGAATTGTTTCTTTAAACGCAGTTGAGTGAATCAAAGTGAGAAGTCACCCACGTGGTTGTTTTTGTGCTTTTCTCAGTCATTTAGCCAGTGAGCAGTATTTGTTTCAACAGATGTGGCATTTAATACTCGACTAGGTAAATTCAAAGAATGAAGACTTCTTATCTTTGTTCTTAACTAAACCATCTGTGTACATGACCTGACCACATTGATAATGCATAAAACAAGTTGTCCTGTTGCTGTTCTTTTCCTTCAGTTATGTTCTCTCTGTACGGGTCAAATTTTCCCTTATTTTCATTTTATTCCATTGTCCTCTTTGTTCTGTCCCTTTATAACCCAATCTGCTCACATCTCATGTTTTGATTTGGCTCATTTCACTCCATTGTGTTCCATTTGATTCGGTTATATTCTGTTTGATTTAAGTCTATTTCGTTTCATGCACTTTCTCCCCAATGTACTCTATTCATTCTGATTTGCGCTCTCCTATTTCCCTCTGTTCTGTGGGATATTCCTCTGCTATCTTCTGTTCTGCGCTGGTCCATATCATCTCATCTGTTTTGTTTCATTCCCTTCCATTTTTGTTCTGTTCCACTGGAGCAAAATTTTGCCCATTTTCCTATTTCCCATTTCCTGGGTCGGTCCAGTCTGGTTCACTTCTCTCCTCCACCTCTTGTCTTCCATCCAGGCCTTTTACGCTCTATTCCACTCGTTATGTTGGACGCGTTGGACACTTTCTGCGCGGCTGCACACCATAGAGGTGCTGACAGACATTTCATTCCTTGGAGTGTTTGATTTAGATCACAGCTGTAGATAAATGGATGGTGCCTCTGCAGGACCTTGGCTGTACCAGGCACTCAAAAGACAGAAGGAGGGAAGCTGTCGGAGTTGAGCTGGCTCTGTGCAGTCCACACAAAACATCTGCATTGGGTGTGGTGTGTCTGCTGCTTGATGACATTTAAGTTGTGCATCTCATCATGTATTAGTTGTACATCTCATCATAGAATATAAGAAAGAAAATATGCCCAAGAGGAAGCAGAGAAAGAGTCTCTTCATTTCACTGCAAAATAATATGGCATTTTTTATGGTGCTGCAAAGGAATGCAGGGTTAAGACCCAAGCGGGAGTGGGAGGGAAGGGCAGCGATAAAGAGGTCTAAGGGATGGGGGAATCATATTTGAGATAAAACACAAAGAGTTACAGTTGAGTTAAATAAACAATAAGTCACTGAGATCCAGCAGCGGTTGTCTATTTGAATAGACACAATTTAAGTTTGCTGCTACACCTCCTTTTAATGCAGTACATGAGAAGATAAGAGCTGTTCCAAAGTTGTGGGTAATGGGCATGGATCTGGTTGAGACACCTCTGTGACAAAGTGGAAAACAGTTCTCTCTGTTTCTCTCTCTCTCTCTCTCTCTCTCTCTCTCTCTCTCTCTCTCTCTCTCTTGCTCTCTCTCTCTCTCTCTCTCTCTCTCTCTCTCCCTTGTTTTTATAAGCTCCCGCTCTTGTAAGGGAAAACTTTCCACCATATCCATTTTTAGGTGGTTTATTGTCTTTGGCACTAACTACAACAGGAGGGTGTGCCAACCTGTGCCCATGGTTTGGAAAAAATAAATAAAATTCCTACTCCCATCAGTACAGTTCTAGCCAGTGACTGGGGTGCTGCTCGCACCTGTAATACGGCTGAAGGCTTCTGAACTTCTGCTGTAACTCAATTTGCAGCTGTGTTCAGGGGTTGACAACACTGTTTGCATCCCATCACTATGTGAGGATGGATCCAAGGAAAGAGTTTCTACCTCCCAGGTTTTCACAGGCTATGTAATGATGGATGTTTTGTGGCTGTTGGCGTTAAGGATAAATGCTGTATGTCTTTCTAAACTCTGGTTTGTGCTTTTTTGTGCTCATGTTTGACGCTGCTCTCTCCTTTCTCTCACTTTCTAATGCAAACAGAAAAACAGGAAAACAGGTAAACACTGGTTCTGATTATCTGTGGTGATTACAGGTTCACTGGAGGGTTTTGACTGCGTTTATGTGTTTGTATGTGAGACTATGTGACTGTGACTCGCTCTGCTGCCCATCTGAATATTCACCATCAGTCTGTCCAGCAATAGCACACAGCTATTCTCAGAGGAAACCCGCATAGCAGTGCCACAGAGGCCTGTGTTTCGCCATTGCACTCACTTTATAAATATAACTTTGATTTATTGGATGAAACCATATGAGGTATGGAGATCAACATCCAGTTTTCTGAATAAGCAGCACGACTCTCCCTTGAGGGGAACGGTGAAAAAAAGAGGCGAGAGCCACTGTCAGGGACTGAGACAAAATCAGAACTGAAATCAGCATGTAACAGAATAATTCCCTCACAATCATTGTGAATTTCTTGAAGCAGATGGTAAATATATCAGTAACCATGCCAACAGCTCTGTGTTTGTGTGTCTGTGTGTGTGTGTATGGTTTTAGGGTGTAGCCTGCACGGCCATGCTGGTGGCAGTCGTCACCAAGAAGCTGGTGCTGAACAAAGGAGAGAAACATGTGCACTTCTTCATGCTGGACATCCAGATCTCGAAAAGGGTGAGAAGCTACACCATGATGAAACACAGGAATATGAGAAAAACATACACGCTCACCATGTTGTGGATCATTCTATGTAACAGTTTAGAGATTTATTTTACTTCAAGCATATAACTTTTAATGCTGAATGCTTTGCTTTGGAATTCATTTTGTGCATATTTGGCCCCGAGTTTTAGAAAGAATGTACACACTTCACATGACTTCAATAAGTTTCAAAGCATGTTGTAACATTTCAGATTTTTTGAATGTATCTTTCTTAATGTCTAGGTAGCTGTGGGGTTTCACTAATGTATGCTTCAAACTTGTGTAAATGTATTAATCCAAGTGGACCATCTGCATTGACTGATGAGAGAAGCTTGCACATGAATCAATTGGTCTATTTACCTGCCAATCAACATACCCATAGCTCTTGTCTTTATAGGCAAAATGAGGTCTTGCTCTTAAGCCCACCAATCGACATGAGCAAGATGAAGAGGCTGTAAATGAAGTGAATAGTTAAATATTGGTCACAATGTTTTCTGTTAATAATTCACATTCATCTACTGATGAATCATCTGAAGTCCGAGTTGAGGGGGTTAGTTTGCATCCCTGTGTTTATTGGAGGATTGCGTGGCAATGCGACTGTTAATGCAAAATTATTTGAAAGGTCTGTTACGTTGTGGCACAGTGTTGTGGTGCTTTTTAGCATTTTCGTCTCACAGAAAGAATGTGCTGTGTTTCAACCTTGCAGCTGACCAGAACTTTTCTGTGTGTAGTTTGCAATCTTCTGAGATTATTGATAGAGGTTTGAATTTACATACAACTGTTAACAGACTTATAGACCAACAGCTCAATATAGGTCAGATAATTATCTGTAGATTTAAAAGGATGTATAGATCTCAATTTAAATAATATCACAGGTAGAGCCTATGTTTTCAACACGAGTGTAATAACCTCTCAGAGGTTACTACAGTGTAGCCGGACAAATACAACGGATGACAAAGTGCGTGGAGTTGTCAGGATGGACACGTCATTACTTTCCATGTTGCATTTTCTTTAAATAAGAGACACCACAGGACATGATAGTGTGGGAAAAGAGGAGGGAGATGAGCTGTGCCAATCCCTTTAAAAGCCTTTTCAAGGCGTCAAACAGAGGAAACAATCTTATCTCTGTCAGGAAAGAAACTCGTGTCAGTTCAGGACGGTGCGGCTGAGGGCAGGAAACTGGTTGAGTTAAGGTGTGTGTGGGTGGAAGTGGCTTGGCGTAGAGTAACTCTGTTTGTTGCCTTGGACAGGATTCAAGTGTCCCATAAATAAAAGGTATGAAACACTGCCAGAAAGTCAGAGATGTATCTTATGAGTATACATGAATACGTAATGATTGATTCCTAAATTCTTAGTTTCTCCGGGCGCTTTGTATACAATGCTACGGGTTCTTGCCAAACTGTAAAGCAGCTACTGACCGCAGTAGGTACACTGTTTTGGAGGATACAACCATTTCCTTCTCCCAGTGGCTGCATCCTGTCACTCGGTGCATCTTTACGCGCAGCTTGTGGTTGTTTTGGTCTGAGCGTGTTTTCGTGCATGTGGTTGCGTCCTTCTGAGCTATCTGGTGCAGTCCAGATTTACACTGATGGGAACAAGGGAAGACATCTGGATGCAGACACTGACAAACCTCTATTAATAACCCCCACAACAGGGCCAGCGTGACATCATTACGGGGCACTTACAGTGATTCGGGGCAGGAAGACAAACAGACACGAATAGAATCGAAGAGAAAAAAGGGGGATACTGTAGAAATCCTGCAAATGCATTGAATCTCACTTCCACTCTGTATGACCCGCTCCTCAAATTCTCCTAAATAAGCCTCTCTGTGAAAATAAAACCTTCATACTTCTGCTTTATCTGTAATCAGCATCATAGAGCAAAAGAGCCGAACAGGAAACCCTGTCTGGAATTAATCAGCATGCTTGGATTACTCGTGATTTTATTTCTTGTAGTAAAATGTACGATGTAAAATCCAGATTCTGTTGGAAAACACAAGATAAGAGCTTGGTTAACTCTGCCACTCGGATTGACTTTATCTTCGTGGTCTTATCTACATGTTTCTCCTCCCGGAACTTCCTCGTTTGATCGGCCAATTTGGAACTTTCTGTCTCTTTACCAGATCCGCCACGCTGCTGCTAATGTTCTGAGGGAATGCTGGCTCTTGCATCGCACCAACCTGACGAAGGGTAACCGCGGTGAGCACCGAAGACACCAGAGATGCCTTCTGGAAGCCATCAGAGTGTGGGTGTTACCGTATCGCTGAGTGATCCCTGCGTGTTGTTATCTGGGCGAGGGATACAAGTGGTTGGTGGTTTATACGCCTTAGATGTGTATTTTACGGGTCATTAACTTACTGTCAACATGCTTAACCACAGAGACATTGTTTTTTAAAGCCTAATTAGGATTAGTCATTCGATTTGTTTGCCAGTTTTATGTCGGCAGGGCAAGTTTCAACTCTTTGAATCAACAGAATAAACACGAAATTCCTCAGCATGCTGGCGAAATGAAAATATTTCATGTGTTACTGCTTACTTTCTTAAACACATCTTAATGTCAATCCACTGAGACACCCACCACGAAAAACAACATGGTAAATTATTTTTGTCATTGAGCCCTAGCTCCTCCTCCACGAACAAATGAATTGCATGAGACAGGAAGTAAAGAAGTGTGGGGCCATTTTATTATATAACTTCAATACCATGTGTATTATTCCATATTATTTACTCCCGTTATCATAACTTCTTACTGACAAGTTTTAATTTATTTACCGTCACATTTAACTTGCTTATTTTATTCTCACTTATATTATTATTTCCATTAGGCAGTGGTGCTGCATTACATTATATACACTTTATATTTTAATTTATTTATAATGCACTATACTTTTATTTTCACTTACATTTCTTAAAGATATTGCTCTACTGTTTTATTCACTGTCTTCTATTGATACTGTATTCTTGGAGCAAGCTGGCACAAGAATTTCTTTCAGATTAATACAATCTTATCCCTCCACAAACCGGGGTTCTGTGTTTCAACTGTTTGCCCAGAAATATGAGAATGAAATGGTCTTAAAAATGTGTGCATGAGGTTAGTTTCTCTTGCCCCATTGTTTGAAAATGTGATAATGTGAGAAATAGTTCCTCATGACTGAGATCAATCAAAACCTTTTTCTCTGCAGATTCCGTCATTTACGCTTCAAACAAAGACAACTGAGGGATTACGTAAGTGAGATGGTGGACCTGCCTAAGGTGAGCGACACTGTCACTCTATATAATGCATGTTTCACTGGTATACCAAATGAGATGACAAGGATTCACTACACAATCAGATACAGTCGAGCAGTAATCCCGACGTGCTGCGCAACAGCCAGAGTTTGCGGAAGCGTCTTCAGACTGGCCATGAGACTAAAGGCTTACTTCTCTCTTAACTAGCACAGTCTAATAATAAGCTATTTTCTTTAGAACCATGTAGCTACTTTTGTTTTATTTGAACTTGGGAACTTGATAGCACTCGTCTCATTTGTCCAACTGATACATCCTTGTCTAGTTTTCTAACCATTTGTATGTGCCAGGGTTCATACACATTTTGACCAATGGATTTCCATGACTTTTCCATGACTTTTCAATAACTTTAAACCAAATTTCCATGACCGAACATTTTGTGAAATCTTGGTGTATACGCGAAAAAGTGACAAAATGTAGCATTCAAACTAACAATGTGAATTCAAAGGCATACAGTATAGGGGAGAGCGGGGTAATGTGGGACATTTTTTACATTTGCTCCCCTCTAGGCGAGCTAAAATGATATATCAGTAAAATTTACACATTTCCAATTAATTCAGGATGTTTTCTAGCAATGGAAATGATCAGAATGTCTTCAGGACAAAGGGAAGTGAAAATATGATTGTTTTAGAAAAAGTGGTCTTGTGTCTCACTTTATTCCAGCTACGGGGTAATGTGGTCCACTTACTTTTTCCACTTTAAAACTACCATAACAACACATGTTGTAATAGTTAAAATCCTGACAGCTAGATTGACAACCACTAATATCGGACTAGTAACAGAATCATGGGGATTGGTCAATTAAGCACATTTATGATTATTATGATTCATGTGATCTCTTGCACACCCTAGCTTACCTGCACATTGTTTCTCTGTCCAATTGGCAGGGACAGGGATATTGATTTTCTCTGCGTATTCAAATGCCAGTTCACGGCACTTAACTGGAGCAAGGCCATGGAACTGGTCAGCTAGTTGTTTCAAGTGTTTGGCAAGCTCCTCCTCCATCTCATCTGTGAATATTCTCTTTACCTCAGCTACTGCACCCCAGGCTACTGATTTTACTTTCCCTTTCTCTTTTTTCTTTATGAATCTTTTGAGGGTTGTCTTATCAACATTTCTATCCCTTCCAGCTTTTCTTAAGGACTTCTTTCCTTGCATGACCTCAGCGGCTGCACTCTCCATCTCTGCGAGGGGTGTTTGGCCTCAAGTTGTCTTCCTGGTGTGTAGTTTCTTGGCATGATGGCTTTTCTACAATGTTTATGACATTAAAAATAAAACATGTATAATGTAATATAACACTAGAATATGTTTAAGAGACACTGTCTCACAGCCCACAGCATTTGTCCCACTTTACCCCACAGCCACCGTTTAAGAAAAAAACAACATCTCTTATTAATTCACGCTAATCTTCAGCTAGCATCAATCACATGGTTTTATATGTTGGAAGTTCACCAACATGTATGATATAATTTTTTCTACCTGATTAAATTTGTTTTGACACAACAGTTGATTAAGTTCAAAGCTAGAAAATTTACTTTTACATGCAAAAAACACATTTTTGTGAAAAAACATACTTTCCACAGCACCAGCACCAACTTCTCCTTCATGGCAAGGGCGGAATGGGAGGGGCTTGAAAACATAATGGTCAAATGACCACAAATGTGTTCCGTTGCCTAGATACAGGGGGTAACTCACATTACCCGATGTCCCACATTACCCCGCTCTCCCCTACCTTAAATGACACAAACCCAAGTATGCCTACTTATATTTTGAGCGTATTTCTTTAAAAGCATATGAGTTATTTAAATCTCAGCGTAATGAGCGACATGAAAATATGAATATAACAAAATTCCATGACTTTTCCAGGTTTTCCATGACCGTACGAACCCTGATGTGTACACGGCTCATGAGAAACACAATCTCATTCTACTTCGTTTTACGGAGTAGAATGAGATTTAAAATAAACTTCCATCCTGAATTTGAAACTTACTAAATGCAGCTGAGCCACAGTCTCACTTAACATAGAGGAAGGAAAAACCTAGTTTGTTGCTTCTGGTCTCTTCAAGTTGTTGAAGGAATCCCCGCCATGAGTGACAGTTTCTGAGTCAACAATTCTCGGGTGGTTTTCGAGCTTGACTCACTGAGTTGGCCTCAAACATGCACAATAATAACACTGTCACTCAGTCAGTAAGTAAGAGCTTTGCTGTGAATCTGTAACATATACTTAAAGTGTGGCCGGTTTCCACAGATGCAGATGATCATGTGTGACCTGAGCGCCAACTGGAACAACTCCTATCGGGAGCTGGAGCAGCGCATCCTCTCCATGGAGCAGAAGCTGGACGAACTGAGTCGCTGCTTCCAACAAACATCTGAGCTGCTGTCTCAGTTCCTGCATCACCCCAACCCAGAGATCAGGTAAACATCACAGAAAGGTGCTTGTGACACTGTGCTGATCTGATAACTGCACATTGCAGGATGTGGTAGGCCTATATGCACTGAATTGGAACATGCCTGCGGAGGAAAATAACCAGTTTTTGGTCTACATTTTCTTTGCAGGTGACACGGCTCCAATGCGTTTCTGAAGAAAAGAGAGAGTGAACTGCCTCCAGTGTTTTCATTTAAAAGATCCATGGAAATGCAGCGAATCCTCTCCACCCACTGCTGCTCCAGACTCTTTAACTTGCTGAACCACTTGGAGGACTGACATATTTACTAAAGATCTCATCTTCTGGGCCTGTGCTGAGTCCACTGCACAGTGACTCATAGCTGTAACATTATACGGATAAAACAAGACTCCTATTCATTGTGGGAGAAGAATCAATGTGCATTTTGAGAGGTCTGTTCTGATTTCAGCAGTGGAAAGAACAGAAATAATGTCAAACAAGGGCTGTGGAGATCAATGTAATCAACACCCTCACATCCTCCAGGATTGCTCTCTGAATTGCTACTCATAAGGTTTCATTGATGGACTCTAATACTCCCTTATTCCTGTGGAATGAGATATATTTTACATAATAATGTTATTTGAAATCTCTTGCAATATTCAAACTTTTCCAAAAACCCTTGTGCAAATCATATGTTTATTAGGAGACCGTTTAAAGGTTCCCAGGCCCAAGTGTTATTTTCAAACAGGCTTGTTGAATATAGTACAACCTCTAACACCTCTTCATTGTTCTGTTTTCCCTTCAACCCACTAAGATAATGGATGTGATGTTCCACCAACAGAACAAAATACTTCAAGTCAAAACAACATTTATTTCAATTTGTAAAGTTCTAGACATCGTAACCGAAATAAACTAGAACTCATAGATTAATGTCCACATTGAGGGTTGTGATCTTCATCTGCAGTCTACACCTGTTATCAGAATGATCCAACTTGCTCAAGTTGTCTTGGAAGATCAACTTTTAGCAACCCAACAGCTCCACCAAGTGGACATGAAAAAGGTGAACTGTGATATTGTGGAGAGTCAAAAATATATATGTACAACAACCATTTAAAAACTGTTATTTGCTATTTTCAACCAGGATACTGATATCTCAGAAGTGGATGACATATTTGTTAGTTCAAGCTGAAATAAAAAATCTGAAAAACAGAACACGGGGATCAATAACCCTCCCCTCCAACCCCTCACTGTAATAAAAATGCACTTTCAGAAGAATAAGCAAAACTGGACATAACTCTTCCTCTGGAGGATAAACTGGAGTTTTGGTGTTTATTTACTTAATCACAATACTGAACAAAATGCCTTGTGGGTTGACTGCCTTTGTATTTCAGTGGGTTATCAAACGAACTTCTGAGACAGTTATTCTTACCGTTTACTATGTATCATTTGCACATGGTGAGAATATGTTAACCATCCAGAACATGCCTATAATTAAACAGCCATTAAGAAAGAACGTGTATGTGATTTTGCTTTGACACTTTAAACAGGACGGGGGCAATCAGATGACGTACAAAATGTCAATTTTATTATTACACTTTGTTTTACAAAGTGTTGTGCACAAAGTTGGAGAAGAGAACCTAAGAAATAAGTAAACCAGACATGTGTTGATGGTTTGTCAGCTCAAGGGCTTTTTCAATTGTGTAGTTTTCGTCCAGTTTTGGAGTTGATGCCATATGTAAGCAGAGGGCCTTAAAAACAGTTGTCCACAGTCACATGTAAAGGCCTCTCTGCACTTTCTTTTATCTTCATGTTTCCATGTATGCCCAGAAATATGGGACTTATTCTGTGGTTTGCCTTTCATGTGCTCAGCTAAGAGTCTCGCTCCAATGAAAGTCTCCCCACAACTGACGCAGATGTAGCTCATGGCCTCAGCATGCTCGACACAATGTCGCAGGAGATGCAGCCGGTGCCTAAAAGCTCGTCCACACTGGCACCGATGAGAGCGGTAGCCTCTGTGGAGGTAGCGGTGGCTGATGATGAAGGAGGGCTGCCTCAGGACGGCACCACACTGCCTGCAGGAGTAAGGGACCTTGGAGCGCCAGCCTGTCTTCATGCGTTTCATCAAGGCCACATATTGGCTGTCGTTCTCAAACACGGCCATGATAGTGGGTGCTGGTGGGGAGTCGGGGTCAGAGGTAGCAGCGGCTGGAGCTGTCTCAGCGGGGGCAGAGAGGCAAGCTGGAGGCTGGTTGGTTGGCTCGCCTAGGGCTTCATCTTTCTCCAGTCTGACAGGTGAAGCAGAAGATGCCACGAGTAACCGGGAAGGAAGTCTGCGTGAGGTCGAGAAAGAGGAAGGGCTAGTTTTTGCAAAACTGGAGAGTGACCCCGCAGAAGGTTGGCCGACGTGGAGCTTTCCATTACAGACCCGGTTCTCTTCATTTGTAGTGATGGCCGACTGGGCCGCTGTGCCACGGAGAGATGGTGAAAACTTTTTATTGGTCAGTGCTGATGGATCTGTAATAATGCATATTTTAGTGCTGACCACTGATGTGTGAACTCTGTTGATGTGGTTTAACAAAGTTTTCTCTGAAGTGAAAAAGGATTTGCATATATTACACGCTTTGGGCATCGTCTCTGAACAAAAGAAGACCAGAGGTGGCTTGCTTTCCTTGGGACACTGGTGGTGATGGTAGGAGCTCTCGTGAGAAAAGACTTGGTCACAGATGTTACATGAATACAAAGGCATGAAGTGTTCATTACGAGCATCCTCCGTTACAAAGAGCTTCTTGCACAGTGAACACTCATATTTCACCTTAATACCACTACAGTGCAGCAAATGGAGCTTCATTGACCTGAAGGGCCCTCTACCACAGGCTGCACATATTGAACTATTAACATAAGGAGGGGGTGCCGCAATTTCTTTTGAATGCAGACTATTTGAAGAGTCACTGGAGCAATCAGTTGAGCTTGAGTCATCGTCCAAATCTGGATCATCGGGACACAAGTTACTTTGTTTTGAGAGTGGCTCGTCTTCATCATCAGATTCAGAGCTTGAAGAATCCTCCTCCTTTTCACTGTCACTTTCCATGTCTGTATCATCTTCAATCACTATATACTCCACACCGTTATCAGGTGTCTCGGGACTCTTAGGCTTCATCTCAGTTCTTTGTTGAAGCCTCAAATCTGACACTGAGTCGTGTGGTTCTGACTTTGTGCTTCCCTGAAGAGTCACCACATTAGAAAAGATGCCAGTGTTTGAAATCTGATATATGACTGCAGGAGTCAACGAGGGAGCTTCATTACATGGCGTTGAGTTGCTGAAATGTATCTCATTCAATTCCCACACGTTACTGAACGCCTGATGGGACTTTTTTGCAGGCGGACGTCAAGTTATTTTAGTATCCCGATGTGTGGAGAGCGAAGTCAGGCGTCGGAAATTCACATTATATCGTGGTTTATGAATTGCGACATCCAGTTTTTTGGAGTCACTCAAGGTTTTGCGACATCCCCAATATTTGACCCGGTGTGTGCGTCCGCCTGCCTTTTGGTAGATCTATGCCATTCCTCATCGCTGCTGGAGCCTTCAGACATAAGGAGGTGGTCAAGGCATCGTTTGAGATGTCTGCAAGTCAAAGCAGAAAAGACAGGATGACTGAAAATGTTTAGGAATGACATTTAGGCCAAACGCTATTACAAAAGAGATTTTTACCCGGAAAATGATAATGAAATGATTCCGACCACAGACAAAGCTAATACGTTTAAATCCTAATTCATTTGAGTGACCGGCCAAACTGCAATCATATGTTCTGAAATGCAGCAACCATCTGATGGATTGCCATGTCATTTAGTATTAATAAACACTTTACGTGACATAACCCAACAACCAGATTGGCCTGACACAACTCACAAACATCCACTTTTGCATTCATGATTGACAAATTAGCATGCTAATATGCTAACCAAAGTGTTTCCAACTTACCACTGCATGTTAGCATTTAGCTCAAAAACGCAGAGTACCATAGTGTAGCATCACAACGATGCTTGCATGGCTGTGGTGTTATTGAAACTGCAGTTGTTTCGGACTTTTACCTTTGCTATAACATTTGAATTCAATGTATTGGAGTTTCAGCAACAGTAGCAGCTCTATTCTGTGGTTAACTTCCTGTCTTCACATGACCAAACACAATTTGCTTCGTCTGAAGCAGATTGTGTCTTTAACAATGGATTGTTTCCCACTTTTAGGTAGTTGCATTAAAGCCCAATGTTTATAAGTAAGAAGTCAGCCACGTATCAACCCATTACACTTCAAGCTACACGGGAAAATTACTCACCTCTGCCCACAGAAACTGCAATCTAGCCCCGCCGCCTTCAGCTCACAACACAGGTAAAACAACCAAACTCCTCCAGACAAGAAGGAGACCGACTCCAGGTCATTTAGTTCAAGATACTAAAACTATACAAACTGCTAACAGCTAGTGTTGACTTATTGGACGATGAATTGGGTTTTAGGAGAAATAAACAGCCTCTATCAACACATGTCTGTCTCCAGCACGTTTAACCGCGATGGGGACGATAGTAAAGTTATGATTAACTTGATTAAAATAACAGAATTATCTAATTTCAGTGCATTTCAGCGTCAAATTGATGTTGTCCGCACACCGAGATCCTCCATTTCCGGTTAAAACCGGAAGAGACGCCCACATCTCACAATATTGTATACTTAAAGAACAGGAGCCGTTCCTAGTTTAAAATTATTGTGATTATTATGAATGTATTTTCCAATAAAAGAAAAGCCACAGGGGACTGCTAATCAACACATGCAACTGAAATGGTCCCTGAAGTGTCGGGACCAGGTTGGAACCGGAACTAAATCGTTACGATGTTTTAGAACGACACAGTTTAACAGACGGACAGGATGCGCTTGATTAGTAGCAAGTTGTCATTTCAAGCGGGTGGAGCCTGTTAATATCAAGGAGCCGCTCCACAGACATAACGTAACGGTTGAGATGGAGCTGCAAAACAAGCGCACCAACAAAAAGCTTTCGCCAACGTAGTGCATGTACTATCTCGTTTGGTGTCACTACTAGATAACGTCTGACATTAATGAGATTAGTGTGTCGGGACTCATAGTTCAGAGCAGATATAAGTAAAATCAAACAACCTTTAGATCGCCTCTGCTTACCGGTGCTTTGCTAGCTCTCTGTTCACAGCAGCGGGGAGACGACATGTCCGAGTCAGGCCACAGTCAGCCCGGGATGTACGGACAGGGGCGCCGGAGGAGGCGCCGCCGAGGAGACAGAGACGTCGGAGCCCCGGGGCAAAACCTGTCCGGGCCGAGCCGGGACAGAGAATTCCAACCGAGAGAAAGAAGGGTAACACAAACACTTGCTAATGGAGTCTGGGTTGTTGACACTGCTGGTGTGACTGGGTAGTAACTTTCACGTGTCTGATCAGGATGGGAGTGAGGATCCTCCAGGTCCACTCATCCAGAAGACCCCCATCATTCTTGCCAAGCCCCCCGGGGAAAGGGTACGTTGGCTGGTGACACACTCTAAACCCCGATTGCAATATTAGTTATTGAACATAAACAGTAGTGTGTTGCTTGGTAGATCTAAGTAGCACTTTGCTCTCAGGAAAGTCAGACTGGCCAGAAAGTAGAAGTGTGCATAAGACTGCAGTACATGATCGGACTTTATGTTATTGAATTTGACAGCAGTTACATTTACATTTTATTTGGAGGTGCTTTGAAGCCACAGTTCTTTGTAGAATTTAGGACTGCACTCACATTGCCGTAACAAACTAGATGTGCTCTCAAAAGAACTTGTACCAACAGTACACACTCACAGATATCAATCCCCAATATGTGCCTGAATTTTTCATCAAGAGCCAAGAATCAATCCTTGGTGAAATTGGTGAAAACATACAAAAAAAACTATCACAAACATCAAAAACACAAGGAAAGAGAAAAATAAGGCCTGGCTCCGCCCACGTTTACATTAGAGGGTTCTTCCCTGACCCATACTGCACCCTTCCACCCTCATGGTGATCTATTTAGTTGTTTTTGTGTAAGGCTGTTAACTATCAGACAAACAAAAAAACAAACACTGATGAAAACATAACCTCCTCTGTGAAGGTAAAGAGCACATAACGTGTGATTTATGTTCATCCTTTCTACCTCTCCACTCATGTGATTCATTGACTTGTGCTGTTAAATTAATCTTTTTTTAAGGCCAAGCCACTTGCGAATACATCTGTCAGCGGAACTCCGGTCCTGGAGAAGCCAATCATGCTGATGAAAGCCAGGGATGATGGAACAAAGACGGGGACCCCTTCAGAGGCGACAGCTCAGCCCTCTGGCACCGGGCCATCCAAGATAGAGAGAGAGGGACAGCGACCTACTCAGCCTGTATACCAGATCCAAAACCGAGGAATGGGTGCTTCTGCATCCAGCAGCGCTGTGGACCGTGAGTTATTGTAGATTTCAACAAGGAACAACCGAAATTGTAAATTACAAATTTTGCTAAAATGCTTACCAATACTCTTCTAGGATGAGATCAGTAAAGTCTACTTTTGTGTGGAGAGAAAAGAAAAGCAAATCTTGATTTTTTTTTTTTTTTTTTTTTTTTATAACATTCAGCCACGGTTGGCCAGTCCAAACTCCTCCCTCCAGAGAAGATGAAGCACAGCATTAAGCTCGTGGATGATCAAATGAACTGGTGTGACAGTGCCATGGAGGTGAGTATTCAATGTATTTAGTTGATTGTGGAGCCATTGTATTAAATATTTCAATACATTGTACCCACAGTACTGTTTTTACTCAGATGAAGTTGCTTTTTGTTGTGATGCGTTGCAGTATCTGAGGGACCAGACAGATATGTTGGTGGTGGGAGTAATTGGCCTTCAGGGAACTGGGAAATCTACAGTCATGTCCCTGTTATCTGCCAACACCCCTGAGGAGGATCAACGGTAATGTTCAATACGCCAACAATAAGCTCAAGCTTGTAAACTGCTCGGTAACACGTAAATGATGTCTGTTAATTATATAGCCATATTAAATCAGAATTTGCACTTGTCCAAAGTGAAAGTGAAAACATTTATAAAACATATATGTAAAATAATTTGGGCAAAAAGGATTTAAGCGTCTTAAAGATAACATTGCTGAAATTGAGGATGAGACTTTCCTGTAATAACAAAAAATGTCCTCTTGAATGTAGGAGAAAAATTATTTAAATTTTTTTACAGCTCTTACGCCCTTATCTGATGTTGTTAAATGCTTTGACTAGGATAGGTCAAAAAAGGAGAATAACCAAGGAATATAATATATTTTGTTTTTGCACATAAACAACTGTTATTGTTTGAATGTATAAATGTTTACATATAGTGTTTAATCTAAATTTCAGTTTAAGATTTCTTAATTCTCAATTAGAAGTGTTCCCATTCCATTACCTGTTTTCTTCCCTTTATCATTTTGTAATTTATATTCGTGCATTAAGTAGCAATACTCTTTCTGACCACACAGTGGACCCACCTGCTTCTGTATAGTCTTGAGGTGTTTTACCCAAACACATAGCGTGACACTGTAAGGAACTGATAAGACAGTATGAAAATTCCCTCTCCCATCTTCAGGGTCTGAGACTTGCACCCTTAGTAAGAGAAAGATTCATTACTAATACTTTGTGTTTGCTTGAACATGTCTTTACACAGGAGTTATGTATTCAGAGCCCAGACTCAAGAAATCAAGGAGAGAGGAGGGAACCAGAGCACAGGGATTGACTTCTTTATCACTCAGGAGAGAGTCATCTTCTTGGATACACAGGTAAGAATAAAATATTTAAGATACAGGGTGTGTTTCTATTTCTTTTTCTGCAGTATCTTTAATTTACTTGCATAATTTCCACAGGTGGTGAACTTTGTAAATAGAAATGTCACCTTAGAATAGAGAGAAGATGCAGTTTGTAAAGGTTGGAGCCTTCTGTCCGGTGTCTGTGCTCATTCCATTAATATTTGTGGACGTCCTCTACCTCGTTTGCGGTTATGGATTAAACAGACAAAATTGAATAGTGCCACCGGAAATTGTGGGCAGAAGTGTAGCCAATAGCTCAATCAAGACATCCATGAAACCTGAAGAAGAGATGTTAACAATTGTAAAACCTTTTGTGGACGGACTTTAAGACCTGGTGAGAAACTACAGGCGTTTATATGATGTTTCTTCACCCGCCTACTTCAGCCGCTTTTACCTCTTTCTTAAGTGGTATAGTATCCAGTGATGGGAAGTAGTGAAGTAGAAATACTTTGTTACTGTACTTAAGTAGATTTTTCACGTATATGTACTTTACTTGAGTACGAGACCCTAAAAGTCCGGATGTTGGTCGGGCTGCCTTGGTCGACCGGGGTCAAACAGGCTGTTCTGTTAACGATCCCTCCGCAGGTTGACCTTCAGAAACTTTGTCAAGAGTTTTACTTCCTCTAGATCAGCCATTCCCAAACTTAAGAATGCCGCGGCCCAATTTGAAAACTGAAAAATGTGTGCGGCCCACCCAGACTTTTAATCACAACTATATGGTCCACACACAGGACTAGAATCATACAACTTATTAATTTTACAACAAAGGCAATTGTATATGAACGCTGGCATATGCAATGCAAATCCAATAACATCTACATTTAAGCATAACAATTTGCAAAGCAGCCAATGTAAAAAAAAAAAAGAAGTCCAATTAGGGTTGTTGTTGTTATTGTTAAAAATATATTCTTACTGTTTTTATAACAGAGCATGACAAGGATATCCAGGAGAAGACAAACACATTAGAGGCGTAACCAAATATACTAAAGGCGTTTTAACTGGGCCTGCGACAGGTACTCACTTGAGTCCTTTCTGCGAGTCCTCTTTTTAGTTTTGAATGACTCAGTTGGACTTTCTGATTTCTGAAATATGGCCTGCAGCAAAACGAGACTGTGTCAAGTGATTTTTTTCTTCTCTCTACTAGCACTGTGCCGTCTGCCTTCTGTACTTTTACTCAAGTATGGCTTTCAAGTACTTTATACACCACTGATAGTATCACTACCTCCTCCACCGTCGCCATGTTGTTGGAAACTCTCGACTCTGCGCTGTCTTCTAGTGGATGTATTGCTTATCAAGCGTAGGACGCATGGAGGCATATAGGCAGTGATGATTACACTTCTCTTTTCATTTGTAAAAGCAGCATCTATGAGCCTCTGGATTGTAAAATAATCTGGATTTAGTTTGATGACAACTGGAGCAACAACATGTGTTTAAATGCCTTGTTTGTTGGTTTGTTTATTTGTTTCTTCAGCCAATGCTCAGTCCATCTATTCTGGACCACCTCATCAACAACGACCGGAAGCTGCCCCCAGAGTACAACCTCCCTCACACATACGTTGAGATGCAGGTCAGTGAGCAGCCTGCAGAGGGTGCTTCATGAAAACATAAACTATTGTTCCCTGTCAAACGGTTAAATGGTCAATTTAATTCTGTACACACACAGTCACATGTTACCACATTAATGCTCACTTCAATATGTTTACAGTCTCTTCAGATCGCTGCCTTCCTGTTCACTGTTTGCCATGTGATCATTGTGGTTCAAGACTGGTTCACCGACTTAAACCTCTACAGGTACCTACCTGTATATTTGATTGTGTAATACTAACTGTCCCATTCGCAAGGAGAAGCTAGCTCTTTGCACGACTCGGACAATAACTTGCATGTTCCCTCATCCCATAGGAATGTTGAGTATTTCATCTAGGATCTTGAGAGGATATTTGTCTTCTGCCTTTTTCATGAGCTCAGTAATGTTATGCCTGGTATGGGTTTTGTAAACAACAAATTCAGCCGAAAGCCAGACCTGTTGAAAACAAGTGAGTGTCCTGAAAATCAGTGAGGGGAACTATGTTATGGTCATAGCCAAAAAAAATGTTGCAGCCAAGTGATGAAGTATTTAGATTTACCAAGTTTTTAGTTTTCTGTGTCAGCAGAGCTTAGCCCTTCCATCAGTTTTCCATCCTTAATTTTCTGCTGCCTATCTGGGGTGGGGTTGCAGTTCAACAAAAAAAGTTGGATGTCCATCTCTCAGGCTACATTCTCCGCCTCTTCCTGGAGGAATCCCAAGGCATTCCCAGGTCAAATGAGTTAAGCAACACAGAAGGTTCTTGGTCCTACCTGGGAGGGTAGGGTCATAACTGTCAGACTTGTCTGGACGTGCGTAGAAGACCAACCTGAACCAACTTAACCAGCTCTTTTTAACATCAAGTTTCCCCACAGATATTCTTTGAATATATTTGGTGGATCTCATTCTTTCAGTCGTTACCCAAAGCTCATGACTATAAAGGAGGTCAGTAACAAACATCGACTGGTAAATTGAGAGGTAAGCCCCCTCTTCATCAGTGGTCCAGCACTGCACCTGTAAATCTCCTGCTCCATCCTACTCGCACTCATTTACAAGACCCCGGGATACTGAAACTCCTTCATTTGGGGCCGAAGCCTGAAGAGAGAAAGCCACAGTTCAATGGCAGAGAACAACGGCCTCCGATTTTGAGATGCTGACCCTCCTCCAAGCCGCACTGCACCTGCAAACACAGTCTGAAGCTAGCAGAATTATAAATCTGCAAATACCAGAGAGGAATTTTGGAGGCCCTCAAACCAGGGGCCACACCACAGCTGTGGATATCAGAAGCTGTTCATGGAAATCCCAAACACGCTTGGTGACGAGAGGGGACGTTGATACCCTCCCCTACTACATCTCCTCCACAGAGATGATCACACTGAAACCCCGAACAATTACCCAGTCCTGGTTTGCAGATGTTGGTACCACACAGGAAGTTTACTGTTATTTATGTGGTTAGGTTTCTTCAGACCGCTGAGATGCTGAAGCCTTCCACTCCGTCTGCAAGCCATGACAGCGCTGGCTCTTCAGGCAATGATGATGGAGCAGAGTACTATCCTCATATAGGTTTGTTAGGCAGAAACACGAACACGGTCTCACACACCAACCAGGTTCAATGCTCTTAAACTGAAAACCTGTTCTTGTTCAAACAGTGTTCCTCCAGAATAAGGCCAAGCGAGATGATTTCTGCCCAAGGAATCTGAAGAACATGCATATGGTGGTGGATAAATTAATGGCCCACTCCCATCTCAAATACAAAGGTACCATGTTAAATAAACCCTAAGTTGCCTCTTCAAACATGCCGGACCTAAACTCAGTCTATACTCATTCTATAATATGTGGATTGTCTTAAGGTACATTGTCCATGCTCGACTGCAACGTCTTTCCTGGCCTGGGAGCGGACTATCTGTCACCTGAGGTCAACATGTTCCTTCTTCCTGTGCAGGAGAATGATGGGGAGGAAAATCTGACCAAAGCAGGTTATAAAGACTTTATTATCACGTAAGAAAGAACCCAGTTGTCCTCCCGTTTATTGTGTAACGTGTGAATTAATCATGGTTCCATGTTTAGGGCCAGGGACATACCCGCTCTTTTCCCTGCTCCCGGGCTACAGAGGACACCCCTCCTTCTCCACCATGGTTTCTAAACTTCGCAGCCAAATACTGACCATGCCCCGCTGTCAGCTGTCCCACACCATCCTAACAGAGAAGAACTGGTAAACACACTTTCCCTCTACATGCTCTTCATTCATCTTTTCTCCACAATTGTAATGCCTGTCGCAACGTTTCAATATCTCGTTTCCACCGCCCTCTATTTTATAGTTTGGTGTAGTTCAGGTTTTGTTCACTTCATATAAATATGATAATATTAATATATTTTATAGTAAGGGCTGCGCTGGTGACAGCTAGGGGCTGGAGGCGTTGTGCATTAGCGTGTCTGTCCTATTCTTGTGAACATGATATCTCAAGAATTTCTTTAAATCTGGTACAATCGTTCAATTGGACTCAAGGATGAATGATTATGTTTTAGTGGTCAAAGGTCATGGAATCGGTGGCCTCACAAATTGTTTCTGGCCCTGTGATCTAAAGAACACCTCGGGAGAACTCTTTCAAATTCGTCACAAATGTTCACTTAGACTCACAGATTAACGGATTTGTGTGGTCAAAGGTCATGGTGGCCTCTTGAAAACATAGTTTTGGCCTCTTGAACATGATATCTTAAGTTCGCCTTTAGTAAAGTTAATCAAATTTATCGATTTCAATGGTGAAAGGTGCCAGTGACCACATATGATTCTAGAAAAATAATCTATTTTATGTTAATTCTACCTAATCTTTCACCCTAATGGAAAGAAAACTTCCCAAAACACAAATTTAGATTGTGTTTGTTTTACCCTCTGTCTGTTTGCTCAAGTTAACTATATTTGTCTTTTGGCTAATTAGCTGTAAACTTGAGGAACTGGTAGCTTAGTCCTTTGTTCATCAACACTCAGCTCCACACAAGCAAAGAAAAACCACCACAACTGGATTAGGAGATTGAAAAGTGGGACGTGGGAGTAGGGAGGGGCTGCCTTTCTGAAAGGAATGTGATGACTGTGTGCTCACTAGTGCACCTTCACTAGCCTCCCGCTTCCATTACGATTCAGCAGTGAACGATTCGAATGCTGAACAATACAGAGTCGTCGACGTCGAGATGTATCTAAGAATCAAGACATGTCCACAGCTCTACTGATCACCACTGTGCAGGAGACGTGGAGGGGGGGAGGGTAGAGAGGGTATCTGAACTCGACAAATTCTAATCTCCCGACCTGATATTTTGATTGTTTAGTCAATCAATTTTTTTTTTTTGAAAGGGAAGCTGTGCACAAACAGGAGTATAATATATATATTTTTTTATAGCACCCCAGAAAAAGGGCACATTCTTTCGAGGAAGAAAAAGGGCAGGGGTCCAAACCCCCTTTAATGCTTATGTGTGTACGTGCTAGATCTTGGTACTGTTTGTGTTATCCTGATCTTGCGAAAGGTTTTCCAGAGTCTGTATATCAGAGGCACAGTTGTTTTACTGTTCTACAAAATTTCTCTTTTTACAAGGTAGATGTGTTACAACAAGTATATTTAGGTGTGACACACGTCTTATTATTGAAATTGTCCTTACTAAGGTACTGTTAACCTAACAATGTTTTGTGAGTATGACCTGACCTGTTTGTGTTTCTTTTCTGTTTTTACAGGTTCCACTATGCAGCCCGTATCTGGGATGGGGTGAAAAAGTCCTCAGCACTGTCAGAATACAGTCGACTGCTCTGCTAACACCTCGGTTGAACTGCTGTTATATGCATTTGTGGTGGAACCTCGTATTTCCAGGTTTCAGATCACCTAAAGGGAAATGTGGTCCTGAAGTAGGGACCATTGTTCGGGCCCTTCAGGGAGTGACTAGAAGCTCGTCAGTGTTGAAGAGTTGCACGCAGGAGGACACTGCTTCTGTAGATGTTGGCGGGAAATACAATCTGCAGACTCTTGATGCACGGAGAGTCAGAAAGTGGTCTCTACCTGCCCCAGGATGTGGGTAAAAGAGGACAAATCAGTTTTTGTATATGTCTAAGCAGGATGTGGTAATATTTGTTTTGCAAGCCATATTCGCAATGTTGTACCTCCAGTTTTGATGTATTGGTAGTGTCCACGTTTTCTGAGATAAATATACAGCCCTCTGTAAAATTAGTATTTTCTTTAATACATCACTATAAGAGTAATAGGCAGTTACCCATGAATAAAAAGATACTTCAGCTAAACAATTATTTGTGTGTTTCTTATCTGCACAGTCAACAAACATATTTTGATCATTTTACAAGACAGAGTATATTGCACATAATGAAACCTACATCCACATCCTCAATTTAATAATTAACCAACAGGTGATGATCAGTTTTGGGATGTTGCTTTCACTTTCCAGAAAAGAGAACATGTTGTTGCAGCATGCAAACAGAAGGATTCGGTTGTCAAAGTGGGAGTGAAGGAGTTGTGTGGGAGTGAAGAAGACCACTCCCTCTAAAGAGAACCACTAACAGACATATCTCAAATCCAAGTCATTTCCGGTTTTAATTTATCAATGTTTTAATTTCCTGTTAAAACTCAAAATGAATGAAAGTGAATGATAGAGACAGACTGCGATAAACTAATACATTTATTATTTGTAATATGAAATGAAATTTAAAAGAATTTGTTATTTATACATGAAATGAATGATGAAAATAATACAATAAAACTACAAAAATCAATATTTAAAAGGATATCTTATCTGAATAATGAAATGGAAAAGAAATGAGATGCATGATAATTATATGCAGCAATGTTTACAAGGGAATAGTTTTGTCACTCTGCCTCTTTAGTAGGAAAAGTGTGTTTTTCTTTCACCAGTGAGTGAAGGGACGGACTCAGCCGAGCTTTTTTAGACTTATGTGTCTTGGCCTTGAGGTCCACGTTCTAATACTCTGTACTGGTGACAGCAGGAGGAGTCACAGGAGCTGGTGGGTACTTGAGAGGGACCCTCACCCTCCAGGACCACAGCCGGCTCAGCAGGAGGAGCTGGTGGAGGAGGAGTGAATGCGGACTCCTGATGAGGCTCTTGCTTCACCTCCTTAGCAACGGTGTGTAGTGGAAAAATGACTTGGTGTAGTGGAAAGTAGGGTGGTTGAAACCTACTTTATAGTTGAGCAACTTTTGGGATACCTTTCTAAGACTCCATGACCTGAAATGTTTATGACCTGAAACCTGTATGACCTTGTTCTCCTATGACCTTGTTCTCCTATATAAGATCATTATTTTTGACTGTTCTCCATCTTCACTCTGATATCCTTAGGACCTTCGGTGTGTTGATCCTTTCTGCAGAAAGCCCCTTATTAAATACACATAGACAACTTTGTTGTTTCCA